>NC_061867.1:4331048-4944739 GCF_907164915.1 Impatiens glandulifera | reverse complement strand
GATCAATTCAATTATATAATTTTTGTTCTTAAAATTATTAATTCAATTTTGTTAGGTTTGTTTATAGTTTATATTAATTTAGGATTGGATTGATATTCCAAAAAATTTCTCACAATTTAAAAATAAAAAAAGAGAAAACTTTGGAATATCAATCCAAAATCAATCCAAGCATAAATTAAACTAACGATATTAAACTAATAAATTACATAATTAATTTAAATACTTTAATCGATCAATGGTCGGTCGAATTCGCGATATAGAGAGTTGTCGTCGACCATGTAATGAGTGGTTGAAATGGATCGATAGAAACAATAGAGGTCCGAGGTGATGGAAATGGATGAACTTCTCTTCGATCGAACAAATAAGATGAAGGGTAGTTCTTTGAAGAGAAGAAGATGGAATAAGAAAATGAGGTTTAATAAAAGATTTTTTTTTTGATATAATAAGTTAAGTGAAAATTAAATAAAATAATGTCTCTCAATTAAAATTAAAATTAAAATAGTATTAAAAATTCATTTGGAAAAACATTTTAAATAAAAAAATGGTTAATATATATATAATAACAAATTAAATATAAAATTATTAAATTTATATATATATATATATATATATATATATAATAACAAATTAAATATAAAATTATTAAATTTATTTCAACTCATTGTTTATTTTTATATCTTGTTAATTTTTAAATATATACTTTTGAGTTAATTAATTAATTAAATATTTTTGAAATTAATAATAATAATGATGATGGTGAATAAATAAATTAACAGATATAAATATATTCTTAAAAATATATATTAAATTATAAATATATATATATATATATATAAATAAAGAGAGAAAAAAAAATTAAATTATAAAATTTATTATTTGAATTTTTACTCAAACTAATTAATTCTCTTTCTTGTTTTTTTCTTCTCTTTATTTTTCAAAAATCTAAAAATTTAATGTAATAAATTAATGAGAGAATATTTTTTAATCCAATTATATATAATTAATCATTATTTAGTATAGTTTAAAATCATAGTTATTAATATTTTTTAAAAGTCCATCTATATTGATTAAAATTGTTTGAGCACAAAAAAACATAACATGATAAGAAAAAGATAAATAAAAATAAAAAAATAAAAACGTTGGTGATTATGTTATGGAGCTAGTAAATATTTGAGAAGAACAATTAACTTCCCGAGTTTCAGAATGAATCTAAAAAAACATCATAATAATATCATTATAATTAATACACATGAGACGACTACTATCAATGAAAGTTCGACGATTTCTCTTCAACTAGATAATCCACTAAAAATTAATTGGGATGGTATAACCTAATTATTTATGTCTTTTATATTAGACGCATCAATCCAAAATTCCCAACAACTACCCAAAGACTCGAATATCACCCAATGAATCACAATGATACTACACAAAAGACTCTAGATACTATTCACCCCTCGATAATGCAAAAATAAATAAGTTGTTGATTCAATCTCCTCATGATACATACGACTAACCATAATACAACATTTTTTCATTCACATAGCTGTCAAACTCGCGAGTTAACTCGTGAACTCGTTCAAGTTGACGAGTCAACTCAAGCAAAACGATTCAAGAGTAGGGATGACAACGGGTACCCTACCTGACGGGTAGTGAAGTACCCATCCCCGAACCCGATTTTCATTACACTATCCGACCCCGAACCCGAACCCGACGGGTGTCTCTACTTCTATATCCATCCCCGATTCGTCGGGTACCCGATCTCTGACGGGTACCCCATTACCCCGATTAAATTACTTATAAGATTATAAAGTTTGAAGAAAAAGAAACACACCTTTCATAAATAATTTTAACATTAGTAATATCAAAATATTAAAAATAAAAATAAAACCATTACTTACCTACCTCATAATTTTTTGTAAATGTTGAAGAAGATAAACTAGAGTGGAGAAAAAGTAGAATAAACATTGAAAAAAATAGAGATTGAATATGAAAAATTATAAGAGAGAGTAATATTTTGTTATTAAAATAAAAATTGAAGTTATGTAGAGAAATATTGTTTTGGGAATATAAAATAATTAAAGTTGGAGTGTAGTGTATTTATGACTATGGTTGGAGTGAAATGTGGATAAAATCAAATTAAATGATACATATTTATGATACATTTGCAATGATGAAGCATTTTTGAAAAAGTCACACATTAAACTTATAAAAATAAATTAATAATATTAATATAACCGGGTATCGGGTTTGGGTTTCGCACACTCCCCATCCCCGACCCCGTACCCGACCGGGTACCTTCTCCTTCTCCCTCTCCCTATGCCCGACCCCGATTTAAAATACCCAAACCCGACTATCGGATACCCACGGGTATCGGGCATACGGGTACCCATTGCCATCTCTATTCAAGAGTTTAAAAACTCGATCAGTAGTAAAATCAATTTGAAATCGCGAGTTAATACCGTATACTGTGAACTCGTCAAACTCGTTTAAATCGGTAACATCGACCCGATTTTTGTATTTTTAGCTATTCTCCTCTCTTGTTGAATGCTCATCTATTCTCTGAAGACTACATAGTTAGAATCTTCAAGCTACAATCATTTGTCAATAATAGAATGTGAAACAAGAGATCGTTAGTAAATGAACAAAATCAGAAAAAATGAAGGAAAAAAAGTGAAAGTAAAAAGAGGCAACAATGGAGGAATCAATGAGAGAAAGTAAAAAGAGGCAACAATGAGAGAGAACAATGGAGGAGAGGCCTATTTGGAGATAGCCATGAGAGAAAATATAATTGGAAAGGAAGCAATTAGGGTTATCCTATTAAATAATATATATATAATAAATTATCTGGAAAGATAAAATAATTTAATTATTAATTTTTATTTTGATGAGTTAGTTTATAATTGATTTATTTTTATAATGTAAGTATTTAGTTTTTATATTTTAATTTCATTTTATGATATTTTATATTATAATAATTTAACAACAAATATTTTAAATATAATAATTATGATACATAAATTTTAATTATTTATAATAATATAAGTTTCTTAATATATTGATTAATTTTTAATAATAATAAATTATTTATCTATATTTAGATGAATTAATTTTATTTTAAATTAATTATTTACTTTTATGTAAATTCTTACGATTTTGCGTAAACTCTCGATTTTACGAGTTTATTATACGTAAACTTTCAATTTTTCGTAAACTCTCGATTTTACGTAAACTCTCGATTTTGACAGCCTTGCACATATTATCCGTAAAAATTCCATCGCAAATAATGCTCCATCCAAAGAACGAGATATTGGTTGGAATATTTGACTCCTAAAGTTTTTCCCAACAAAAATTATATGAATTCATCTTAACAAAAAACTTGTAATAATACCTCACATAAAAACTATCAATGTCTTGCCAACGCATACTATCTTGTTCAGACAGAGACACTTGTTTGTGTCCTACCAAAAGTAAAATTATATTATGAGACAAACTCTCCATAATGTTTATTCTTATATCTAATTCGGCTAGTGAAACCACTTGATCCATGATCAAACATGTCCTTAACTGTGTGACTTCTACGTATAACAATGGAAGCAAGCTCAGGATGTGTCGTAACTAGACTTTTGATACAACACCAATTGTCGTCCAAAAAACCGATTGAAAATCATCCCCACAATGAATCCAGATTGCTCACGAAAACTATTCCACATAAAATAAATTTCATTCCAAATGCTACACTCTGTTGGATAATTAGACATTTTTGTGAACCAACCAGACCAATCGTAGTCATACTTACATTTGTTCATCGATGCTCAAAGACTATTCGGGTTCTGTTACAAATCTATAACACTATTTTAAAATAGCCTTATTAAAGTAAATCAGATCTCGAATATTTAAACATCCTTGATTTTTAAAACATTTAACTTTATCTCAACTAACTAAATGTTAAAACGATGAGTTTGAGGATCCCCTTATAAATTTACACATTATTCTCTCCAATTTTACCGCTAAATTTGTGAGAATAATGAATAATGAAATTATATATACGTGGAGATGAATCATGATTATTAATATTTTTTAATATTATAATAATTTAGATAGAATAAATTAACGGAGAGAACATGATATAAGTAATTAATTTTTTTAACATGAATTACCAATTAAGTTGACCAATTCATCTATTATCAATTCAATATTGAAGTATTAGTCATTAAAATTATATAAGTGGAGAAATCTTGTTAAAATGTGTTTAACTTCGTTCAATTACTTTTTAAAATCATAGTTTATTTTTAAACCCTTCAATTATTACCCTAACTTTAGTATAAGACATTTATGGTGAAAAAACTTTTAGTCCCTTAAACAATACCTTTTTCACTTATAAAAACTCTTGTAATCACTTCCTCCTATTGAGTTTTATTAAATAAATGACTAAAAGTCATTTAAAAAAAAAAAAAAAACTTCTTGCTGCAACAGCTAATAATATTTCAGAAATGGAGAAAAAATTGAGATTGCAATATGAAAATGAAAATTTACCACAAGATAATAGTCTCCAATCTAATATGAGTTATAGATCTTGAAATGGTCTTTGTCACTGCCATTCAAATTTAGTGAACGACTCGGATGTTGATGTTAGAGAGTTGTTGCCAAGTGCCCACTGGACTCCCTCTCTCTAGAAGACTGACCCCTGAACTCGGTCTATTCTAATTCAAAATTCCAATGTTTTTAGTATGCAATAACAATACACCATGAATCCAAAAGCTAGCATTAAGCAGTCATTTACATAACTTTACTTTACTTTAAAGCCTAACATTTGATCTGTTTCTTCATCAATTTTCTTCAGAACTCCAGAACATCCATCCTTTTCTGTGACAGAAAAAAACACAAATATTGAATTCAGACTCAACCCCTCATCAAATCTGGCTTATTGTTGTCTGACCGGCAAAAAGTTCTCAATATTCTAAAATCGCGAACGAAAAGACATGTTAAAGGGAATGAAGTGGCTTGTATAGCACGGCAATGACCATATTTAGAAATACTTCTATATATGGATCTCATCTGGATTCACGTGGTAAATATACGATAAATGCGACAAAAAAATGTGTTTACAAATAATACATAATCATATTAGGCTTAATCATCAAAATTCAAAAACTTTCTCTTTATACTAATCCACCATTTTAAAGATAATGAGCAAAATAGTATAAAATACATAAATTTGATTATTAATCTAGATACCTTGTAGGAATTATAGAACAACCTTGAACCCTTTGATAAGTAATTGTTCCTACAAAACCCATAATCTGGAGATTAAAAGAGAAACTCGTTTTCTATTTGTAAATAAATTAATTTAGTTTACTCACATATTCATTTTATAGAGTTCAAAGTGGAGGGACATGATTTTTTATGGAAATGCACTAATTCGAACCAGAAGGCGAATACTCACTTGCGAAATAAATTGGTTGCGAAATAAATTGGTTGATATGTCAAGATGATGCATCCCCAAGAAGTCACTCAATCTATTGATTTCAAGCTCTTTAAATTTCTATTGGTAGTATAATTGGTTATTTGTAATCCATTGTATTTTTATTTCTAATTGTTGTCTAATTTTTTATCTAATTAATTTAAGACAAACGTTTGTTTTTGCCTTAATCTCTAAGCTAATGTAAATTTTCCCCTTTCCAAAAAAAATATGTTAACTTTTATTTGTTCTTATAAATAATTCTAACATTTAAAAGTAAAGTAGAGTTTAATGGTTTTAACTTGTATTAGAAAAACAAATTTACTTCTATTATTGTAGAATCTAGAGACATAAGAGGTGAAAATGTGTTGAGATAATGTTCTGGAAGAGAATCGACATTCAAGATTCCAATTTAAAGACCAAATGGAGATTTGAAAACATTTTTTTTTATTTTTATTTTTGGTTATTGTCAAAAATCCGAAAACAGGAAATTTTCATCGAATCAAGATTTAATATAGGAATCCAGATTCTCATCTAAAATATATATATATATATTTCCAAATACCAAACTAATGGTTACCTATTGATTCTGGTGGTATAGAAAATAGAAAAATAAGTATTCTCTCCATTTGATTTGGTGCCTTTTAAGGAGATGATCGGTTTAGACAACCCTAACTTATGGGCTGCAACAGCTAATAATATTTCAGAAATGGAGAAAGATTTGAATGAATAGTTCCATACCATGAACCCTAATTTCCTCAACTGACTCCTACTCTAAATTATACCGAACGAAAGCCTCTGAAAATGTAGCATAAAAAATAATAATTACTTTTTATTCATTATTTGATATAATTATTTTCTCGGTAATAATAAGAGTGTACAAATTTGAGAAAATGAATCAACTTAATTCCTAATTCATTTCAATGTTAGATTTTGGTCTAGCTCGTTAGAGAAAATGTAGAAAGTCAATTGAGAAATAAAATCAATCATCAATGTTCAGCGCCGCCAAATGTGGTGGATGATGTTGATGTGGCCAAAATCAAATATTGCGGTTTTTATGAGACAACGCGCAAGACATTAATGATGAGGATCCAAACAAGATGTATACTCCTTGATGTTGATGGTACTCTTTGTTACTGTAAACAAAGAAGATTAAATCTATATAAATAACTTTGGTACAAGTTAGAATAAAAGTAAAATAATAAAAAATATATGGATAATAAAAGTAATAGAATTAGTATTTTTTACTAGAATATGAAAAAAAAAACATTACTTTTATTACAAAAGAGACTAAAAATAAAAGGTGTAAATTTGAGGATAATCTAAAGGAAGAGACTTAACCTTCGATATTCCAATTTAAAGACCAAAGGAAGAAATTTGAAAACACTATTTTTAATATGCAAATATGTAAGAATTTCCAAGATTCATTGCCAAATCCATTCATCATTTTATTAATTTCTTCATCCATTCAATTCAATTCTCTACATCACTCCACTTCCTCCCTCATTTTTTTAAATGATCCATTAAAATTAGAGTGTCGTTAAAGTAACGACAAATGTGAAACGAGAAAAAATAAAAAAGTAAAATCATCGAGCACAAAGATCTTCCAAAAGAGCAATGAGTATGAGATCACTCGTCGAGTCCACGTTCTTACCAAATCTCACCTTTAGTCGTCTCAATCTATGTCTTTCAATAGCCATACTGGCGATCTCTCGCACAACCAATTGAACTACATACAAATTTCACAAAAGAAACCATTTATCATCAAGGCGTCTATTTAAAAATTTTACCTTTTATATTTTCACAATTGGCTAAGGTTTGAATTTTTTCATAAATTTGCAATTTAATAATATTTCATTAAAAAAAATATACTAATAGAACAATCTTTAAATTTGGAACTCAAGCTTCAAATGAAAAAATCTTTTCATTATTCACGGGTCAACAAAACGTAGCATAATAAAGGAAGAAACTTAACATTAAACATTCCAGTTTAAAGATCAAATGTAGATTTGAAAAGTTTTTTTTTTCAAATATATATGATGTAAATCTACATCAAATCAAATTTATAGACAAAACTTAACGAGACATAGATTCTAACATTGGAATCCAGATTCTCATCAAGAAAAGAATATGTTTTCAAATAGTCCAATTCCAAACTAATGGAGAAATGCCTCTTGATTCTAGTAAGATAGCAAATAGAAAAATAAGCTTTCTCTCCATTTGGTTTGGTGTCTTTTAAAGAGATGACCAGTTTACACAAACCTAACTTTTGAAAATAATTTTCAAATTGAATCAGTATGCAGGGTCTACGTTTCATGTTTGATTTGGAGATGGGAGTAAGACGAAATCTGGTATGATCCATGATACGAAGGAACATCATACCTTTGAAAATGTTAAAATTAGAAGAGAATACCTTAATATAGCACCTAATAGAGTGAAGGATGATGAATGTAATGACCTTTTGAGTCTTATTCCAGAAGGAAAAAGATATTTAATGAAATCAATCAAATTACGTTTAATGATCGAATTCATTTGCATGTGTTGGAAGGTGATTGTTAATAGCGCGCAGGTTCATTACTAGGCTAGGATGGCTGCTTATACGCAGCAGATGACAGTTGGTGGAGTGGGCTCATTGTGTTTGGTCTCCTAAAATTATACCCCAGCATCGAATTGTCCTTTGGTTGGCGTTTAGACAAAGACTCATGACAATGGACAGGATAAACAAGTTTATGACATCCATGTACAAGATGTGTACTCTAGATGTGTACTCTGTTCTCTAGATGTGTACTCTGTTCGAACAACGAGGAAACAATAGCTCATATCCTCGGGGAATGTATATATACTAAGGCACTTTGGAAAAAAATTGCTAATAACTTTAGTTACTGTATCTTTCCCGAGGATTGGAACCTTGCTAATGTATTCATATGTTTATATGGAGCAATAGAGTTATTAAATTTGGGTGGAAAGAAACTCTAAAATATTTTCAAGGGCTGAAAGGAATAAAGAATAGATCTGGAATGATGGCCTAGCCTTAATTCATACATGGTGAAACATCCCTATAACTTTGACTAATTGGAACTATGTCAACAATGGAAAATGACATTCGAGAAAGTCATAAAAACTCAAACGTATAGGACTAAATGAAGTGAAATTGCTTTTTCATGCTACTGTAATGTTGTTTCACATTTTAGTTTGCTGGTTTTTTTGGTTATTCAGGATTGTTTATGTATTTTTTTATTCAAATTAGACCACCCACAGTAGGGTGTCAAATTTTTTCATTTAACACCCTGCCACGTCAGCTTAACACCTCTTTTAACACCCACTTTTTAACATGTCATACAGCAGCGTGTTATTCAAGGTATCAAAATTACTTTTTCACTTTCTCTCACTTCCACATCATTTAAACATATACATAATTTCATTTTTTTTAACCACAAACAATATTATTCATCACTTGATAAATCAAACATACAAATAAAGGATCCATGAAAGAGTTTGAAGATTTCAAAAGAAAGGTAATATAAACAAGGATGATAATATGGTAGAAAATTTCTGAAATTTTTTGGTGTCCAAATGACACAAACCAAGTCTCTATTTATAGATCGTGAAAAATAAAAAATATTGATATAAATTTTTTTTATTGATCAATTATTATTAAAATGTATTTTTAAAATAACAAAACTAAAATCAAAAGGTAGATATTATCCTGCCACATGGCAGCCTCTCATTGGGCCAAACAAAATTTGACACCCATGTCAAATTTTGACACCCAAAATTTGACACCCACTTTTGCCCCCTGCTGCCTCCCACCCTCCTCTTTTGACACCCAAATGACACCCCAAATGCCCCCTGCTGCGGCTGGTCTTAGGATAAAAGTCTGTTTTTGTCCTAATAAAAAACTTTTGTACTCACTTTCTCCCATTGAGTTTTATTAAATATATTACTAAAAGTCATTTTCTAAAAAAAAAACCTTCAGACTGCAACAACTAATAATATTTCAGAAATTGAGAAAGATTTGAGATTTCAATGTGAAAATGTAAATTTACCATAAGATAATAGTCTCTAATCTAATAT
Organism: Impatiens glandulifera; assembly: GCF_907164915.1. Lineage (NCBI taxonomy): Eukaryota > Viridiplantae > Streptophyta > Magnoliopsida > Ericales > Balsaminaceae > Impatiens > Impatiens glandulifera. The sequence goes on along the minus strand of NC_061867.1, from coordinate 4,935,204 downwards.
GAGTTATAGATCTTGAAATGGTCTTTGCCACTGCCATTCAAACTTATTCTAATTCAAAATTCTAATGTCTTTAGTATGCACTAACAATACCCCATGAATCCAAAAGCAAGCATTAAGCAGCCATTTCCTTAACTTTACTTTACTTTAAAGCCTCTAACATTTGATCTGTTTCTTCATAAATTTTCTTCAGCACCTCTATCCTTTTCTGTGACAGAAAAAACACAAATACTGAATTCAGACTCGACCCCTCATAAAGTCTTGCTTAATGTTGTCTGACCCTCAAAAAGTTCTCAATAATCTAAAATCGTGAGCGTAAAGACATTTTAAAGGGAATTAAGTGGCTTGTATAGCACGACAATGACCATATTTGGAAATACTTCTCTTTATGGATGTCATCTGAATCCACGTGGTAAATATACGATAAATACGACAAAAAATGTGTTTGCAAATAAAAATAATCATATTAGCTTAATCATCAAAATTCAAAAACTTTCTCTTTATACTAACCCACCATTGTAAAGATAATAAGCAAAATAGTATAAAATACACATATTTGATTATTAATCTACATACCTTGTAGGAATTATATAACCAACTTGAACCCCTTTGATAAGTAATTGTTCCTATAAAACCCATAATCTAGAGATTAAAGAGAAACTCATTTTCTATTTGTAAATCAAATTAATTTAGTTTACTCACAGATTCATTTTCTCTTCTTCTTGATGATTTTTAGTACTAGATACAAACAGCTGGCGGAAAAACGACAGAGACGAAACTTTCAAGGAAAATATGTAATTCTGATAAATCTTCCATACCATGATCCCTAATTTCCTTGAATGACTTCTATTCTAAATTATACCAAATCAATGTTCAAGAGTACTTTCTTACCACATTTTGAATAAGTAATAGGTTTCATAATGTGAAAAGATACAAAATGATTTGTTGTTGATATTGTAATCAATTTCGACCAATATTTATTTTCACCTTCAAATTAAAACGGAAATGAGGTCCAACAAACTCTGGCGGTGGAATTACTCTATTTCTCTGTCCCAATATCAAAGGCAACAGTGCAGAGCTCCACTAACTATTGAATCTCCGAAGCTCCGATCTTAGACAGTGAGGAAACGCCTCTGACTTATGCCACAAATTTGATTTCAAACTATAAACATTCAGCTCATAATCGTGACTGCCTACTCTTAAAATGTTTGAATATAACACCATTCTCACAACCTTGTAATCATCATTGGTGTTATCGTAGCCAAATTGATAAGTACAGTTGTATATAATTTCATACTTATCTCGGAGATCAACTGATGGGTAAGGCAATTTTATAGATTTTCCCGTTGATGGATTCCATAATAAGACAGTGTTAATGGAAATGGTATTTGACAGGCAGAGTAAGCCATCACAGGACCCGCAAAGCAAAATTCCACCATCATAATCATAATCCGCAAAGCGCATTTCCATAATCAAAGACATCACAAGACAACTCAACGGAAGGTAATCGACTGCCACCGGTGGAAGAAATCCTTCGTTAAGGGGATCAAAATTCACCCGATAAATATTGTCTTTCCACATAAAATACGTAGGTTGTTCTTGGTTTGAACTGATCGGCTCAGATGCAACTTAGAGCTACTGATTAGGGCAAGCCAGAATTTAGATACACACCTTAAACGGAGCAGACACTTGACAGGCAACCGACAAAGAATGTCAGCTAGAATCTCATCCGGTATCAGACATCTTCTACAAATTGGACAATAAAAGAAGGGATGAACAACTATAATTTATATTAGGGTTTCTCACTGCAGGCTCAGATGCAATTTAACGAAATGGGGATACTAATTAGGGAAAGTCGGGAATTTTTCTGGGTTCCGCTACTCTTATGGAGTGCGACTAATCCCCGCGGGATAAGTACATAGCCCGCAAACATACTTAACCAATTAACCAGGCGCAGAACTTGTCGTCTGACGGGCTCGAACCCAGGACCTCATGGAGGTCTGGGGATATCCACCTCTTGTTGCCACTAGGCTAGAAGAGGGGATAGGAAAGTCGGGATTTAGATACCTTAAACGGAGCAGACACTCATCCGGCAACAGAGACATCTTCTACGAAGACGATCCTCACCAAATAGGCATACGACTTTCAAGTTCAACTGCGGGATCAAAAGTTGCGGGCTCAAAAGTTACGACTTTCAAAAGAATATTAGTTTACACATATTTAGTTTTAATTTGCCCAATTTTGATTTTTAATTTTGTCTTTATTTATTTATATGTCTTTTCACTCTTGTTCAAATGACATCTTTTATTATTTTATAATATTAAAAGTATACAATATTTTACTTTTTTTTTTTGTTGATAAGTTATGTGTTTGTAAAAGTATAATTTCCAAAACCATCATTATATTATCAATATCTTCTATGAAAATTGTCCAATAATAAAATAATATATACATAATTTAAAAAAAAATTATAACAATGAAAAATTAGAAATAAAATAAATCTAAAAGAGAAAAAGAAGAAGAAATGTTATACAATTTTTTAACCGATTAGGAGTAGAGGTGTGAATCGATTCGGTTTTTGGATTATTCAAGTTTTCGGTTTGAATTTTTCGAAAATTTTATTTTTTTAAGCAAATTCGGAAACTGAACCGATTTGAATAAATTCGAATTCGATTTGAATTTGATCGGATATTCGATTCAAACCAAATATTGAACATCATCTACTTATAAGATAAAAGAAATTTTCTTAAAAGAGTAAACAAAATAAATAAGTTGTTAAATATATCTTATCTACTTAAATTATATAAAAAAATATCTTCAATATTCGAACGACGAAAGTAAAATGGTGTTGACGACGATAATATATGGCGGTGGAGAGGTGTTGATGGCAGTGGTGATATTACTAGTGAACTAGCTAGATATTTGAAGAATTTTAATATTCTTAAAGTTAGAGATGAAATGGGCAACTGAAAGACCACAAAAGCCGAGAAGGTGGACGACTAGAGAAAGAGGGAAAAAAATGAGGAATTATGAATTTACTGAATTTTTTTTTTGAGAAAAACGACTTAGCGTCATTTCATTAAAAATTCCCAAAAATGGGAAAAAAATCACGAGTTTAAGAGATCATTCTAGACAGACCTAAAATGATTTTGAAGTCGTATCATTCTAAATAAAAGCAAGAACATAAATGAACTATCTTATTATAATGGTTTTGTTTCTAATGATTTCAATAAACGATAAATTCCAATTCCTGCTGATATTCCAATTCTACTCCGTACTTGGAACTTTTCTCCACGTTTCCGCGAGTGCTCCACAATTTGAGACTATATATGTCTCTCCATAATTCTTCAACACATCTGCGGATTCTTCCATAGACTCTCGCATTACGTTCCTGCCAAATCTTGTAAAATACTGCTCCAAAGCCGCACTTGAATACGTTTATTGCGAATCTATTTTCTTTGGCTTTGAGTAGTGTTGCTTCTTTGATTTCTTTCCATTCATTCGAGAAACTGATCAGCTACAAGCTTTTAGAAAATATGTTCCAAATTTCCAATGCTATACTACAGCTCCTAAACAGGTGATCAATGGTTTCTTCACTTCTGTTGCATAGAAGATAGCTCACATCTGGGATGCTCATATACTTGCTGATACGGTCACGAGTGTTGAGTCTTTCCCAGAAGGCAAGTCATAGGATGAACTGGTGTCGATGAATAATCTTAGTTGACCATACGAGAGGAGCTCATTCTCTTTACCTCCCATATTCTCTTTGAGACGAGCTTCCCATTGTCTTATGCATTCCATTTATGAACATCGGGTCTATTTCGAAGTTGTATATTACTAATGTGATCCATTATCCTCTGTCCTTCTTGATTTCTTCTCAAAAGCGAGTCCTAGTCCCCATCTTTTACGTCTCTGATTTTCGCCATTGCGTAGTCCCTTCTGATACGTGTATTTTTGAACTCCTCTTTGTGAATGATTGACTAGTTTTCGAACTAGGGATCGTTCCAGAACAGAGTGTCTTTCTCGTCCCCTAGCCGAATGTCGTAAAGGTCTGCAATATCACTTCTCAATTTAAGAATTTTCTTTAGTGACCAGCTCATACCTTCATTGATTTTACACGTCCAGATACTAGTTTCCTGTTTCATAAATCGCGTGTGTACCCATTTGATTCATAATGATTCCTGGTTGCATTCCAATGCCCACAGATGCTTGAAGGTTAGAGCTTTGTTCCACTCAACATAGTTCTTCAGACCAATATCTCCCTTCTCTTTCGGCTTACAGAGAGCAGTCCATTTGATTTTCTTTCCTCCTCTCCCGCTACTTCCCCGGATGAAGTTCCTCATTAGCGTGTCTAGTTCCTTTATTACCTTCTTCAGAATAACCATCTATTGCGCCCAGTATCCAATTATGCCCATGACTACAATTTTGATAAGCTCGATCTTCCTTGCATAAGAAAGTTTCTTTGTCGCCGAGCCAGATATCGTGTTTTTTTACCTTTTCAATTAGCGTCATCTGTGAGATCTCGATCTGTTTCGCGGTTAACGGAATCCCCAAGTACCTTATAGGAAAGTTGTCTTCTGCAATGCCCATGATGTTGAATATGTCCTGCTTTGTTTCGTCCTTCACTCTTCCATAAAATGACACACTTTTGCTTTCATTAATAGTAAGACTTGTAACCTCAGAAAAAAACATTAGTGCAGTCCTAATAGTTTTAATGGAATCGACGTCTGTGTGCGCTAGAATGAACAAATCGTCAGCAAAATATAAATGAGTTACTTCCTCTACCTCACAAAAAGGGTGAAAGATGTATGGACGATTCTTTCAGAACTTTGCGAAGATGCTCTCAAAGTTAGCCATAATAGCTATGAAAAGGTAAGAAGAGAGGGGGTCTCCTTGCCTTACCCCGTTTTCATCCTTGAAGTAGCCTCCGTGGACTCCATTGACGCTAATAACAAAATAAGATAAAGAAACGCATTGCATAATCTAATCAATAAAAATCATTTTGATTTGTGTTCTCAACTTAACTGTTGATTGCTTGGTTTTAACATCATAAAAAAGGGGGAAATTGTTGGGAAAAATTAAAACAAGGAAAAAAGAAAGTAAATTAAGAAGGAAATAGTTTAATTAACTTTAAAAGAATATAAAAGACTTTTATATTTTGGAATATAATTTTGATGATGTTATTAAGTTCAAGCTAAGTGGTTTATTTGTCTTGTGCATGTACAAATATAAAAGACAGTTCTACCTTAGACGCGGTCTAAAGCAGGCTGTCTTAGACATCTTACGTAGTTAGACAGGGCAGTCTAACTCCTTTAGACGCGGTCTAAAGGGAAACGTAGTTAGACGAAGTAGTCTAACTCCTTTAGACGCGGTCTAAAGGAAAACGTAGTTAGATGAAATAGTCTAACTCCTTTAGATGCAATCTAAAGAGAAACGTAGTTTGACGAGGTAGTCTAACTTCTTTAGATGCGATCTAAAGAGAAACGTAGTTAGACAAGTAGTCTAACTCCTTTAGATGCGGTTTAAAGGGAAACGTAGTTAGTAGAGGTAGTCTAACTCCTTTAGACGCGGTCTAAAAGATTGTGTAGTTAGACGAGGACATCTAACTCCTTTAGACGCGGTCTAAAGGAATGCGTAGTTAGACGAGGACATCAAACTCCTTTAGATGTGGTCTAAAGCAAAGCGTAGTTAGACGGGGACGTTTAACTCCTTTATATGTGGTCTAAAGGAATGTACAGTTAGACGGGGACGTCTAACTCTTTTAGACGCGGTCTAAAGGAAACCGTAGTTAGTCTGGGACGTCTAACTCCTTTAGACACGTTCTAAAAGAATGCGTAGTTAGACGGGGACGTTTAACTCCTTTAGACGCAGTCTAAAGGAATACACAGTTAGACAAGGACGTCTAACTCCTTTAGACGCGGTCTAAAGGAAATTTTAGTTAGACGGGGATGTCTAACTCCTTTAGACGCGATCTAAAGAAGAAAGTATGTTGCCTTGTTTTAGAAGTTGTCTAAAGGAAGCATCTTTCTACCCATGATCTCCTAGCTGTCTGCTCCACTTCTTTCTACAGTCTGACAAGCCAGCTAATTAAATTAAATGAATGAGCGCCACGTACGCGAATATTCTTCAACCGTATTTCCAGTACAAGACAAGATTGGAGGATATTTGGCGTACTACCTGTTCGGTACGACCACGATCTAAATATTCAGAGCCTACTGTACTCCCGTACTATAGGAGGTCGTCCAACTGACACTTGCCACATTTCCACAAAGAAGATTCGACCGTTGGTGCACTTCAATTATAAATAGATTCCCAAGGACAACGGTCGAAGAAGTCCTTTCTTTGTGTAATCAATTCGCTTTAAGAAAATCTTTCAAGCTCAAGTGCTAAAGAATTTTACCATTTAGTTGTGAATACATTGTAATTACATACTGTCTTTTCTGTGAGAAACCTCAGTGTTGTAAGTTGAACAAATGATGTTTTTTTTAACAAAGAGTTAGCTAGATCAGTGAGTTGTATTTGATTCAAAGTCTTTAGTGAATATCCTTCCGGTTGTGGAAGAAGGGTGACGTAGAAGTTTTATCTCCGAACATCCATAAAACTCATGGTGTTCTTTACTTTATGTCATTCACATTCAGTTGTCTAAAGCTTCAAATCCAACGAACATTTCCGCACTTGAATTTATTTCAAGAGTTTAGATGATTTGCGAAGAATAGAAATAGATATTAATCCCTCACAAGATTATTATAAGTTGTTCAAAAAAGTCAAACCCTCGTCTCTATTGTTAGCACCAATCCCAACATATTACATAATTGACATTGTATATGATGAGCACAACAATTATTATTGGTATGACCAATTTTATCACACGTATTGCATTTGAGACGATTATTTATTTTGTTATGACTTCTCAAATTTTAACGATTTTCAAAAAAGTCATTTTGTCCATTATAGGACTATTTGTTGGGCCCATTATAACTATTGTTGGTCCTATTACTTTTTCGCCCAATAACACATAGCCCATCAACGCTATACCTATGGGCGTTCAATATTTGGTCTGAACCGAATATCCGACTGAATTTGAATTCACCGAATTCGAATTTCATTTTCGGTTTTTGAATCGAATTTCAAACCAATTCGAATTTAAATACGATTTTCGAATTGGTTTTCGAGTTTGGGTTTCAACTCGAAAACCAAACCGAAAACTGAATTCATTTTTTATTATTTATTTTTCCAAACTTAGTTTAAGAAAAAGTTCAAAATAATCAAATTAGAATATTTTGAATTCAATATTTAATAATAAAAGAAAAAAGAAAAAAAAGCACGAGTGGTCTAGTGATAGAATAGTACCCTGTCAGGTGTTATGTTAGTTCTCATTTATTCCAAAAAATAAAATAAAAATTAAATTCGGTTCGATTTTCGAAAATTAGAATAAACCGAATTTAGAAACTCGAATAACCCGAAAACTGAACTGATGAACAACCCTAGCTATACCCAAGAATTCTTTGCCCATTAACTCCTCCATGCCTATTAGAGGAGGAATGGTGATGATTTTTGTAGGAAGATGAGAAGCCTCGCGATTGTCCTTAATAGTTCCATCATCACTGATTTATTTGATATAATATAATGAGTGAGTTCAAGACGTTCTTCTTGATTTAGAAAAAATCAGGTGAGATATTCAATGATCACTGGTTCAATTTGAGGCCGAGGCTGCTGAGAACGTAGGTGAGGTGATCCAAATCAGATACTTTTTCGTCGATTGAGGCAAATGAATTGGCAATGGATTTCACAGATCGTAGATAATCAGTCATGGTTTTTGTACATTTCTTTTGAGTTTGAACAAAATGTCGTAACTGAATTAATTGCGCCCTAGATTCAGTTGCAAACATTTTTTCTAGGGTCGTCCAAAGACAAAAAGATGTTTCACAAACATCACCAACAACTTGAGCCAATATAGATTCGGTGATAGTGGAGAGAAGTCAACTTATGATGCGGTTTTCATTTTCCTCTCATGATTCAAATGCTGGATTAATGATTATGGATTTATCCAAAGTTCCTTCTACTAAAGCAAGAGTTGGGCTCGGGAAAAAAGAGTGTAGTTCACATAAGAAAAGAGACTATTCCCTTTTAATACGGGAATACTTTGAGATCGTCAAATAACAAAGTTTTACTGATTCAATTTCACAAAAATAAGCGGGAGAAAAGAAGAAAATTGTAGAGAGATAATTTTGTTCTCTGTCATTGCTAGGATTGAAAAAAAAGCTATTCAAAAACTCTAGGATTGAAAAAAAAGCTATTCAAAAACTCTTGTACCAAGTAAAATAGAAGAATATAGAGAGATAAAGTAGAGAGAAAATTAGAATAAAAATATTGTGTATTTCATTGATAGACAATGGGCATTTATCTATAGATACAATGGGATAATGAAAAGTCTAAGAATAGGAAAAGTATGGAAATATGAAATGCCTAAAAATATGAAAAGAAAAATTATATACATGTATATTTAATTGTTTTTTTTAATAATTTCAACAGTATTTTCTTACCATTTTTTTTGAATAAATAATAGGTTTGACAAGGTAAATCTCGAAAGTAGTTGTTGGTGACATTGTTGGTGATACTCTGTGGAATTACTCTGTCCTCTATACATTGTGGAATTACTCTGTATTTCTCGATCCCTCTATGAAAGGCAACAATTGAACCATCTTTTTGTGTCAGCTATGGAATTTTCCATGCCATTATTTTAACATATGTTTGGTTGTTTGGTTCGAACCACGTTTATAGAAATATTTTGTGATAGTATTCATACTTTTCTGATCAAAAGATAGATCTAACTATATATGCATCAAATCAAATATGTTAGAATGAAATCGAAATCCAATTAAAGCTGCAAAGAAAATTAGATCAAATCCTTTTATAGAACATTTGGCTATATCGGTTGTGATTCGTAGTGTGCATAAGCATTTGAAATTCAATACTTGTAATAATAATAATACAAACCAAAAAACATAGAGAAACCCATCTGCAACTTCTAAATCAAATTTAACATAAATGTATCTAGTCTACTCACATATAATTTTCCTATTTTTCATGAAGATTTTTCTTAGCATTAGCATTGGTTACAGCTACTTGCAACATCGATGGTAACGAGACTTTCCATTGCTCCACTTCGTAAAATTATATATAGCTAATGTAAAAGAAAATAATTCACCTTCAATATTCTGATTTAAAGACTAAATGGATATCTGAAAACAATTTTCATGTTTTCTATACCAGATCAAATTTGAAAAAAGAGTACAGATTTAACATTGGAATCCAAATTCTCATCCAGAAACAGAAAATGTTTTCAAAATAATGGCAATGTGAAAAAAGATTTGAGATTGCAATGTGAAGCCACAAGATATAATAATCTCCAATCTAAGATAAGTTAGAGATCTTGAAATGGTCTTTGTAACTGTCACTCAAAACTTATTATAATTCAAAATTCCATTATATATTTCTCATATTCAATTATGAAGTTTTGTATGAGACAACGCTCAAGACATTAATGATGAGGATGCAGACAAAATGTGAATACGACAAATTCCTTAGAGTTTAATACATGAAAAAGACAAATGGTATCGAAACAACACTTGAAGATGACGATGATCCAAAGATCATGTAATATTATCCGAAAAAATCCTTATAATTCAACAAATTAAGTATAAAATTGAAGGAGACAAATTGTAGCTAGTTCACTTCAATATTGATTGTAAAATAGTATCCAAGGTTCACATCAAGAAACTAAATTTAATGATACCTTAGAATTTTTAATCACATTGTTACTCTTTGTTACTATAAATAATTCCAAATAATATTAAATCTATATAAATAACTTTAGTACAAGTGAGAATAAAAGTAAAATAGTATAAAAAAAGGATAATAAAAAATAAGACTTAGTCATTTTTTTCTTGTTAGGATAATCTAAACGAAGAAAGTTAAGCTTCAATATTCCAATTTAAAGACCAAATGTAGAAAGTCAACCATGAAATGGAATCAATCATCGCCAAATGATGCGGTTTTGTATAAGACAGCGCTCAAGACATTAATGACGAGGATCAATACAAGATAATAATACGACAATCTCCTTAAAGTTGAATAAATTAAGTATATGCAAAAATAATCTAACTCTTTTTTAACAACACTTTGTAATTTGGAACACAATCAGATTTTATATCAGAACAATTTGCAGGTTTGAACCAGTAACATCATTTTTAGATCAGAACATATATTGACAAACACCCCATTTCACTTGCTTTGCAAGAAAATCCGACATATTATAGTCCAACTATCACCCAAATAAAGAGCATCATATCAGTCCCATTAACATCTGAAAATCTAGTATATATGAATGTCTAAAGTTGTCCAATTTTATGTTCAGTGATATAAAACATCCCAAATCATTTACAGTTTTTTACAGCCCTAAAACTAAATAACCATAAATTTTAAATATTCTAAAATTTTAATGGTTATCAATCATAAATCAAGAGTCCCAATAAAGTTCATTTACATCTTTCACTAAACAAGAATTCTAACTTACCAAACTGTAGACATTTTCTGATCAACAGATAGATCTAACTACATATTTATCAAATAAATATGTAAATATAAAATTGAAATCCAATTAAAGCTGCCAAGAAAATTAGATCAATTACTTTTATATAACAGTTGGATATATCCATTCTTAGTATGATACATAAACAATAACTTTTATAAGCATTTGAAATAATAATCATTCAGACATAACAATAATCCAGAATATAGCTTTCAAACAAAATCAATACAATTTAATCAAACCAGTCACCACCAAATCAAACATTCTGATTCAATTCTCCTTAAACAAATGTTAAAATCACAAGTTTCTCTAATTGCAATCCTGATTAATTTTTAATCATTAATGTAGATTACCCTTTAGGAATTATAGCACTAACTTGAGCCCCTTCGATAAAAGAATTGTTCCTGCAAAAACAAAAATCTGGAAATTTTAAGAAAAACTCATCTCCAACTTCTAAATCAAACTTAACATATATGTATCTAGTCTACTCACATATTATTTTCCTCTTTTTCATGAAGATTCTTCATAGCATTAGCATTGGTTACATCTGCTGCAACATTGACAGAGACGAGACTTTCCATGCATGTGAAAACTTCAAAGTTATCATCCATATCATGAACCCTAATTTCCTCAACTGACTCCTGCTCTAAATTATACCAAACAAACCTTGAAAATAAACTTCCAAGAGTACTTTTTTACCACTTTTTGAATAGGCAATAGGTTTCACAACGTGAACAATTCCCAAGGGAGTTATTGGTGACATTGTAACAAATTTCGACCAATATTCACTATTCTTGCCATATTCCTTCAACAAAAATAAATCCACATTCATCGATTGGTATTGACAACTTAACGAAAGACATCCTCTTAAATTATCCAAATATAAATAAGAATTAAGACCACGAAACTCTGGTTGTGGAATTAATCTATATTTCTCTGTCCTAAAATCAAAGGCAACAATCAAGCTTTCCTTTTCTGAATCTGATATCACATTTGAGATCCAGTGCATAGCTCCCCCTGCTATTGAATCTCCGGTACTTATCAAGTCCGGACAGTGAAGACAATTCTCTGACTTACGTCAGGAATTAAATTTCAAACTATAGCGTCTCCTCCTCTAGAATCTGACCAAAATTAATGATACCTTACCATTTTTAATCATATTGGTATTCTTTGTTACTCTATAAATAATTCCAAAGAAGATTAAATCCATACAGATAACATTAGATAACATTAGTACAAGTTAAAATTAAAGTAAAATAATAATATATAATAGAATTAGTCCTTTTTTAAACTTTGTTACTATAAATAAAGTACGGTTAAAGTAACGAAAATGTGTTACATGAAAAATGCAGAAAAAATGAAAACCAAAATGAGAAACATAAAAATGTAAGGTCACCGAGCATGAAGATATTCCAAAATAACAATGAGATCACTCGTCCAGTCCCCGTTCTTACTGAAACTCAACTCAGTTAGCGTCATGATAATAGCGTTTTAAATGGACCTCAAATGTCATCTTTAGTTTAATGGTTATCAATCATAAATTAAGAATTCTAACTTCTACATTTTCTAATCAAAAGATAGATCTAACTATATATGTATCAAATCAAATATTTAAAAATAAAATAGAAATCCAATTAAAGCTGCAAAGAAAATTAGATCAAATCCTTTTATAGAACATTTGTCTATCTCGGTTGTGATTCGTAGTGTACATAAACATTTGAAATTTGATACTTGTAATAATAATACAAACCAAAACACAAAGAGAAACCCATCTGTAACTTCTAAATCAAATTTAACATAAATGTATCTAGTCTACTCATATATTATTTTCCTCTTTTTCATTAAGATTCTTCTTATCATTAGCATTGGTTACAGCTGCTTGCAATAACAACTGCTACAACATCGATGGTAACGAGACTTTCCATGCAAGTGAGAACTTCAAAGAATCAATCTATATCATCAACCCTAATTTCCTCAAATGACTCTTGCTCTGAGTTATACCAAACAAGATGAAAATCAACTTCCAAGAGTACTTTCTTACCACTTTTTGAATTGGTAATATATTCACTAACATCTTCATTATTGATATTGGTTGTTCTGGATTCACAAGAAAAAACTAAAATTAATGATACCTTAGAGTTTTAAATCACTTTGTTATTACCATAAATGTTGGGTGTGAATGCAATTGAAGTTTGGCTCAGTTACTTTTGTTTATCGATTTTGTTGCACCACTATCTCACCAAAGGCGGCAACCCTTTCTCTAGTCTCCAAACACCACAAAGGAATTTGACGTCTGCCTCCCACCAAGAGAGTAGTATATATTTATATTATTAGGTCAAGTACAGTAATGGATTACTAGAGACCCAACCACAATAAAAAGAGAAGAAGAAGTTCAAATAAATAAATAAGAGCTACACATGTCCAAAACACATAGCAACATGCATAATTATTATTTGCTTAAAATAATTAAGATAGAAAGATATAGTATTTGTGATCTCTTAAGCTTAAGCTTAGAGACTAAAGTTATTAAGAATTCACTACACAGTTTGTATATAAATAATTGTCCTTAGACGAAGAAGAAGATGGCAATGTTATCACACTCCTACATTTCCTTATGAAGACCAAATAGGAGCTATGAATTAAGGCAAGCCAGAATTTAGATACACCTTAAATGGAGAAGACACTTAAGATTATTTGAAATACACAATATTTTACCTTAATTTTTTATCATAAATATATAATATTTTTACTAACAACACTTGAAAAATTAAGTTTTTGGTCATCTTGAGGAAACAAATCTTAATTTAAAAAAAATTACATTTTTATTTTACAAACAAATACAATTTGATTGAAACCATGCACCCTATATCATCAAGAATCTACTATGGAAATGATACAATTACAAATACCATATAAGTGATACAATCAAAATAGGCATGTAAAACATAATGATAAAGTGAAAAACCATGAATAAGATATGGATGTAAACCATTGGCACAAAAACTAGATTTGACAGCAAATGACTTTATAAGGAAAACATCATGATCTAGGTTGAGGAGGTTCAATAATTTTCTAGGTTCCACATTCTTTTTAATTGGCCACTAAAATGAAGAGCCTAAAAAACATAACAAAAATGGAATGATGATTATGCACCCAACTTCAAGATGAATGTGAACTCGTTGTACAGACTGTACAGTGAACTTCTAAATAAAATGAGTTACTCATCCTCTATCAAAGTATCAAGCAACTTAATTAGCAGGTCGAGTTGACTCAAACTGGGTGATAGGCATACTTATTTTTTTTTATAAAAATGAGATCAAGAGATTTTATATTGAGGAGCAATCGGAACCGCCCCAAATTTGACTAGGGTATCATTTCAAAAAAGCATTATTATGAGGGTATCCACATCAGAATCCATATTCTCATCCAGAAAAGATAATGTTTTCAAATAGGCATAGCCAAACTAATGTAAAAAATGGCTCTTGATTCTAGTAGGGATAACAAATAGAAAAATAAACATCATCCCATTTAGTGTGGTACATTGATGCATTTTACAGAAATGATCAGTTTAGACACTCCTAACTTTAGCAGCACCAACTAATAATATTTCAGAAGCAGAAAAAAAAAAATTTGAGATTGCAATGTGAAGATATATTAATCTCCAATCTAAGATAAGTTGTAGATCTTAAAATGGTCTTTGTCACTGCCATTTAAAACTTATTCAAATTCAAAATTCCATTATTTTCAGTATGCATTAGCAATACACCAAGAATCCAAAAGCAAGTATTAAACAGACATTTACTTTACTTTAGCTTCTAACATATCATCTGTTTCTTCATCAATTTTCTACAGCGCTCAAGCACCTCCACCTCTTTTCTGTGACATAGAAAAACACAAATATTGAATTCAGACTCAACCCCTCGTCAAATCTTGCTTCATGTTCTCTAACCCACAAAAAGTTCTCCATATCAATCATATTCTAAATTTGCGAGCGAAAAGATATGTTAGAGGGAATTATGTGATCACTTTTATAGCACGACAATGAGCAAATCTTGAAATACTTCACTTTATGATCTCATTTGGATCCACATACAATAAATACGACAATAAAGTGTTTCCAAATAATAAATAATCATATTAGCTTAATCATCAAAATTCAAAAACTTTCACTTTATACTAATCAACCATTGTAAACATAATGAGAAAAATAGTATACAAAGAAAAATACACATATTTAATCATTAATCTAGATACCTTGTAGGAACTATAGCGCCAACTTGAACCCCTTTAATAAGTAATTGTTCCTGCAAAACCCAAAATCTGAAGATTAAAGAGAAACTCATTTTCTATTTGTAAATCAAATTAATCTACTTACTCACAGTTTCATTTTCTCTTCTTCTCGATGATTCTTAGTATGAGATACACACAGCTGGTGGAAAATCGACAGAGACGAGACTCTCAAGGCAAGTTTGTACTTGAGTTATATCTTCCATACCACGAACCCTAACTTCCTCAAATGACTGCTGTTCTAAATTATACCAAATAAGGCTCGAATTAATGTTCAAGAGTACTTTCATACCACATTTTGAATAAGTAATAGGTTTCACAGTGTAAAAAATTACAAAAGGATTTGTCGGTGATATTGTAATCAATTTCGACCAATGTTCATTTTCTCCACCATATTCTTTCAGCAAAAATACTTCCACAACCGATGACTCGTACTGACAACTCAATGAAAGACATCCACCTAAATTATTCAAATATAAAAAGAAATGAGGGCCAGCGTATTTTGGTTGTGGAATTACTCTATATTTCTCTGTTCCAAGATCAAAAGCAACAATCAATCTTTTCTTTGGTGTAGCTGTTTTCACATATGAGATCCAGTGCAGAGCTCCACCAGCTATTGAATCTCCAAAGCTCCCCATCTTCGGACATTGAGAAAACTTCTCTGGCCTATGCCACGAATTTGATTTCAAACTATAAACCTTCACCTCATATTCGTCGATGTCTCCTCTAAAAGTTTTTTGACGAAACGCAAGTCTCACAACCTTGTAATCATCGTTGGTGTTATCGTAACCAAATCGATAAATACAGTCGTAGAAAATGTTATTTATATCTGGTAATTCAACCGATTCGTAAGGTAATTTTTTAGACTTTCTAGTTGATGGGTTGCAAATAAAGAAATCGTTAATGGAATTGGCATCTGACATGCAGAGTAAGCCATCACAAGACCCGTACAACATAATTCCACAATCATAATTCCCATGGCACAATTCCATAATTAAAGTCATCACAGGACAACTATTCAACGGATGGTTATTGACCACAGCCGGTTGAAGAACGCCTTCATCGGGATCAAAATCCACACGATAAAAATTGTCTTCCCACAGAAAAAGACGAAGGTTGTTCTTGATTTGAACTGATCGGCTCAGATGCAATTTAACGAAATCAGGGCAACTGATTAGGGCAAGCCAAGATTTAGATACGCACCTAAAACGGAGTAGACTCTTAACAGGCAACCGAGAAAGAATGTCAGGTAGAATATCATCCGGCAACAGCGACATCTTCACAGATCGGACAATGAAAGAAGGATTTTTTACTGCAGAAGCTATAACTATGTCAGGTAGATTAAAATTTCAATAATTCAATAAATGTGTTAAGTTTATAATATTTCAGAAATGGAGAAAGATTTGAGATTGCAATGTGAAAATGAAAATGTACCACATGTTATACATCTTGAAATGGTCTTTGCTATTTCCATTTAAAACTTATTCTAATTCAAAATTCAATTCTGTTGAGTATGCAATACACCATGAACCCAAAAGGCAAGCAAATTCATTCTCAATGCAACCATTTTACTTTACTTTAGCCTCTAACATTTGATCTGTTTTTTAAAACTAAAAATCAGCATTACTTTGTTATTTGACATTTGGTTGGGGGCACGGTCGGGTACGCTGTTATGGCATGACTTGTGATTTAAAAAACAAATAAATCACACTCAAGGAAGAATTTCGAAAGGTTCGAATTAAAGGGATTGTATGGCTGCCACGGTTAAGGAAATTAGAGACGGGAATTGGAACTCACTTCTTTGATGTATTCTGGACGGGAGGCGAGTACTCGAGCACCTTAATAGTATCTAGTTTCACGAAAGTTGACTTGCACTCATAGGAAGACAAGGAGGACGGAAGACTAAAATTCAGCGAAGTGTGGAATGTAATCTGAGAGAGGGGGCAGTTGTAGAGTGGGTGCCCGTGGTGTGGTTCTCGAAGATCATCTCGCGTCATCAATTCATCCTATGTCTTGTTTCCATAACCGTACGTCTTTTGACTAGGAATCAGATTCGTAAGTATATGTCAATTTCAAGTACTTGCTGCGTTTTATGCTTAAGAAAGGAAGAATCTATAAATCATTTGTTTGGTAATTGTCCGTTTATTGCTAAAATATGAAGATAGTTCGCTAAAGTTATAGTGTTACTGAATTTCCTTATATATTGACACCAAATAAATGATTTAATGATTGAAAAGGCTAAGGGAAGCTCATTTTTAGTTAATGTCGTGCTATTTTGGGGTGATTGTATATCAAGTATGGATGGAAAGGAATGCTAGGGTCTTTTCGAGAGTTAGAAGAACCAAAGAAAAAGTTTAGAATGATATTATCTTTGATTATAGCTTAATATGTAGGTGACAAATTCTTTAATTTAAAGGAAATAAGTGGAGGGAACAAAGTATGAATGACACTTGGACTATTCTAAAGAGAGAGAATTGGGAAATGGGTTTGAGATACTAGGTAAATGACAAATGTCATTAACTATTAACCTTTCAATGCACGTAGTCCTAAAACAAGAGATCATTTGTTTTTACTTAGCTACATAGAGAGAGAATCAAGCTTATAGATTTGGGTTTTGTTGAAGTGAAGAAACATAAATAAGAGCCTGTTGAAAATTAGGTAAGAAAATCTATTCTTCCACAGTTTTTGTTTTAAAAAATATATATGTATAAGTATTTTGGGTATAAGATGTTGGTTTTCATCCAACAGCTTTTAGGGTAAACAAATTTATTGTTAAATGGGTTTATAAATTTATGGATCAAGAATGCATGCAAATTTTGATGAAGAAATAATGGTTTGTGATGATGGTTTATGAAACTTGATTTTAAATAGTCTTTAGTTTATGAAGGATAATTCTGAAATGATTTTGTGAAATTGATGATTTAGGGATAAACTGTTTGATAATTAGTATAGATCAAATATAACATATATCTATCTAGTCTACTCAAATATTATTTTCTTCTTAATACTTGTGTGTACGTCAAGTAAATGTTAGAGATCGTCAAATAACAAAGTTTTGCTAATTCAATTTTACAGAAATAGGCAGGAGAAAAGAAGAAAATTGTAGAGAGATAATTTTGTTTTCTGTCCTTACTAGAATTGAAAAAAATCTATTCAAAAGCTCTTATACCAAGTAAAATAGAAGAATATAGAATGATAAAGTAGAGAGAAAATTAGAATAAAAATATTATGTATTTCATTGATAAGACAATGATCATGTATATATATAGATACAATGGGATAATGAAAAGAAGGATATGAAAAGTCTAGAAATATGAAAAGCCTAAAAATATAAAAAGTCTTTAAAATATAAAATCAAAACTTATATACATGTATATTTAATTGTTTTGTTTAATAATTTCCAATAGTATTTTCTTACCATTTTTTGAATAAACAATAGGTTTCACAGGGTAAATCTCGAAAGGAGTTGTTGGTGACATTGTAATCAATCTCGACCAATGTTCCCTTCCACACTCTGTATTTCTCTATCCCGCTATGAAAGGAAACAATCAAACCATCTTTTTGTGTCCCTGATCTTCTTGTGTCCATGATTTCACATATGATATCCCGTGCATGGCTCCACCATTTATGTAATTTCCCATGCCATTATTTGAACATATGCGTTTATAGATATTTTTTGTGATAGTATTCATATTTTTTTAACAAAATCATTATCAATTTTCATGTTAAATTATTCTTTAAAATATCTTTATATTCAAAACATTATTTGAAATATACAAAATTTTACCTTAATTTTTTTTCATGAATATATAATATTATTTTTAATCATCTTGAGAAAAAATATATTTTTTTATTTTCAAACAAATACAATTTGATTGAAAACAGCCCTATATCATCATGCATCTATTATGGAAATGATACATAATAGGCATCTAAATTTAGAGGAATTATATCTTGACATTAGACAACCCATTGGATTTACAGAATGTACGTAAAAGAAGCAAGTTAAATTAAAAATGAGTCTTTAAGGCCAAAAAGAGGCCTCAAGTCAATGGAACAAGGAGTTTCCAAGACATAATATATATATATGATTCTATATAATCAACTCATTATCATTAATTGGTTGTTTTACTAGTTATTTTCGATTATTCCCAACATACCTCCAATTTACTTAATATTACAATTTTTGCTTACTTTTATTGAGTTGAGAATTGTATTAATTCTTCTTTATTTCTCATTCATGATTGTTCTTTGTATATTTTTATATATATACTTAATTTAGTTGTTCCTTGGAATAACCAGTAATATATTTCAACTTACTAGATGAAATTCCAAAGAATTTGATTTTGTTAAAATCAGAGGTTTTCTGTAAAATTGAGATGAAAAGTGGTACAATATATATAGGTTTGAAGATGATTTGTAATTGAACTTTTTAAGAAAAACTTTTGTGTTTTAACTTTGTTCAAACAAAGTGATTTCGAAACTCAAATGATATTTTTGGATTTGACCCTTTGGCTTAATTGCATTGATTTTGTATGATTTTAAATAATGAAAATGGCTTTGGATAGTGTTTTGACAAGTTCTTTTCTAACTAGACAAGAGAATATAGAGGTTTTCAAAACTATTTTTAATAAGAAATACAATGATCTCATAAGTTTTAATAGCCTCCTTTGCATGATATTAACCTTATTCAAATCAATCCCTTTTAAGCTTAGCTAAAAATTAGTCAAATAAAAGCCAGCCAAGGTATAAAAGAAGAGAAAAGTGGTTCATCATGACATACCTTATTAAGACCAAATGTTCAAAAAGTGATTGAGAAGTTAAGACAAAATTTGTTTTGATATCAAAAATGTAATGAATTGATGATGGAAACGTTTACTTCAAATTTTTATGATGGCTTAAGAAGTGCATGCTAGGTGTTTGACTGTGAATATGAATTAAAAAAGACTTTTGGTTGATGGCCATTTATTTTAATTTTGGCCTCTCAATTATGTTCTGAATGCATGATTCTTTAAAACTTATTTGTGGGAATGAATGAATAGTTAATATTTGTCCAAAAAATGAAATTGATCTTATTTTAAAAAATGACAGGAACTTAAGTGGCGAATATATTAACTCCGTTGGAGGTTTATGAGTAATAGTGTACTAATGCGCCGGAAATTCGTCTCTTATGCGCCACTATAATGACACTGTTATTTTTATAAATAGATAATCACTAGTTAATTATAATCAAGATAAAGTGTTTCTTCTTCGCCAACATAATTGACAAACATCACCAAATTTTATAAAGTATCTTACATCTTATAGTCCAAATATCATCCAAATAAAGAGCATCACAATAAAAAAAAAATTTGAAATCCAAAAGCTGAAGGATATGAATGAAAAGATCAAATCCGTTTATAGAACATTTGGCTTGAAGGGTGTGATTGATTGATTTCACGCTTTCACGGATTGAGAGTTGGCTGCATTCTTGAATCAGAATGTGAGGTCTGCCCCCAAGGGGAGATTTGATGAAATGCCCTCATAACACCCTTAATTCCAAAAAAGGCCTGCGCCTCATAAAATTGATAAAATGGGCCTTTTTGCCCTGCAAAAAGTCTGAAATATCCCTCGCGCGCCTGATTTATCAATCATTTACGAGAAATGCAATTCACGTATTTTCATTTAAAATGCTTAACGCGTTTTAGATGAAACGCGTGAATGACATTTCTCGACTTTCAATTTACGGGAAATTTCATTCACGCATTTCATCTAAAACACGTTAATCAACTCACGCATTTTAGATAAAAATGTGTGAATTTCATTTCTCGTCTTTCATCGTATATATAATTTTTTTTGGCCCTAATTTAAAACAAAACCCCCCCGATTCACGAATATCCATTTCTCTCTCCCACCCCGACTTCCAAAACTTCGTATTTTCAACTGTCGACTTTCCAACTTCGTTCAACATCATCGATCAACCTCGTTCAACATCATCGTTCGTCGTCCGTCCGTCGTCCGTCCTTCTCTTCGATATATTCAGGTGAGTTTAGGGCTTAGGGTTTATGTTTAGGTTTAAGTTTTGTTTAATCTATAATGTTCTCTTCTATGTATATTCTGTTGTTTATATTAATGGATACTGATGTATTTAGGGTTTAGGGTTCATGTAATATTCGTTTATGTGTGTATATGTGTATATGCTTTTAGGGTATATGACGAGTATTATATCAGTGTTCTTATTCTGCATGCATGCATTTCTCGTTTATTCTTTCACGAGAAATGCATTTTCGTGTATTCTTGAACCCTAAAACCAAAAATACAAGAATGAAACAAGTTTCGAGCTGATTGTTGTTGTGTCTTTTGTGAAAGAAACATGTTCTCATTTGAATTAGTTATGATTAGTTCTTTAAGTTGCCATAATCTGATTGTTGTGTATTATTGAACCCCAAAACCAAAGCACAGGAATGAAACAAGTTTCTAGTTGATTGTTGTTGTGTCTTTGGTGAATGAAACATGTTCTCATTTGGATTAGTTCTAATTAGTTCTATAAGTTGTCATAATCTGATTGTTGTTTATTCATTCACGAGAAATGCATTTTCGTGTATTCATTCACGAGAAATGGCATTTTCGTGTATTCTTTCACGAGAATTGCCATTTTAGTGTATTCTTTGATGTTGCTTGAGTTGTTATATTATGTTTTTCATATTATGATTTTGGATTATTAAAAACTAATAAGACAACTAGTTGTAACATGATTTTGGTTGCCTTATGAAATTGGGCAACTTAGATTTTGAATGATGTGTAGTATGATTGCCTTATAATTTTCTAATGTTGTTCTTTGTTTTGTAGATGGAGTCCACCATAACTCCTGAGTTTACTGGGAGGGTCTCATGGAAAACTAATATCGAAAAAATTACCACCAAGTTTGCTTCAATGAATCTAACGGAAAGGGTAGAGCAAACCCAAATCAGATTCTTATTTTAAGGATACTACTTACTATGGTTCTCAGGAACTATAATACACCAAATGCTCCTCGGGAAGTGCAACTCAAATTCTATGGAGATGAAGTTCCTCGTGAATAGAGAGGAGCTATGCTTCGGGATGAAGGAATTTGTATTGGTCACAGGCCTTAATTTTGGGAAATTCCCTGCGGAGGTAACCATTTTCAATGAAGAATGTCCACATTTGGTTGCCAAATATTTTAAAAGAAATCAACTTGTTAGAACATAAGACCTTCATTCAAAGTTCGTGTTCTGCTTTGATAAGGAAGATGCTTGGAAATTAGGGCTAGTATACATGGTTACCCAATATCTCTTCGCCCTTGAACCAAAGAGGATCATAAATATCAAACTCCTCAGCATGGTCGAGGACATCGACACTTTCCTCAAATTTCCATGGGGAAATGTGTTATTTAAAGCAACCACAAAGGGTTTGAATAAGGACCTTGATTGCTACCGGTTGCTATATTTGGAGAAAAAGAAAGCCATGGGGAAGAAGAAGAAAGACAAGGATGTCGATATTTTTTATACCGTATATGGGTTCTCACTAGCCTTACAAGTGTGGACTTATGAGGTTATCCAAACGTTTGTCCTTAAACTTGCAAGTAAGACGATGTTTCAAGCGCAAGAGCCTGTCTGCCCAAGGATAATACAATACAAATCTAGGATGAAGAGCACCACCTCTGATCTTCACACTGCCCTACAAGGCAAGATTGTCAAGAAGATGGAATTGTCTAAAGAAGAGGAGATCTTATACGTTGGGGAGGACTTTGAAGATATGCGAGTTAATGTTTATGATGTCTTTTTTGATCTTGATTGCAGAAAGAGGAAATTTGGAGATATTGAAGAAGATGTAGTTCCTTATAAACCTGAAATGAGGAAGAAACGACAAATTAATCCTGCCAAAGTCAAACCTTCCATGAGTACAAGAACCCGCAACCCTACACCCAGCACCATCAGCTCTTATTCTATTGAGAGCGCCACGAGTAGAAAAGATGATGAATCCTCTCTCATGACTCCAACAGCAACAACTCCCCAGGAAAGATGTAGATTGGATGAATTTACGAAAGAGCTAAATGAACTCAAAACTGAAGTGAGAACTGAAATAAATCTCATAAAAGAGATGTTAAACCAACTTCAACAATAGTTTGACATATTATCAGCCACACTAGTGAGGAACAGAGAAGGATAATATTTAATGAGGAAGATTTAACAGAGAAAAAGAAAGTGAATGAGGAAGACAAGGATGAGGAAGATTTGGAGGTGAATGAGAAAGATTTGGTTAAGGAGAATATATTTATTGAGCATATGTTGAATGATGATAATATTGAGGTATAGTCGAGCATTTGGTGTATTTCTCGCAACATGGTCTATTTCTATTATATGGTCTAATTAAAGACTTTTGTTTTTTTTGTAGGATGAACTTATGGAGAAAGACAATGATGGGCTTGTGGAGGAGAAGAAGAATGATGATGTGTTTATTGAGGATGTGTTGATTGAGGATGTGTTGAATGTTGATAATATTGAGGTATGCATTTTGTATTTCTCGCATTTGGCCTATTTCTCGTATTTGGCATATTTCTCACATTTGGTGTATTTCGAGTCTATTATCTAATTAGAACATTTTGTTTTTTTTGTAGGATGTGCTAGTGGAGAAATCCAATGTCGGACTTGTGGAGGAGAAGAAGATTGAGGATGTGTTGAATGGTTATAATATTGAGGTATGTATTTTTTATTTCTCGCATTTGACCTATTTCTCGCATTTTGTGTATTTCTCGCATTTGGTGTATTTCGAGTATATGGTCTAATTAGAGCATTTTGTTTTTTTGTAGGATGGGTTAGTGGAGGAGAAGAAGATTGATGATGTGTTGATTGAGGATGTGTTGAATGTTGATAATATTGAGGTATGTATTTTGTATTTCTCGCATTTGGCATATTTCGATTATATGGTGTATTTCGAGTATATGGTCTAATCAGAGCATTTTTTATCCAAACATTTCACACACCAAAGTTCTTTTTTTGACTTTACCACTTTGAATTCAAAATGATTAGTTATCGCATATTTATGTAACCTCAGTTGAAGTTCTTTTTTATTCTCAAACAACGAACTGACTTTCAATCCAATTTCGCAAGTTAATGCCTCGTGTGTAGGATTTTCACTATTGGGTATGTTACTAGCAAACCAATCACTGCAGCTTGGTTGGGTACGAGCAACGACATTGTTTGGTTGTGTACTAGGAACCCAAGAACTGCTTGTATTGGTACTAGGAACCCAATCAGAACTACTAGGTTGGGTAATAGGAACCCAATCATCATCATCATCCCCTTCATTCAATCGCAAACATGGTTCATCTTCAATGTCGTTTTCAAAGAAAACCTCACGTTGCTTCGGGAATACGTCAGGGTCATCAATATCTGGAACCACTACACTTTCTTGAGTTGGGTTTGTTGGATTTTTAGGTAGTGACTTCTCTACTAAGGATACACACAATAGAGTGCGGTTGTGGACTGAAACTGCTTCATGTAAAAAGAACTCCACATCCACATCTTTTTTTATATCCGTTATATAAGAAAATTTAACATTCATGCTAGGAGCATTATACTTGGCTTGAAACAATAAATCATATCTAGATTTGTCAACATCGGTAGCAGAATAAATTCGATCAACTAATTGGGCATAAGTAGAATTATGAGGAACAATCATACCGCTGTTTGACTTTGTAGAAAAATGAGTAACATCATCCGTAGTTTTTCACTCTCCATCAAAGTAAAGAAGTACTTGATCTGCAATTAAAAACAGTTCAACAACATTACAAGAAATCCAATGCAATAAGTTTTCTAGAACCATAACCGATGAGGTTTCTAGTAGAGTTTCAGGAAATCCAATGCAACATTTTTTCCATAAGTTTTCTTCAATAAATCTAATGGCATAGATCCCCCTATCCAATAGGTCCATTGAAGCAAACTTGTGGACAATTCTTGGCACATTGTATCTCCATGAAACATACCAGCAAACTCCTCCTCAGTGAGTATTTCACATGAGTGAGAAACAATACGCGTGAGTGAGCTATATTATACCAGTGAACTCCCTAAACCCTAATACTAGTATAACATAGCATTGACTCACATTCATTCGAATACAACCTAGCTAAACTATAATATAACTAACCTAGTGTTCATAGTAACTAATTAAAAAAACATAAAATAAACATACCCATTTTGAGAACGAAGAGTAGTGGGTCATGAATTCAAATGGAGAGGTCTCGTGGTGGTGGTGGTCGTCGTCGTCAACTGGTGGTGGTGGTGGTCGTCGTCAACTGCTGCTCGTGGTCGTGTTCTTTAGGGGAGTAGGATTTAAGAGTTGAGTCAAAGTGGGGAAAGTGAGAAGAGAAATGGATATTCGTGAATCGGGTGGTTTTATTTTAAATTAGGGCCAAAAAATTATATATACGATGAAAGACGAGAAATGCAATTCACGCATTTTCATCTAAAATGCGTGAGTTGATTGACGCGTTTTAGATTAAATGCGTGAATGGCATTTCCCGTAAATTGAAGGTCGAGAAATGCCATTCACCCATTTCATCTAAAATGCGTTAATCAACTCACGCATTTTAGATGAAAATGCGTGAATTGCATTTATCGTAAATGATCGATAAATCAGGTGCGCGAGGGGAGGGGTATTTCAAACTTTTCGCAAGACAAAAATGCCCTTTTTTCCAACTTTATGAGTCGCGAGCCTTTTTTGGAATTAAGGGTGTTATGAGGGCAATTTTATTAAAATTTCCCGCTCCAAGTTTTCTGGGATAGACAATAACTTTATAATAACTTTCTCACTGTCTAGGACAAGAAGATGCCTGAATTTTTCTGATGCAAAAGATTATAACATATATGTTACCTAATGAATATGTTGAATGATATATAATGCAAACCATGTGTTGAAAGAAACAATGATATCTCATCAGCATCATCATCAAACATTAATACATCTGGAAATAAAACACTTCATCCATAAAACCTAGAATGAGATGGGTGAGACCACTAAGATTCGATATGCTACGTAACAATTCATCCAAACATTCACCTTCAACACTTAGATCCTTGAGTGCTATGAGATGTTACTGAATGAATATGTTGAAATAAATAATGATATCTCATCATCATAAGACCTAGAATGAGATAGGTGAGACCACTAAGATTCGAGATGCTATATAACAATTCATCCGATCATTCAATTACAACACTTAGATCTTTGAGTGCTTAGAGTGATTGTTCAAATGAATTGTTATTCATCATCCTAAGACCTAGAATGAGATGGGTGAGACAATTCATCCGAACATTAATGATTGTTCGAATGAACTTTTATTCATCATCTAAGACTATGGATTTGAAAATGGAAAGTAGTGGTATTCCCTTTGCTAGTAGTAGCGATGACAATGAAATGATAAAGCAACTTTGCTATTTATAGTTGTTGGAGTACTTGTATGATGGAATAGTAAAAAAGGTAAATGATAGAGCAACTTGTTATTTATATATTTAGAAATTTTTGGATAAGCAATTTTGGTGGATTAATAAAAATATTTATATTGTGTTTTAATAACTACTAACTTTATATTCCAATTCTATTGGATATATTAAAATATATTCACATAAAGATTTTTTTTTAATTTAAGTTAGAGAAAATGTAGAAAGTCAATTGAGAAATGAAATCAATCATCAATTGACAAATGTGGTGGATGATGTTGATGTGGGTCAATATCCATTGATACAGTTTTGTATGAGACAATGCTCAAGACATTAATGATGAGGATCCAACAAAATGCGAATACGACAAACTACTTAGAAAATAAAAAGTGGAAATTTGAGGATAATCTAAAGAAGAGATTTAACCTTTAATATTCCAATCTAAAGACCAAATGAAGAAATTGAAAACACTATTTTTAGTATACAATTATTTAAAGGTTTTCAATATTCATTGCCAAATCTATTATCCATTTCTTCATTCATTCAATTCAATTCTCTACATCACTCCACTGCCTCCTCATTTTCTTTTCTTTCTTTTTTGAAAATGATCCATTAAAATTTTAAAGTGTTGTTAAAGTAAAGACAAATGTAAAATTTGGAAAATAAAAATATAAAATCATCGAGCAAAAAGATCTTCCAAAAGAGCAATGAGATCACCCGTCTAGTCCGCGTTCTTATCTAATCTCACCTAAGCAAGTTGAAATTATTAGTCACATCTATCTTATAAAGCTCAATTTTTTATTTGTCTACAAATTTTATAAAAGAAACCCTTTATCATGAAGGCATCTTATGTAAATTTTTACCTTTTATATTTTCACAATTGGCTAAGGTTTGAATTTTTTTCATAAATTTGCAATATAATAATATTTCATTTAAAAAATATACTAATAAAACAATCTTTAAATTTTAAACTCAAGTTTGAAATGATTTTTTTTTCATTATTCACCTGTCAACAAAACGTTGCATAATAAAGGAAGAAAATTAACATTAAATATTACAGTTTAAAGATCAAATGTAGATTTGAAAAGTTTTTTTTTTTCAAATATATGATGTAAATCTACATCAAATAGAATTTATAGACAAAACTTAATGAGACATAGATTCCAACATTGGAATCCAAATTCTCATCAAGAAAAAGAATATGTTTTCAAATAGTCCAATTCAAACTAATGGAGAAACGACCTCTTGATTCAAGTAGGATAGAAAATAGAAAAATAAGTTTTCTCTCTCCATTTGGTTTGGTGCCTTTTAAGGAGATGACCAGTTTATACAAACCTAACTTCTGGCTACAACAGCTAATAATATTTCAGAAATGGAGTATTGAAATTGCAATGTGAAAATGAAAATGTACCATAAGATATAATAATCTCCAATCTAATATGAGTTATAGATCTTGAAATGGTCTTTGTCACTGCCATTCAAACTTATTCTAATTCAAAATTCCAATGTATTTAGTATGCAATAACAATACACCATGAATCCAAAAGCAAGCATTAAGCAGCCATTTACTTAACTTTACTTTACTTTACAGCCTCTAACATTTGAGTTGTTTCTTCATCAATTTTCTGCAGCACTCAACATCTTCCACCCTTTTCTGTGACAGAAAAAAACACAAATATTGAATTCAGACTCAACCCCTCATCAAATCTTGCTTAATGTTGTTTGACCCGCAAAAAGTTCTAAATATACTAAAATCGCGAGCATAAAGACATGTTAAAGGGAATTAAGTGGTTGCAAAGCACGACAATGGTCATATTTGGAAATACTTCTTTTTATGGATCTCATCTGAATCCACGTGGTAAATATACGATAAATACGACAAAAAATGTGCTTACAAATAATACATAATCATATTAGCTTAATCATCAAAATTCAAAAACTTACTCTTTATACTAATCCACTATTGTAGGGATAATGAGCAAAATAGTATAAAATACATATATATTATATTATTAATCTAGATACCTTGTAGGAATTATAGCACCAACTTGAACCACTTTGATAAATAATTGTTCCTACAAAAACCATAATCTGGAGATTAAAGAGAAACTCATTTTCTATTTGTAAATCAAATTAATTTAGTTTACTCACAGATTCATTTTCTCTTCTTCTTGATGATTTTTAGTATTAGATACACACAGCTGGAGGAACATCAACAGAGACTAAACTTTCAAGGCAAATGTTTACTTCTGATAAATCTTCCATACCATGATCCCTAATTTCCTTGAATGACTGTTGTTCTAAATTATACCAAATAAAGCTTAGAAAATCAATGTTCAAGAGTACTTTCTTACCACATTTTGAATAAATAATAGGTTTCACTGTATGAAAAGATATAAAATGATTTGTTGGTGATATTGTAATCAATTTCGACCAATATTCATTTTCCCGACCATATTCCTTCAGCAAAAATACATCCACAAACGATGACTCGTAATGACAACTTAGCGAAAGGCATCCACCTAAATTATCCAAATTTAAACGGAAATGAGGTCCAACAAACTCTGGCGGTGGAATTACTCGGTATTTCTCTGTCCCAAGATCAAAGGCAACAATCAAGATTTTCTTTTCTGTATCCGATTCCACAGACGAGATCCAGTGCAGAGCTCCACTAACTATTGAATCTCCGAAGCTCTCCGTATGCCACAAATTTGATTTCAAACTATAAACATTCAACTCATAATCGGTACAAATGCCTACTCTAAAAATGTTTGAAATAAACACAATTCTCACAACCTTGTAATCATCGTTGGTGTTATCGTAGCCGAATCGATAAATACAGTTGTAGACAATGTCATACTTATCTCGGAAATCAACAAATGGGTAAGGCAATTTTATAGATTTTCTCGTTGATGGATTCCATAATAAGACAGTGTTAATGGAAATGGCATTTGACAGACAGAGTAAGCCATCACAGGACCCGCAGAGCAAAATTCCACCATCATAATCATAATCCGCAAAGCGCATTTCCATAATCAAAGACATCACAGGACAACTCAACGGAAGGTAATCGACCGCCACCGGTGGAAGAAATCCTTCTTTAAGGAGATCAAAATCCACCCGATAAATATTGTCTTTCCACATAAAAATACGGAGGTTGTTTTTGGTTTGAACTGATTGGCTCAGATGCAATTTAACAAAATGGGAGCTACTGATTAAGGAAAGCCATGATTTAGATACACACCTTAAACGGAGCAGACACTTGACAGGCAACCGACAAAGAATGTCAGCTAGAATCTCATCCGGTAACAGCGACATCTTCTACAGATTGGACAATAAAAGTAGGGATGAACAGCTGTAGTTTATATTAGGGTTTCTCACTACATCAGCTATAGCTTGTACTAGGGCTTCTCACTGTAGTAGCTATAGTTTGTATTAGGGTTTCTCACTACTGATTAGAGAAAGTCAGGATTTAGATACACACCTTAAACGGAGCAGACACTCATCCGGCAACCTTAAACGGACACTCATCCGCCAACAGAGATATCTTCTACGGAGACTCCTCACCAAATAGGCATTCGCATAACTAGGGTTTCAAGTTCAATTGCGGCTCAAAAGTTACGACCTTCAAAAGAATACTAGTTTACACATATTTAGTTTTAGTTTGCCCAATTTTGATTTTTAATTTTTTTTTTAATTATTTATTTATTTATTTATGTCTTTTCACTCTTGTTCAAATGACATCTTTTATTATTTTATAATATTTAAAAGTATACAATAATTTACTTCAAACAAATTTGTACTTGAATAAATAATATTTTGATTATTAATGGCTATAAATATAGTTGTAAGTTAATTTCTTTTAAGGAATAAACCTTAATTTTTTTTTATTTGGTAAGTTATGTGTTTGTAAAAATATAATTTTCAAAACCATCATTATATTATCAGATATCTTCTATGAAAATTGTCCAATAATAAAATAATATATACATAATTTAAAAAAAAAATATAACAATGAAAAATTATAAATAAAATAAATGTAAAAGAGAAAAAGAAGAAGAAATGTTATACCATTTTTTAATCGATCAGGAGTAGAGGTGTTCATCGGTGCGGTTTTCGAGTTAACTCGAGTTTTTAGTTTGAATTTTTCGAATTTTTTATATTTTTAAGAAAATTCGGAAACTGAACCGATTTAAATAAATTCGAATTCAGTTTAAATTCGGTCGGATATTCGGTTCAAACCAAATATTGAACATTATCTACTTATAAGATAAAAAAAAATTCTTAAAAGAGTTAACAAAATAAATAAGTTGTTAAATATATCTTATCAACTTAAATTATAAAAAATAATACCTTCAATATTCGGCAATTGAACGACGGAATTAAAATAATGTTGACGAGGACAATATATGACAGTGGAGAGGTGTTGATGACAGTGGTGATATTACTAGTGAAATAGCTAGATATTTGAATAATTTTGATATTCTTAAATTAGAGATGAAGTGGGCAACTAAAGGACCACAAAGGTCGGAAAGGTGGACGACTAGAGAAAGAGGAAAAAAATGAGAAATTATAAATTAACTGATTTTTTTTTTTGAAAAACGACTTAGCGTCATTTCATTAAAAATTCCCAAAAACGGGAAAATTCACAAGTTTAAGAGATCATTCTAGAAAGACTTAGAATGATTTTGAACTATCTTATTATAATGTTTTTTTTGGAAAGCCTTCATTGAGGGATCAAAATCCACCCGATAAAGATTGTCTTTCCACATAAAAATATGGAGGTTGTTCTTGGTTTGAACTGATTGGCTGATAGAAAAATTAAGTAAGTTAATTTTCAAACCGGCCATACATTACAATTTTTGAATATTTATTCTAAATAATTAAAAAGAGAGAAATTGATAGAAAAATTAAGTAAGTTAATTTTTGGAACCGACCAGAAAAACTAAACAACTATTAACTTCTATGTGCAGGAACAGATCGAATTGTATAAACCGGCTGAAGAACACTTCAAAGAAATCCAGTTCCAAGTGATCAAGTCAAGATCAGAGGAACCGGTTTTAACTCTCTCAAGAGACCGGCCAGCAAAGACAAGTTTACATTCCAGCCGGACTATACTGTGTAAGAAACAACCGGAAACTACAATCTGCAGAGATGACGTAATATGACGAAATAGATGTGTCTCGAAGGGAGAAACGAAGATAAGATTCGATCAGAAGCATGCGAGGAAAACAATGATGATTTACTGATCCGACTTCGACAGCCGGAAGGTGCATGCCTGACACGTGTCCGAATCTGCAAACCGGCAACGTCATCTTTACCTGAGGAGTGTCTACATGCTTGTCAAGTGTTGAGGAAGGTGAAACGTGCAAGCAACCTCCCTGCACCGGCATGACGCTGGATTAACCAATCCCACGGTGAGAGAAGAAAGTGACCGTTGGGATCAGCCTTACTATAAAAGGAAGACGAAGCGACCTCATTAATGGCGACACAAGTTACGAAAATCTTAGAGAGATAAAGAAATCTTACGCGCGATCTAAAACCGTTGTGTCATTAACCGGAAGCTTTGTTTGTGTATGTTTGTGTTGTATTTGTGTATTACATCAAGAGTGAGTTGGTGTAACCGGCGAGTAGCGAGTTGGGCTCGACCGGCATTGTAAGTGTTGTAACTTTGAAAGTTAGTGTAGATCCTTCTCATAACCTGAGAAGAAGGGTGACGTAGGAGGGTTTACTCCGAACATCCATAAAAAATCATGTCTCGTGTCTTTTTCTTTATTTCTTGATTACCTACTCATAAAAACCGAACTATCACCAACCTAAACATAATCCATAATCAAACCGGTCTATAAACTTCATCTAACCGACTCCTTGTTAATCTCATCAAACTAAGTCGCATACGTTGCTTTAGACTAAAACATACATTTCCGCCCTTGAACCCAGTTCAAAAGTCTGTGACAGTTTGCGAAGTGCTGAGAACGGTCATAGTCTCTAACCGGACTATCACCAAAGTGTGTTGCATGTTATAAGAGGCCACCCTTCCTGAAACCGGAAACACCCCGGTCCTCCAAGGGCGTCCCCGATCCTAACATTGGCTCAGATGCAATTTAACGAAATGAGAGCTACTGATTAGGGTAAACTAGGATTTAGATACCCACCTTAAACGGAGCGGAGCAGACACTTAATAGGCAATCGACAAAGAATGTCAGCTAGAATCTCATCCGGCAACAGAGATATCTTCTACAGATCGGACTATGAAACAAAAAGAATTAACACTCCTCACCAAATAGGCATAGACATACCTAGGGATTCAAGTTCAACTGCGGGCTCAAAAGGTACTACCTTCAAAAGAATACTAGTTTACACATTTAATTTTAATTTCTTAATTTTGTCTTTATTTATTTTTAAGTCTTTTTACTCTGGTTTAAATGACATCTATTATTATTTTATAATATTTAAAAATATACAATATTTCTTCAAACAAATTTGTACTTAAATAAATGATATTTTTATTATTAATAGCCTTAAATATAGTTGTAAGTTAATTTATTTTAAGGAAAAAACTTTAATTTTTTTTAAAGTCTGTTTAATTAAAAATGAGTCTTTATGACAAAAAGAGGACTCAAGACAATGGAATAAGGAGTTTCCAAAATATTACATATATCTATGATTCTATAAAATCAACTCATTATCATTAATTGGTTGTTTTACTAGTAATTTTTTATTATTCTCAACAATGGATGAAGATAGACAAGAAATTCAGAAAGTTTAGTAGTTCAGAAACAAAATAAGAAATCTCAGAAAAATGAAACTGAACAATCAAGAACTGAAAGACATCTAGAGAAAATTAAAGATAGAGAAGTAAAAGATGAAAATATTGAAGATTTAGAGGAAAGAGAATATAAAAAATTAGATAAAGAAGAATTAGAGAATGAAAATAAAGAAGAATCAGAGGGGAAAAAATGAAGAATAGATGAAAGTAATGCAAAATTAGAAAATTAAAGTGATAAAAAATAGTGGTGGGAAGTGAGGAAGACTATAAAAATATATCGAAGCAACTCAAACAAAGTTGAAGCCAATGAAGGAAAGAAAAGAACTAGAAAATTATGAAAAATCAAGTAAATGTGAAATTTTTGAAATACTAAAACAAAACTTCTTATCAAATAAGTTTTGGTTCAACTAAAGTAAAAGTTAACTCAAATGAAAGATGTAAACACAATTAACAAACATACATCATATGCAACATTTCTATCACCAATAGTAAATTCTAGAGTCAAACATGTGAGGATGCAATGTGAATATAATCGCTGGAATTCGAGAATTATCAGTAATGCAGATTGGAATTATAAAGCATAATAAGAGTAGTCAAAGAGGAAGCTCACAATAGAATTAAAATTTGTTTTCTTGTATTAATTGAGATTTTTCTTTCTCATTCTCACCAAAACATTATTATTTGATATAATTTTTTTCTTGGTTATAATATGAGTGTTAAAAAAATTATTTCAGAAAATGGATCAACTTAATTCCTAATTCATGTAAAAGTTAGATTTTGGTATAACTCGTTAGAGAAAATGTAGAAAGTCAATTGATAAATTAAATCAATCATCAATGGTCAGTGCGGCCAAATGTGGTGGATGATGTTGATGTGGGCCAATATCCAATGATGCAATTTTGTATGAGACAACACTAAAGACATTAATGATGAGGATCCAAACAAACTCCTTAGAATTCAATAAATTAAGACAAATTGTATATCATTTCCTCTATCCACTAAAGTATACCTAGCTAGCCTACTTCATTATTGATTGTTCAAGATTCACATCAATGAACCAAAATTAATGATACCTTAGAATTTTTAATCACAGGTACTCTTTGTTACTCTATAAATAATTCCAAAGAAGATTAAATCTTTATAGATAACTTTAGTACAGATTAGAATGAAAGAAATAATAAAATATAATAGAATTAGTCATTTTTTACATTAGTCCAGATTAGAATGACAGTGTCAAAGACTATTTCAAGATGTATATTCTTAGATTGAGACTATTTTTTTATTTTTATTTTTTTTGAATGACGACGTAGCGTCACTTAAATAAAAAGGCACAAAAGGGCAAATGAATTACATAGTTCAAGGAAAATCAGAGTAAAAACAAACTAAATGAAGGATAATAATAAAATTCTACAGATAACAAATGACAAATGGAATACGCATCCACGTTCCGATGAGAGAGTTGTCGTCGGTGATGATATTATTCCAGATTGTATCTGCATTGTTGCAAACACGTGAGAAGGATCTAACGTTCCTCTCCATCCAAATGTGATCAACAAAATGTTGATGAAGAAACACTTAAAGGTATAGGAGCTGAAGTCATTGCCCTTGGTCTTGGTGATGACGAGGTCTTTGATGTCAGTCCATTCATTTGGGAAGCTGAGGAGACCTATTGATGCAGAGAATCTGCACCAAAGCAAGAAGGCGAAATGGCAGTTCCAAAAGAGGTGTTCAATGGACTCCTTATTTCTCAAGTAAATGAGGCAATTAGGATCCGGGATGCTCATGTACGTTTTGATCCGATCACGAGTATCGAGTATTATATGATATGGTACATTTTTATTTTCACATTGCAATCTCAAATCTTGGGTCAACCAATACCCAACAATAAAATTAAATTTATATAGATAATTTGAGGAAAATGAGAATAAAAGTAAAATAAAATAGTAAAAATTTAATGGATAATAAAAAATAATAGAGTTGGTCATTTTTACTTGCATATGAAAACAAGTTTACTTTTATTATAATACAGTCTAGAAAATAAAAGGTGGAAATTTGAGGATAATCTAAAGGAAGAAAGTTAACCTTCAATATTCCAATTTAAAGACCAAATGAAGAAATTTGAAAACACTATTTTTAGTATGTAAGGATTCATTGCTAGATTTTATTATTTCAAATGTAACCACAATCATTGTATATCCGATTGCAGGTTTGAACAAGTAAAAATCATTTTTAGATAAGAACATATATTGAAAAACATCACCATTTCTCTTGCTTTTCTAGAAAATCCGACATATTTAGTCCAAATATTACACAAATAAAGAGCATCATATGATCAGTCCCATTAATATCTAAAAATCTAGCATATCTGATTCTCTAAAGTTGTCCGATTTTATGCTCAGACATATAAAACATGCATCCCAAATCTTTTATAGTGTTTTACAGCCCTAAAACTAAATAACCATAAATTTTAAATGTTCTAAAAGTTTGATTTTTATCAATCATAAATCAAGAGTCCCAATACATCCTTCCCTAAACAATAATTCTAACTTACCAAACTGTAGAAATTTTCTGATCAACAGATAGATCTAACTATATATATTCATCAAATAAATATGTAAAAATAAAATTGCAATCCAATTAAAGCTGCAAAGAAAATTAGATCAAGTACTTTTATAGAACATTTGACTATATCCATTCATAGTATGACACAAACAATAACTTTTATAATCATTTGAATTCACTACTTTTAATAATAATACAAGCAAAACAATAATCCAGAATATAGCTATCAAACCACATCAATACAATTTATAAGCATTTCAAATCAGATACTTGTAATAATAATAATAATACAAACCAAAACACTACACTCAAGGAATATAACTTTTAAAAGAAACTAAACCACTCAATCACATAAAACAATATATACCCCTTCAAACAAGTTAAAGCAGCAAATTACTTTAAATGAAAATAAAGCATTACTTTCTTTATGTTGTTTTGGGGCTTTTTTTTTTTGTCTATAATATTGTATTTCTCTAATAAAAAGAGAAGAAGAAGTTCAAATAAATAAATAAGAGCTACACATGTCCAAAACACATAGCAACATGCATAATTATTATTTGCTTAAAATAATTAAGATAGAAAGATATAGTATTTGTGATCTCTTAAGCTTAAGCTTAGAGACTAAAGTTATTAAGAATTCACTACACAGTTTGTATATAAATAATTGTCCTTAGACGAAGAAGAAGATGGCAATGTTATCACACTCCTACATTTCCTTATGAAGACCAAATAGGAGCTATGAATTAAGGCAAGCCAGAATTTAGATACACCTTAAATGGAGAAGACACTTAAGATTATTTGAAATACACAATATTTTACCTTAATTTTTTATCATAAATATATAATATTTTTACTAACAACACTTGAAAAATTAAGTTTTTGGTCATCTTGAGGAAACAAATCTTAATTTAAAAAAAATTACATTTTTATTTTACAAACAAATACAATTTGATTGAAACCATGCACCCTATATCATCAAGAATCTACTATGGAAATGATACAATTACAAATACCATATAAGTGATACAATCAAAATAGGCATGTAAAACATAATGATAAAGTGAAAAACCATGAATAAGATATGGATGTAAACCATTGGCACAAAAACTAGATTTGACAGCAAATGACTTTATAAGGAAAACATCATGATCTAGGTTGAGGAGGTTCAATAATTTTCTAGGTTCCACATTCTTTTTAATTGGCCACTAAAATGAAGAGCCTAAAAAACATAACAAAAATGGAATGATGATTATGCACCCAACTTCAAGATGAATGTGAACTCGTTGTACAGACTGTACAGTGAACTTCTAAATAAAATGAGTTACTCATCCTCTATCAAAGTATCAAGCAACTTAATTAGCAGGTCGAGTTGACTCAAACTGGGTGATAGGCATACTTATTTTTTTTTATAAAAATGAGATCAAGAGATTTTATATTGAGGAGCAATCGGAACCGCCCCAAATTTGACTAGGGTATCATTTCAAAAAAGCATTATTATGAGGGTATCCACATCAGAATCCATATTCTCATCCAGAAAAAGATAATGTTTTCAAATAGGCATAGCCAAACTAATGTAAAAAATGGCTCTTGATTCTAGTAGGGATAACAAATAGAAAAATAAACATCATCCCATTTAGTGTGGTACATTGATGCATTTTACAGAAATGATCAGTTTAGACACTCCTAACTTCAGCAGCACCAACTAATAATATTTCAGAAGCAGAAAAAAAAAAATTTGAGATTGCAATGTGAAGATATATTAATCTCCAATCTAAGATAAGTTATAGATCTTAAAATGGTCTTTGTCACTGCCATTTAAAACTTATTCAAATTCAAAATTCCATTATTTTCAGTATGCATTAGCAATACACCAAGAATCCAAAAGCAAGTATTAAACAGACATTTACTTTACTTTAGCTTCTAACATATCATCTGTTTCTTCATCAATTTTCTACAGCGCTCAAGCACCTCCACCCTCTTTTCTGTGACATAGAAAAACACAAATATTGAATTCAGACTCAACCCCTCGTCAAATCTTGCTTCATGTTCTCTAACCCACAAAAAGTTCTCCATATCAATCATATTCTAAATTTGCGAGCGAAAAGATATGTTAGAGGGAATTATGTGATCACTTTTATAGCACGACAATGAGCAAATCTTGAAATACTTCTCTTTATGATCTCATTTGGATCCACATACAATAAATACGACAATAAAGTGTTTCCAAATAATAAATAATCATATTAGCTTAATCATCAAAATTCAAAAACATTCATTTTATACTAATCAACCATTGTAAACATAATGAGCAAAATAGTATACAAAGAAAAATACACATATTTAATCATTAATCTAGATACCTTGTAGGAATTATAGCGACAACTTGAACCCCTTTAATAAGTAATTGTTCCTGCAAAACCAAAAATCTGGAGATTAAAGAGAAACTCATTTTCTATTTTTGTAAATCAAATTAATCTAGTGTTACTCGCAGATTCATCTTTTCTTCTTCTCGATGATTCTTAGTATGAGATACACATAGCTGGTGGAACATCGACAGAGATGAGACTTTCAAGGAAAGTGTGTACTTGAGTTAAATCTTCCATACCACGAACCCTAACTTCCTCAAATGACTGTTGTTCTAAACTATACCAAATAAGGCTCGAATTAATGTTCAAGAGTACTTTTTTATCACACTTTGAAAAAGTAATAGGTTTCATAGTGTGAAAAAATACAAAAGGATTTGTTGGTGATATTGTAATTAATTTAGACCAATGTTCATTTTCCTCAACATATCCCTTCAACAAAATACATCCACAACTGATGACTCGTAATGACAACTTAACGAAAGGAGTCCACCTAAATTATCCAAATATAAAAAGAAATGAGGACCATCGTATTTTGGTTGTGGAATTACTCTATATTTCTCTGTCCCAAGATCAAAGGCGACGATCAATCTTTTCTTTTCTGTATCCGATTTCACATATGAGATCCAGTGTAGAGCTCCACCAGCTATTGAATCTCCAAAGCTCCCCATCTTTGGACCGTGAGAAAACTTCTCTGACCTATGCCACGAATTTGATTTCAAACTATAAACCTTCACCTCATATTCCTCGATGTCTCCTCTAAAAGTTTTTTGACGAAGTCGTAGAAAATGTTATATATATCTGGTAAATCAACCGATGCATAAGGCAATTCTCTAGACTTTCTAGTTGATGGATTGCATATAAAGAAATCGTCAATGGAATTGGCGTCTGACATGCAGAGTAAGCCATCACAAGACCCGTACAATCATAATCAAAGCCATCACAGGAAAACTACTCAAAGGAAAGTTATTGACAACCGCTGGTTGAAGAACGCCTTCGTCGAGATCAAAATCCATACGATAAAGATATGATTAGGGCTCAGATGCAATTTCATATTTTCTTTCCACATAAAAATATGGAGTATGTTCTTGGTTTGAACTGATCGGCTCAGATGCAATTTAACGAAATCAGGGCTATTGATTAGGGCAAGCCAGGATTTAGATACGCACCTAAAACGGAGTAGACTCTTAACAGGCAACCGAGAAAAAATGTCAGATAGAATATCATCCGGCAACAGCGACATCTTCACAGATCGGAAGATCGGACAATGAAAGAAAATAAATTAGGGTTTCTCACTGCAGCAGCTATAGTTTGTATTAGGGTTTCTCACTGCAGGCTCAAAGTTTGTATTAGGGTTTCTCATTGCAGACTCAAAGTTAAAGAAGTAAAGAAATTTTTTATTGATTTTGTAATAAAAGTATTATTATTATTATTTTGCTAAATTCAATAAACGAAAATTACAAATATAATTTAGTCCTATATACACGAAAATGAAATTAGAAGGTTGGACAAAATATTAATTGAATAGTTTAGAAACGTAAACTTAGTTCTCATTAATTTAATAAATGGGTTAAGATTAAAATCTCAATAATTCAATAAACGTGTTAAGTTTGTAGTATTTCAGAAATGGAGAAAGATTTGAGGTTGCAATGTGAAAATAAAAATGTATCATGTCATATAATACTCAATACTCGTGATCGGATCAAAACGTACATGAGCATCCCGTATCTTAATTACCTCATTTACTTGGGAAATGAGGAGTCCATTGAACACCTCTTTTGAAACTGCCATTTCGCCTTCTTGCTTTGGTACAGATTCTCTACATCAATGGGTCTCATCATCTTCCCAAATGAATGGACTGATATCAAAGACCTCGTCATCACTAAGACCAAGGGCAATGACTTCAACTCCAATACCTTTAAGTGTTTCTTCGCCAACATTTTATTTATCACATTTGGATAGAGATGAACGTTAGAGCCTTCTTAGGTGTTTGTAACAATGCGGATACAATCTGGAATAATATCATCACCGACGACAACTCTCTCATCTGAACGTGGATGCATATTCTATTTGTCATTTGTTATCTGTCAATTTTTATTATTATCTTTCATTTAGTTTGTTTTTACTCCGATTTTTCTTGAACTATGTAATTCATTTTCCCTTTTGTGCCTTTTTATTTAAGTAACGATCTTTCACAAAAAATATAAAATAATAGTCTCAATCTAAGATGAGTTATACATCTTTAAATGGTCTTTGACACTGTCATTCAAAACTTATTCTAATTTAAAATTCAATTTTTTTAGTATGCAATAGCAATACACCATTAACCAAAAAAGAAAGCATATCCATTTTACTTTACTTTAGCCTTAAATATTTGATCTGTTTCCTCTCCTTTTCTGTGACAGAAAAAAAACACAAATTTTGAATTAGAGTTGTCTAACCTGTCAAAAGATCTAGTATTAAAGGGAATTAAGTGACTTGTATATATATAAAACGCAAATTTGGAGATACAAGCAATGAATTTAGAATTAACTTAATAGTTAATAAATTTAGAATTTTAGCCTGTAATCCTCCTATCCGTATATAATTAATTAATTATTTATTTTTATTATTATATTTGGATGAATTATCAATTTAGAATTTTAGCCTCTAATCCTCTTATCCGTATATAATTAATTAATTAATTATTTTTATTATTATATTTGGATGAATTATCAATATTGTTATATTATATATTAAGAAGTATTGTGTGATGTTTATCACAATTATTTGTTTTGTGCTACACGCATATAGAATTTATGCAATTTTAATACTTAAAACTACCTTCAGAATTTTAGTATTAATAACACATTCAAAATTTGGTACACTTTTAAGCAGTTAAATTTGTAATTATGCGGTTGTTAATCGGCCTAAAGGAAAATTAATAATTGGTCGATTTACAAATTTAAATAAGGTACAAATTACTAAATTATAAAACATATTTGTTTTATAAGATTCAGACAGTTGTGTTTATAACTATGCCGTTATTAAATTGACAAAAGAAAGTTTAATAATTGGTCGAGTTACACAAACTTAAAATATGTACATAAGTTATTAATTTATTAAATCAATTAATTGAAGCAACATCCTACCAAACTAGGTTCTCTTGTGTAGATTAATATGTTTTATAAATTAAGAAAGTAGTGTGTATGTAATTTATGACATTATTTAATCGGCTCAAAGGAAGATAAAT
This sequence comes from Impatiens glandulifera, assembly GCF_907164915.1. NCBI lineage: Eukaryota > Viridiplantae > Streptophyta > Magnoliopsida > Ericales > Balsaminaceae > Impatiens > Impatiens glandulifera. The sequence goes on along the minus strand of NC_061867.1, from coordinate 4,893,965 downwards.
AATTGGTCAGAATAACATTTTGCACATGTGATAATAAATATGTAAGAATACATTATGCACATGTGATAATAAATATGTAAGAATAACATTATAAAGATTACCAAAAGATATATTTTACTTTAAGAGTAATATGGGTTTGAGTATTTTGAAAATAAAAAATTCAGAATGTTTAGTTATTTATTGAGCATATATTTGGACAAACTCTAAAATTACGGATCAATTTTCTAAATATTTTTTATTTGAGGTATTTCATGAACATATTAATTGTTCATATGGATATTGCATACTTAGATGATATACAGTTTTAATATGAGTTTGTATTGGGATGCTTGTATAAATATAATTTGGAATTTATGTGCACATTAAAAAGAATCAATTTTTAAATAAATTAAAGATTCAATTTTAAAGAAATCAAGAATATAAAGTTATTTAGATTGATCTCTATAAGGAATAATGGAGGACCAATTTGTAATTAGACATGTTAAAGATCACACTACACACCCATGTTTAATCTATGTCATTTGATTGTATTGACATGTAACAAAAATCATTTTAATCCTATATTGATATAATTGATGGACGAGATTGATATAGATGTATTTGGAAATGATAACAATATTTTGAGCTCTTAAGGTTATCATATACAATTGAAGGAAGTATATATGACCAAGTGGGAGATTGTTGAATTATTTATGATATAAAGATTAAAGCCCAATTAAAGTGATCTATTAAAGTATAAAGATTATGGGGCTTATTTAGACATCTATAATAAATATGGGGATATATTTGTGTATAAGAATAAATATCATTTATTATTTCGTTGATGGGACGGATAATAAATGGGTATATAAGGGTTAGGTCTCCAACCCATATAGATAGCCTACCTAATTTGTTTCTCTCATCAGACAAAATGTTTATGTTCATCTCTCAAAAACATTCAAGAAGGTTATCGATATAGGGTTGGAAGATTTAAACCTCACCCACATCAGACCGATCCAGGTCCAGATCCAGAACAAGAAAATCTAAGATCAATAGAAGATCTGAATATAACGAAGAATGACATAATGAATTGTTCTTCGTTACATACTTAGGTATGTTTCCGCAATTACAATTTATCTCAATTTATCGACATAGAATATAAAGTTTATCTCAATTTATCCGAAGAATGACATATTATTATCCTCTTTTTCATGAAGATTCTTTTAGCATTAGCATTGGTTACAGCTGCTGCAACATCGACGGAGCTAGACAGACTTTCCACGAAGGTGAGAACTTGAATGAATAGATCCATACCATGAATCATAATTTCTTCAACTGACTCCTGCTCTAAATTATACCGAACAAGCCTGAAAATGTAGCATAAAAAATAGAAATTAGTTTTCTTGCAAACCTTTGTACAAATATTTATGAATTGAGATTTTTCTCATTCTCGCTAAATTTTTTATTATTTAATATAATGATTTTCTTGGTTATAATAGTAGTATAAAAAAAATTATTTGAGAAAATGGATCAACTTAATTCCTAATTCTTGGACTCAATATTGGTTCTCCATTAGATATGACTTTCTTCGTGGAAATTTAAAGGAATTATATCCTTACATGAGACAACCCAATGGATTTACAGAAGGTACAAAAAAGAAGCAAGTTAAATTTAAAAACAGTCTTTATTGCCAAAAAGAAGCCTCAAGACAATGGAAAAGGAGTTTCCAAAACACTACATATATCTATGATTCTATACAATCAACTCATTATCATTAATTGGTTGATTTACTAGATATTTTCATTTATTCCCAACATACCTACATTTTACTTATTACATTTTTTGCTTACTTTTATTGGGTTGAGAATTGTATTAATGCTTTTTTTATTTATCATTCATGATTGTTCTTGGATCGGTTATAACATTGAAGATGACGATAATCCAAAGATGATGCAATATTATCAGACAAACTCCTTAGAATTCAATAAATTAAGTATATAATTGAAGAAGACAAATTGTATATCATTTCCTCTATCCACTAAAGTATACCTAACTAGCCCACTTCATTATTGATTGCTCTATATTCACATCAAGAAACCAAAATTAATAATACCTTAGAATTTTTAATCATATTGGTACTCTTTGTTACTATACATAATTCCAAAGAAGATTAAATCTATATAGATAACTTTAGTACAAGTTAGAATAAAAGTAAAATAATAAAAAGTAATAGAATTAGTCATTTTTTTACTTGCATATGAAAACAACTTTACTTTTATTACAATAGAGAGACTTGAAAATAAAAGGTGGAAATTTGAGGATAATATAAAGGAAGAGACTTAACCTTCAATATTCCAATTTAAAGACCAAATGAAGAAATTTGAAAACACTATTTTTAGTATGCAAATATGTAAGGATTTCCTAGATTCATTACCAAATCCATTCATCATTTGATCCATTTCTTCTTCTATCCAATTCAATTCTCTGCATCACTCCACTGCATTGACTTCCTCATTTTTTATTTTCATTTTGAAAATGATCCACGAAAATTAAAGTGACATTAATGCAACGAAAAATGTGTTACATGAAAAATGCAGAGAAAAATAAAAAAAAAACGAGAAAAATAAAAATGTAAAATCACCAAGCACGAAGATCTTCCAAAAGAGCAATGAGCTAGATCACTCGTTGAGTCCACGTTCTTACCAGATTTCACCTTAGCCAATGTCATGATAATAACATTTTGAATGGACCTCAACGTTCGTCTATAGTTGTCGAAGGTTCTTCAGTTCCGCTCAAGCCAAATAATCCCCACAAAATAACTGGAATAAAAGGCTACCATTTTAGACCAGCCAATTTGACTGCCTCCACCCAAAGTTTCCAACAACCATTAGTTGAACCCTAGTCAAAGTCCAAAGAAGGTTCCAAACCCCAAACCACGGACTCACAATGCAAGAGGAGGTGCGAAACTGTCTCCTCCGCCTTAAGACATCAACATTGACTTGCCATAATAAATCCCTTACACTTAATTTTGTCATCTGTTAAAATACCTCCATGAATAGAAAATGTTTTCAAATAGGCATAGACAAACTAATGGAAAAATTAAATTGGCTTTTGATTCTAGTGGGATAGCAAATAGAAAAATAAACATCCTCTTCATTTAGTTCAGACACCCCTAACTTCAGCAGCAAGAAACAGCTAATAATATTTCAGATACATAAAAAAACAATTGAGATTGTAATGTGAATCCATAAGATATATTAATATCCAATATAAGATAAATTATAGATCTTTAAATGGATTTTTTTCACTTCCATTCAAAACTTATTTAAATTCAAAATTCCATTATTTTCATTATGCAATAGGAATACACCATGAATCCAAAGCCTCTAACATTTGATCTGTCTCTTCATCAATTTTCTGCAGCAGTCCACCACCTCCACCCCTTTTCTGTTGAATTCAAATCTTGAATTCAGACTCAACCCCTCTTCAAATCTTGATTCATGTTGTCTACCCGCAAAAAGTTCTCAATATCAATAATTTTCTAAATTACCAGTGAAATCTAGATACCTGATAGGAATTATAGCACCAAACTGAACCCCTTTTATAAGTAATTGTTCCTGCAAAACCCAAAATCTGGAGAATAAAGAGAAAACATTTTTGTATTTGTAAATCAAATTTGTCTAGTTTACTCACATATTCATTTTCTCTTCTTCCTTATGATTCTTAGTAATAGGAACATGACTGAGACGAGACTTTCAAGGTAAGTGTGTACTTAAGTTAAATCTTTCATACCATGAACCTTAATTTTCTCAAATGACTGCTGTTCTAAATTATGCCAAATAAGGCTCACTGAAAATCAATGTCCAATGTCTTAATTAGAGAATATTTGTGCATAAGGAACAATAAAACAAGCCATCAGTACTCTAAATAGTTCATTTACTTCTGATTTACTTGAAAACACATTTTGTTTGCAATGGTGGTGCAAGAATATCTTGATATATGCATATTTTGACCACTGGTTTTATTTTATTAAGAATAGAAAATTGACATCAATACAAAACACTAGAAATCTTGAAATGAATAGTAAATTGCATCTTCACTTGTAATCCCATAAACTTCTAAATTTCGAATTAGGCACATTTGATTGACAAGTCGCTTATTAAATTGTACTAGTATGAAAAACTTTACATTATGATCACCCCAAATATACATAATTTTACTCTATTAAAATAAATCATTATCCCCACTTAGTAAAAATATATATAGCTACTGTAAAAGAACAAAATTTACTTTCAATATTCTGATTTAAAGACAGGCTAAATGGAAATCTGAAAACAATTTTCATGTTTTCAATATAAGATCAAATTTGAATAGAGAACATAATTTCTCATCCAAAACCAAAAAATGTTTTCAAACTAATGGCGAAATGCCTCTTCGATTATATTCCTTTTTAACAAATAGAAAAGTAAAAAAAAAAAAAAAAACTCTCATTTGGTTTGGTGCCTTTTAAGGAGACAATCAGTTTAGAAATCCCTAATTTATGGCTACAACAGCTAATAATATTTCAGAAATGGAGAAAGATTTGAAATTGCAATGTGAAAATGAAAATGTACCATCAAATATAACAGTTTCCAATCTAAAATGGTCTTTGTCACTATCATTCAAAACTTAGTCTAATTCAAAATTACAATCATTTTTAGTATGCAATTGCAATACACCATTGAATCCAAAACATCATTAAGCAGTCATTTACTTTAGCTTCTACCATTTTGATCTGAAACCTTCATCAATTCTCTACATCACTCCACCACCTCCCCGACTTTTCTGTCACAAATAAAAAACACAAATATTGAATTCAGACTCAAACCCTCTTCTAATCTTTGTACATGTTGTCTAACCCGCAAAATGATCTCAGTATCAATCATATTCTAAAATCGCGAACGAATAGACATATTAAAGGAATTAAGTGACTTGTATAACACGCAAATTTGGATATCCAAACAATAAATATGATATAAAGGGCGTTTCCAAATAACACATGATCAAATTAGCAAATAGTATACAGAGAAAAGTGCACATATTTGATCATTAATCTAGATACCTTGTAGGAATTAGAGCACCAACTTGAACCCCTTTGATAAAAAATTGTTCCTATAAAAACAAAAATCTAGAGATTTTAGAGAAACCCATCTCCAACTTCTAAATCAAACTTAACATAAATGTATCTATTCTACTCACATGTTATTGTCCTCTTTTTTATGAAGTTTTTTCTTAGCATTGGAATTGGTTACATCTGCGGCAACATCGACGGAGACGAGACTTTCCACGCAAGTGAGAACATCAAGGAATTTTTTCATACCATCAACCCAAATTTCCTCAAGTGAATCATGCTCTAAATGATACCAAACAAGTATCTCAAAATCAAGGTCCAAGAGTACTTTCTTACCACATTTTGAATAGGCAATAGGTTTCACAGTGTAAACGGATGTAAAAGGAATTGTTGGTGATATTGTAACAAATTTTGACCAATATTCACTTTTCCCGCCATATTCCTTTAACAAAAATACATCTACACTCATTGATTGGTATTGATAACTTAATGAAAGACACCCTTCTAAATTATCCAAATATAAAGAAGAATCAAGACCAAAAAACTCTGGTGGTGGAGGAATTACTCTATATTTCTCAGTCCCAAGATCAAAGGCAACAATTGAGCTTTCTTTTTTTGAATCCGATATCACATCTGAGATCCAGTGCATAGCTCCCCCGGCTATTGAATTTCCAGTTCTGTTAAAGTCCGGACAGTGAAGACAATTCTCTGACTTATGCCAGGAATTTGATTTTAAACTATAAACCTTAACCTCAAAATCTTTAAACTGGCTCCCATAAAGTACCACAAGTCTCACCACCTTGTAATCGCCATTGATGTTATCGTAACCAAGTTGATAAACTCGCTCTCGTCGAGTATTTTCTAAGACTTTCTTCTCACTGGAAAATTCAGTTGGTGTGTAAGGCAAGTTTATAGATTTCCTGGTTGAAGGATTCCATAAAATGACATCTCCAATGGGATTCGACATGCAAAGCAAGCCATCACAGGAGCCCCAAAGGGTCTCGTAATTCTTATAACACCTCAACGGATGGTTATCAACATCAATAGGTTGAAAAACGGTGTCGTCTAAGGAATCAAAGTCCACCCTATAGGTATCGCCGTCCCACAGGAGGAGGTCGAGGTTGCTCTTGGTTTGGACAGATCGGTTCAGATGCAATTTAACGAAATATGAAGTACTGATTAGGGCAAGCCAGGATTTAGATGCACACCTTGAACGGAGCAGACACTTAACAGGCAATCGAGAAAGAATGTTTGCTAGAATCTCATCCGGAAACGGCGACATCTTCTGCAGACTGTACAATGCAAAAAGAAAATGAAATCAGATTATAAGAATTAACACTTCTCACCAAACAGGCATACGAATAGGGTTTCAACTACCTTGGCTTTCCGCAGAAGCTAGGAGTAGGGTTTTGCAGAAGGAGAAAAGAAAATGCTTTGACTTTGTCTTTTTGATTTTGACATAATAAATAATTTATTTGAACAAATGCTTATTTGTTATAAGAATTTTTTTTGTTGTTAAAAATTAAAATCAATTAAGTTTGATAAAAAAAATATGTAACTTGATCTAAAAATTTATCAAAAAAATCTTTTTTATTTAATGAATAAAAATAATAATTTCACTCTTCATTTTAATTAACCCTTTTAATGTATCTAGTCCACATCTGACATTGACTAATGTATTTGGGTCATCTCTGACATTGACTAATGCATTTGGGCCATTTCTGGCATTGACTTATATATATGGGCCACCTATGATATTGACTCATGTATTTAGGCTATTTCTGACATTGACTAATGCATCTGGGCCAGATCTGACATTAACTAATGTATTTGGGTCATCTCTGTTATTGATAAATATATCTGGGCCATCTCTGGTATTGATAAATATATCTGGGTCACATCTAGCATTAATTAATGTGTCTGTGCTATTATGGTTTGCAACAATTAGAGTATTCAACTCAAAATGGAGATTTGCTGAGTAGACTTGAATATTTGAGTTACCTAAGAAAATGTTAAACTATATTAGAGACAATTCTGGATCTAGAAGAGAGACAAGTGCATTTGGGTCATTCGGCACCGACGAGTGCATCTGGACAATCCGGCACAGGCGAGTGCTTCTGGGCCATCCGGCACCGGCGAGTGCATCTGGGCTATACGATACCGGCGAGTGCATTTCGGCCATCCGGCACCGGCGAGTGCATCTAGTCCATCCGGCACCGACGAGTGCATCTGGGCCATCCGACACCGGCGAGTGCATCTAGGCCATCCGACACCGGCGAGTACTTCTAAGTCATCCGGCACTAGCGAGTGCATCTGGGTCATCCGACACCGACGAGTGCATCTAGGTCATATGGCATTGACAAATGCATCTGTTAAGTTGTCTTATAACAACTTTGGATCAGAGAGAGGAATAGAATATTTGAGCATTGATTAATGCATTTGGGGAATTTGAGGGAATTCAAGTCAAGGTGGAGATTTGTTGAGGTGTCTTGAATTGATGATGTAAGGAAAGAGAATATTGAACAAAATGAAAGTATATCTTTTTGGTGTGTAATATTGATTTAAGAAAAATAAGATTAACACAAAAGGAAATGTGATCTTTTATTATAGTAATATAACTAGGAAAGTATTATGATAATATTTTGGATATTATTTGTCAAAATATTGTGTTGACCTAGTTGAAGTCTATTTAAAGGTGTAGTCAGACACTTCAAAAGGTTGAAGTCTTTGCCTTGAGAGCATCGTTTTCAGTCCCAGCTTTGTAACTATTAGGGTTTCGGGGGACCGAGTGTTATATAAACTCGTGTCATAACCCTAGTCTGTACTGTTGTAATCTCTGTTCTAATCTCCTAATAAGATTCTCTATTTCTGGTGGACGTAGCCAAGTTTATCTTGGTGAACCACGTTAAAATCTGTGTTGTTCTTTATTGCTTACGTCATCTCACGCGTTCAGTTACAACAGAAAGAGTGATCCAAATATGGATATATGACATATAATTTAATTCCTACAAACGAAAGACTAAGAAGTAGAAGATGTTGGAAAGACAACTTGAATTGAAGATATATTTTCAAGATCACAATGTGATTTATAAATAGTGAATTAGTTTCCGGGGATGAGATTTGGTTGGTATTTTGGAAAGTTTTCATTTTGTTTCGAAAAATTCTTAAATGTATCACCTATCAAAATATAATAGAGATGACCATCCACTTTTTAGAAATGTATATTATTGCACACAAGAACATATTTATGTATCAAACTTGTATAATTTGCAATTTCATTTTTCTACTAAGATTTTTGTCCATTTCTTGGTCCACACATCCAGCATTGAATTGAGGAAAAACTACAATAATTATTTTCTTATCAACTTTTTTTTTTATATTAAGTTAGGCTTTTACAACTTTATTGAGCGTTAGTAAACTTTGGTATAGACTTATATTAGTCTCGGACAAACATTTAATGCATTGCAATTTAATTTTTCTTTAAAGAGTATTGTCAATTTCTTGGAAAGAGTATTGTCAATTTCTTGGTCTTGAAGGGAGAGAAAACTATAAATAAGTACTTTTTAGTATACAAGCTCTTAAACATTGTTTTTTATTCAGTTAAACCTTTTTAAGACTTTATTCTGAGTTAGAAAACTTTGGTGTAGACTGATATTTGTGTCGGATTTCAAATGCTTTATACATTGCAATTTTTTTTACAAAGAGTGTTGTCTATTTCTTGATCCCCACAATGTAGTTGCATTGAATGGAGGAAAAACTATAAATATTTTTTTTATAGAAGTTCTTAAAATTTATTTTTATATCCAGTTAGATCCTTAAAACTTTATTGTAAGTTAAAAAATTTTAGTTTAGATTAATATTAGTCCACACAAAGACTAAGAAAGCTTGAATCAAGTAATCATGAATGATGATGATAGAAGACACTTGGTATAGTGCAAAAAGTTATTTTCAGAAATTGATGGGTACAAGTTGACTTCACATCCAGACCATTTTTAAAAATCCACACTAGTTCTATTTGCAATCGCTAGTTGCGAAATGACTAATTAAACTAGTTGCAAATTTAGTCCCTAAAATCCATTGCAATTTGATGCGCAAAATCCGCTACATATTAGTAACATGTCTTAGTAATTCGCTCAAGAAATGTTGTAACATCAATTAAATTTGACCTTACCAGTCGGTTGTATTCATTTTATTGTTACTTAAACTATAAGTTTCTTATTTCGTTGGACACTATGAAGTAAAAAAATGAAACAATTTATAAAAGATTAAGGTGATAAATGATTGTGATTTTTTATCTAAAAATAAGTTATTTGAGACAACTACACAAGTTTGGTGGACAAATTGAGTTAAACATAAATATATTATATATATATGAAAACTAATGTTATTGAAAAAGCAGATTTCTTACTGATGGCATGGTATACATAATTAAATTTCAAAGGGTCAACAAAAGGTGCCTCCTAAATTTAATTTTTTAATATGAAAAAAAAGAAGTAAAATAAGTATTTGACCAGTTAACAATAGTGTTATATTTTTTAACTTAAATTTAAACATTTTCTATATGTGAAATCATTTAATATCTCCAATAGATTTGGAATATAAATTTAATAGTGTTTTTTCTTTTTTTTTTGGAAAAACGACTTAGCGTCATTTCATTAAACACTCTCAAAAACGGGAAAAAAATCACAAGTTTAAAAGATTATTCTAGACAGGCCTAGAATAATTTTGAAGTCGTAACATTCTGAATAAAAGCTAAAAAGCTAAAAACGTAAATGAATTCTCTAATTACAATATTTTTAATTATAGTGAGTTCAAAAAACGGTAAATTTCAGTTCCTGCAGATTTTCCAATTCAGCTCCGTGTTTGGAATTCTTCTTCACGTTCCCGCGAGGGAGCTGCAATCCGATACAATATATTTCCATAACTCTTCAACGCTCCTGCGGGTTCTGTCATATAACTTTGCATTCCGTTCTTGCCAAATGTTATACACCACTGCTCCAAAGCCACACTTGAACACACTTGTTGCAAATCTATTTCCATTGGCTAAGTAGTGTCGCTTCTTTGATTTCATTCCATTCGCTCGGGAAACTGATCAGCTCTAGGCTTTTATAAAAATATGTCCCAAAACTTCGAAGCAATACAGCTACTCCCGAATAGGTTATCTTTGGTTTCATCATTTCCTCTGCATAGATGACAACTCGCGTCCGGGATGCTCATATATACTTGTTGATACGATCATGAATGCTGAGTCATTCCCAGAAGGCGATCCATAGGATGAATTGGTGTCGAGGGATAATCTTCGTTGACCATACAAGAGGAGCTCATTCTACTTTCTGCGCTTTTTCCCGGGTTACCTCCCATATTTTCTTCGATACCAGCTTCCCATTGTCCTCAGCTTTCCATTCATGAATATCCGGTCCGTCGTGTAGTTGTATGTTACTTATATGATCAAGTATCCTCTGTCCTTCTGAATTTCTTCTCAGGAGTGAGTCCCAATTCCCGTCTTTAATGTCTCTGATTTTCGCTTCTGTGTAGTCTCTTCTGATACGAGTATTTTCAAACTCCTTCTTGTGGATGATAGACTAGTTTTCAAACCAAGGGTCATGCCAGAATAGAGTGTATTTCCCGTCCCCTAGACTGATGTCATAAAGATCTGCAATATCGCTTCTTAGTTTAAGAATCTTTTTCAGAGACCAACTCATACCTTCATGAATTTTGCAGGTCCAGATGCTGGTTTTGTATTTCATAAACCTCGTATGCACCCATTTGATCCATAGTGACTCCTGATTGCGCTTCAAAGCCCACAGATGTTTGACGGTGAGAGCTTTGATCCACTCGATACAATTCTTCAAGCCGATGTCTCCCTCATCCTTTGGTTTGCAGAGAGCGGTCCATTTGATTTTCTTTCCTCCTCTTCCGCTACTGTCCTAGATAAATTTCCTCATTAGCGTTTCGAGCTCCTTCATTACCTTCTTCGGAATGACCATCTGCTGCGCCTAGTAGCCAACCATGTCCATGACCACAATTTTGATAAGTTCGATCCTCCCTGCATAAGAAAAAAAATTCGCTGCCCAACTAGATATCGTGTTTTTTACCTTTTCAATCAGCGGTTGCAGTGTGAGATCTCGATCTTCTCCGCGATTAACGGAATTCCTAAGTACCTTACGAGAAAGCTGCCTTCCTTGATGCCCATGATGTTGAAGATGTTCTGCTTTATTTCGTCCTTCATTCCTCCATAAAATGTCACACTTTTTCTTTCATTAATAGTTAAACCTATAAGCTCAGAAAAGAACGTTAGTGCAACCCTAATAGATTTAATGGAATAAATGTCTGCGTGCGCTAGAATGAACAAATCGTCAACAAAACATAAATCAGTTACCTTCTCTACCTCACACAATGGGTGAAAGATATATGGACGATTCTTTCGGAACATTGCGAAGATGCTCTCAAAGATCGTCAAGATAGCTACGAAAAGGTAAGAAGAAGGGGAACCCCTTGCCTTACCCCGTTTCTCCCCTTGAAATAGCCTTTATGGACTCCATTGATGCTAACAACAGAGCAGGATGATGAAATGCACTGCATAATCCAATCAATAAAAATCTTAGGAAAAACAGAAACAGCCAGAAAGTCCCGAATGGCTTCCCATCTAACATAGTCGAAAGCTTACTATATATTTATTTTGAAAACCACTCTCGGGGATATTTTCTTTTTCTCGTAGCCTTTTAAAAGGCTCTACATGAGAAGAATATTATGAGAGATTTTCCTACCGGGGATGAATGCAGATTGGTTAAGATTTATAATTTTTCCTATGACATTTTTAAATTGTTTAGAAATGATTTTTGAAATTATTTTATTAATCACATTACAGCAGGAAATTGGTCTGAAATCTTATACTTTTTCGGGTACCGTAGTTTTGGGGATCAAGTTTAGGATCGTTGTATTACATTGTTTTAACATCTTACTGTTTTTGAAAAACTCCAGAACTCCATCAGTAATGTCTTTACCCACAACTGACCAATTGTCTTTGAAGAACTGTGCATTAAACCATCAGGACCCGGACTTTTATTCCCATCAATACTAAATAGAGCTTGTTTAACCTCAACCCTCGTGACCACCCTTATCAGCTCGCGACTATCTTCTGCAGAGATTTTCTTATCAATAATCTGATACAAGGTATTCAGGTGACTTTGATGCTGCTTTCTTATACCCATAAGCTGTTAGGGCTGCTTTCTTATACCCATAAGCTGTTAGGGCTGCTTTCCAACCCAACTAATTCCAAATTGCATTTCCAATATATTCTACTTCTTTTGAATGACAGTAAAGATTGATTTAAAAATGAGAGTTGTGATAGTTTTGAATTATTATAATTTCAAACTTTATCCTTAATTCTTCTATTTTGACCGTGATCAAAATTTCATTAGATTAGAAGATGAAATTATAACTATAAATGACAATGGGTGAAGGACTTTCATTATTTTCATCTCTAAAAAAAATGAAGATATCATTAGCTCTTTTATTTTAAAGTAGAGTGATGTTATATATATATTTTATATATATGTATAGATAATTTATTATATGATGTTATTTGGATAAATAATTAAATATTAAACTTTAAAATTATATTTATATTGAATTTTAAGATAAATTAAATACTCAAGTTAATTGAGGTTAATTATTTTTAATACTTATTAGTTAGTTTGATTAATTATAGTTAATTAGTGAGTAACAAAATTCCTATATAAAGGAGATATAATTGTTCGTAATAAACCACTTGAATAACATATTTTTAATTCATCTTCTTTTTCAAGATAATAATATGTATAACGATGAAAAAATAGAAAAACAAAACTACGTAAACATTTTTATTGAACAATTAGAGTGTGAAGATGGAAAAAAATTATGTGATATTAACATATGATAAATTTTCAAAGTTATACTTTCAATCAAACAAAAATAAAATCAATTTTAAATATTATATAAATAATAAGTTGACAATTATATTAATTAAAAAGATGAGAATTAGGTTAGAAAAATATAAAATAAATTAAGAAAATGAGATTCTATTTGTTTAGAATTAAAAAAATATATATACTAGAAAAGTTAGATGAAAATATTTAGAAATAAAAAATGAGTGTAATAAAATATAAATTAACTGCTGGTAGGAAATTAGAAAAAGAACGACATAATTATAGATAGATTTGGACACATGCATTGATAAAGGGAAACATTTTGTTTTTGGCACAATAAAAAAAGCATCTTCTCAAATAGTTCTTAAATAGTAAGAAAGCTTATAATAACTTAACTTTAAAATAGGTAAAATAGATTCTTCATTTAGGGATAATCTCCAATTTATTGCCAGAGAAGCCATTTTACAGTGCACCTCCAATACTTGATCAGTTTCTTCATTTCTCTGTAAAAAAACACCAATCTTGAATTAAGAGTCATACCATTCCTCTATCTTGGTTCATGTTGTCTCAACATTCTAAAACAGGGACTTGTACAAGACAACAATTCATGAACATATTTGGAAATACTTTTGTTATGATCTTATTTCGATCCAAATGATAAATATGACATAAAATGTGTTTTCAAATAATGTATCATCAAAATTAGCTTTATATCAATCAACAATTGAAAAAAAAAATGAGCAAATAAAATAGTATATAGAGGAAAATACATATATACCTTGTAGGAATTACAGAACCAACTTGAAACCCTTTGATAGAAATTTTTTCTTGCAAAACTCAAAATTTGGAGATTAAAAAGAAACTCATTTTGATAGGAATTACATCTATTTACTCACATATTCGATTTATCGTCTGATTTATTTTTTTGACGCTTCTTAGCATGAGACTAGACTTTCCAAACAAGGGACTACTTCAAATAATTTTTTTGTGCCATGAACCCTAATACCTTCAACTGCCTCTTGTTCTAAATTATACCAAACCAGGCTCTTTAAATCATTGTCCAAGAGTACTTTCTTACCACATTTTGAATAAGCAACAATTTTCACAGTGCGAAAAGGTTCAGAAAAATTTGATGGTGATAATGTAATTATTTTAGACCAATGCTCATTTTTCCCACCATAATACTTCAGCACATACACATCCACATTCATTGAGGAGTAATGACAACTTAGCGAAAGAGATCCTTCCAAAGTATTCAAATATAAAAAGGAATGAGAACCGCGGTTGTATTTCGGCTGTGGAATTATTCTGCATTTCTCTGTCCCGATATCAAAGGCAACAATCAAACTTTTACATTCCGACTGTGATTCCACAGTTGGAACAGTAGAGATCCAATGCATAGCTCCTCCGACTATTGAATCTCTAGTTCTGCACAAGTTCGGATAGTGACAAAATTATAAACCTCAATCTCAAAATCTATGAAATCTCTACTAAAAAGCTTTTTAAACACCACAAGTTTCACCATTTTATAATCATCATTGATTATGTCATAACCGAATCCGTAAGTACGCTCTTGAGCAAAGCGAGGATGTGCTGCCATCTGATTTGGTGAGAAAGGCAGTTGTATAGATTTCCTTGTGGATGGATTCCATATATAGAAAGCGTCAATGGAATTTGACATGCAGACCAATCCATTACTAGTGTCATGGAGTACGGCCCCATTCTTAAACCTTAAAGGACCGAAATCGACTACGGTCGGAGGAAGATCGTGGTTATCGATGAAATCAAAATTCAAACGGTAAAGATACCCATTACACATGAAGAGACTAAGGTTGTCCTTGGTTTGAACTGATCGGTTCAGATGCAATTTGATAAAATATGAACTACTGATAAGGACAAGCCAGAATTTAGATACACACCTTGAACGGAGAAGACACTTAACATGCAATCGAGATAGAATGTTTGTTATTATCTCATCCGGCAGCACTGGAGACATCTTGGACAAACTGAAAAACATAATCACTTAGAATGTAACCTAGAATATGATGATAACCAAGTGATCTTGACTTCATTGACGCACATATATCATAAGACACCAAATCTA
This sequence comes from Impatiens glandulifera, assembly GCF_907164915.1. Taxonomy (NCBI): domain Eukaryota; kingdom Viridiplantae; phylum Streptophyta; class Magnoliopsida; order Ericales; family Balsaminaceae; genus Impatiens; species Impatiens glandulifera. Next base: position 4,878,865 of record NC_061867.1, on the reverse strand, counting down.
GTAATTATAACTTTCTTTTTTATTTAGGTTATCCAAATGACACTTGTTTTTGTTTTCCAATCAAATACTATGTACATCTCTTTGAGTGCACATTTGAAACCCCACATAACACATTTTTCTTAGCCAACGTATCTAAAGTCTTTCTCGCTAATATGAGTTAAACGTTTGTGCCACAACTCAGAAGAAAAATCAGTTTCATAAGTATTGTTTTACCATTTTGATATTTTGAAACTAACAATGTACAAATTCGACAGTCTCTTACCTTTAACAACAACCATTGATCCCTTTTTAAATTTTCATTCCACATCAGAAAAAGAATTATAGAAGTCTTCATCATCCAATCTTCCAACCGATAAAATATTGAAACAAATATCAGGAATATGCTTAACCTCTTTTAGAACAAAAGTAGTGTCATTGACCATTTCAACACAAACATTACCAATTCTAACCATTTTAGCTTGATCATTATTACCCATATGATCAATAACAAAATCACCAGCCTTATATGTTGAGAAAAATATCATCATAATGTAGCAAGAGTAAAAGCATCACTAACCACAATCCAATCCATCTCATCACAAGACACGTTATAATTCTCAACATCATCAAAAAAAATTAATAAGAAAATCATAAAAAATAATAATAAAATTATAAAAAATAACAACATCATCATCATTTTTATCTTTTTTTAGTTGGAAGTAGTGGTTGTGTTTTAATTTTCTTCGTGTTCTCCTTTTTCAATTTAAAACAAATTTTATTAATATGTCCCTTAGGCGGTTAGGCCACAATGATGACACTCAATGTTTGTCCACTTATAAAAAGCCCATGAGATTTGCTACGATTAATTAAATCTTACCATTTAATTCTCTCCTAGATTCTGTAACCAAAACCTCGGATTGTAAAGAACAATCTTGTGTCTTTCTTCTCATCTCTTCATTCAACACACAATTTTTTACTAAATTCATTGAAAGAACACCATCTAGAGCAGAATTGTATAAAATTATTATAAAAGTCTCTCATTAGTTAGGTAGAGTACAAGTAAACATAATCCATGTATCTCGTCATCAAAGCTGAGTTTTATTGTTTCTAATTAATTAATAATTCCCACCAAATTATTCAAGTGGCCAGTCATCGGAGAATCAACATGATACCTTAAGAACATCAATTGTTTTATCAAAATCATCTTGTTATTACCAATCTTTCTCTTATACAATTCTTCAAATTTAATGCAAAGAGTATGAGTATCAGTAATATAAATCACATGGTTCAGAACATTGTCATAAACTCATTGAGTAATATAACCACATATTTGTCAATGCAAATAATTCCAATAATCCACACTTTTTTTCTGCAGAATTGACTGAAGAAAACACTAGCAAGTGAAAACTTTTCAAGTACAAAACAATCTTTCATTTTTCCCTTTCATATATTATGATTATAATCATTCAAGCTCACCATTTTAGATGTGTTAGTCTCCATCTTTATACTCAAATACAAAATCAGACTTTGATACCAGTTTGTTGGAAAAGGTATTCTTCGTAATAGAATAATTTCCCATTTAATTGAGTAGGAAGGTTAAGCATTAAAAAATTAAATTGAAGAGACAATGCAAAAAAAAAAAATTAGCGTGGAAAACCTATACAAAATGGGAGTAAAAACCATGAGACATGTATAAACAAGTTAACATTCCACAATCATCAATAATGTACAAAATGGGAGTAAAAACCATGAGACATGTATAAACAAGTTAACAATCCACAATCATCAATAATGTTACCAGTAATTGTTCACTCTAGATATAACTAAACTAGAACCAATTGAATCAAGATCACGTAACAATTTTGACAAATAACAAGAAATAGAAAGATTAACCAATTATACAAAGTCTGCGATGATGGAACTTCTTTCAAAACACTCAAAATCCGCTTTCAAACATTTTAATAATTTGTGGGATGTAGTATTATAGATTGCAAACCTCCTATATTTTTAACAAATTTAGGTGATGTTTTCTCAAAATCCATCAATCACTATTGTCACATGAATCGGCCAAAGTCATCACATGAGCTCTTAGTATCATCATAAAACGTTCATCTTTCATAACAGATTGAGAAAGATCATGCATAAGATCGTGCATCTTACACGTGTAAGTAAGATGTTCGTACTATTTTAAATTATTATTTTTATCTTGTAAAAAGGATATCCAACCCAACTCATTCCAAATTGCATTTCCAATATCGGTTTTCATTTAGCGGGAATTAAACTATGAATCATCCCACATTTGAATCAATTTATCTTTTTGAATGAGGACTTTCATCTTGAAGAAAGGATATCCACAAGACAACTCATTCCAAATTGGATTTCCAATATCTTCTACCTTCTTGGTTTTCATGAGTAGGAATTAAATCTTGGGTCATTCACATTTGAATTTTGAATCAATTTCTCTTTTTGAATGAAATAGAGGATTAATCTAAAAATTAGAGTTATAACGGACTTAATTAATGTAATGTTAAACTTTAGCTTTAATTCTTCTATTTGGACCATATCAAAATTTCACTACATTCAAAGATGAAATTAGAAGGAGTAGATTAATGTTCTATTTTTATTTTATCTCTCTATATATAATTTATTAAATACAATGTTATTTGGACAAATTATTAAATATTTAATTCTCAAATTATATTTATATTGAATTTTCAGATAAACTTAACTACTCAGGTTAAATAAATATTTTATTGATCGATGAAAAATAAATTAGATGATGTTAATATGATAAATTTTAAATTTTGTACCTTCAATCAAACAAAAATAAAATTATTTTAAATATCAAATAGATAATTAATTTGACATTTATATTTATGAAGATGGCAATTAAGTTAGAGAATTATATAATAAATTAAGAAAATGAGATTCAATTGGTTTAGAATTAAATAAATATATATATATATATATATTAAAAAAGTTATATGAAAATAATTAGAAAATAAAAAATTTGTGGAATAAAATATAGCAGAAAATTATAAAAAGATTAGGGCTAAATATGAATAAAATATAGCATTGAAAAGGAAAACATTGTTTTTTCTGGTGGGCTTAACCCACCTACTCCCATGGCAGTATTAATCTCTGAATGACAGCAAGAAAAACATATTCTCAAATAGTAAAATATATTAGTCTCTAAGTGACAGTAAGAAAAACATATTCTCAAATGGTAAAAAAACATATCTCACATATTCTGAATGCCAAAGCAGTCATTTTACAGTCATTTTACAGTCCACCTCCATTTCTTCATCTCTCTGTTAAAAAAACACAAATCTTGAATTAAGAGTCAAACCACTCCTCTATCTTGGTTCATGTTGTCTCAAATTCTCAATATCAATCATATTCTAAAACCGGGACTTGTATAAGACAACATTTGAGCATATTTGGAAATACTTTTGTTATGATCTTATTTCATCCACATGATAAATATGACATAAAATGTGTTTTCAAATAATGCATCGTCAAAATTAGATTTATATCAATTAACAATTAGAAAAAATAATGAGCAAATACATTTGTATACAGAGGAAAATAGATATATACCTTGTAGGAATTACAGAACCAACTTGAAACCCTTTCATAGGAAATTTTTCCTGCAAAACCCAAAATAAAATTTGGAGATTAAAAAGAAACCCATTTTGGATTTGTAAATAAAATTTAACATATATCTATTTACTCACATATTCGTTGTTTCTTCTCGATGATTCTTTGCATTGTTTACAGCTTCTGGAACATTGAAAGAGACTAGACTTTCCAAACAAGTGACTACTTCAAAGATTTGGTCCGTGTCATGATCCCTAATACATTCAAGTTCCCTAACACCTTCTTCAAGTGCCTGTTGTTCTAAATTATACCAAACCAGGCACTCAAAATCAATGTTCAAGAGTACTTTCTTACCACATTTTGAATAAGCAATAGTTTTCACCATGTGAAAAGGGTCAGAAAAATATGATGGTGGTAGTGTAATTATTTTAGTCCAATGTTCATTTTTCCCACCATATTCCTTTAGCACATAAACGTCCACATTCATTGAGCAGTAATGACAACTTACAGAAAGACATCCTCCTAAAGTATTCAAATATAAACAGGATAGAGGACCTGGGTTGTATTTCGGATGTGAAATTATTCTGTATTTCTCTGTCCCCATATCAAAGGCAACAATCAAACTTTTACGTTCCAATTGTGATTCCACAGTTGGAATAGTTGAGATCCAATGCATAGCTCCTCCGGCTATTGAATCACTGGTTCCGCAAGAGTTCGGATAGTGACGAAATTTTTCCGGCTTATGCCACAAATTAGTTTTCAAACTATAAACTTCAATCTCGAAATTGATGAAATCTCCATTAACATCTGTTTTAAACACCACAAGTCTCACCACCTTATAATCATCATTGATTCTGTTGTAACCGAATCCGCAAGTATGCTCTTGAAAAATGTCAGGATGTTCTGTCATCTGAAGTGGTGAGAAAGGGAGTTGTATAGACTTCCTTGTGGATGGATTCCATATATAGAAAATGTCCATGGAAGTTGACATGCAGACCAATCCATTACTGGTGCCATGGAGTATGGACCCATCCTTAAACCTAAAAGGACTGTAATCCACTATAGTCGGAGGAAGATCGTGGTCATCGATGAAATCAAAATTCAAACGGCAAAGATACTCATCCCACATGAAGAGACTAAGGTTGTCCTTGGTTTGAACAGATCGGTTCAGATGCAATTTGATAAAATATGGGCTAGTGATTAGGGCAAGCCAAAATTTAGATACACACCTTGAACGGAGAAGACACTTAACAGGCAATCGAGAGAGAATGTCTGTTACAATCTCATCCGGCAGCAATGGAGACATCATGGACAAACTGAAAAACCCAGAAAGAAATGAAAAACATAATCTTTTAGAATGTAACCTAGATTATATATGATGATAACAAAAGGAAAAAATCACTTACATCATGGCGAAATAGTAAGAACAGAGCAATGTTAGTGGTGGTGGAAGAGAAGAGAAGAGAAGTGGAGTGGTGAGAAAGTGAGTATGAGGGATTTGTTTAGATAGAAAACAAATATTTTTTCATCGGTTTCTCCGGGAGGACAATTAGGTCATTTCTCATAATTGAGTTAAAATGCATCCTAACAAATTTCAATTTAAGTCACGGGAATGACAGTTTAAATTAGGATTTTACAGCTGGAAATATTTTTTTATTATTACACTGATCATTTTTAACACGTGTAATCGTGCATGAAGACCCATTGAATCTACCGCACAGTGTTTTGATAAATTCACATTATCAATTTAATAGGAATAGTATAACGAATAAATTTGAATGGTTAATAATATTTTTAGTTATTAGGATAAAATACCGTTTTTATTTTAAAATGAAACAATTAAATCACTAATTTAATCAATTGTTTTATAAATTAAAATATTAAATTATTCATATTTAATAAATTATTATATTAATAAAAATTAATATTAATATATATATTTAATATTTATTTTATTACATTATAAAATTTATTTCAAATAAATTAAATTAAGAAATTATTTCATTTAAAAAAATTATATTAATTTTATTAAATAAAAATAAATTCACAATATAAATAAAATTAAAATTAACTATATCATCTAATATAATATTTAAATTTTAAATACTTCAAATAAATAAATAATTATACAAGAAAATAAAGTTTAATATATTTAAATAAAAAATATTAATTAATTTATAAAAATATCATCTAGATTAAATATTTATAAAATAATTTATTCAATTTTTTTAGTATAAACTACCTCTAAACAATTTTTTAAATAAATATTCAAATAAATAAATTATTTTATTTAAAAATTCATATTAATTATATTAAACAAAAATAAATTTATAATATAATAAAACTATAACATATTATATTATTTAATATAACATTTAAATTTTAATAGTAAGTAATTTATAAAAAAAAATTATTCATTTAAATTTTAATTTTTTTTTATTAATGAAAGTTTATATTAATATATATATATATATATATATATATATATATAGTTTTTTAATATTTATATTATTATATTTTAAAATTAGTTTTAATAAAAATTAAATTATTTAATATATAAAAATGTATTAATTATAATATATATTATACATAAGAGGGAATAATAAGAAGAAAAAAATTAAAAACCTATTTTCTTTTTATTTCAATCAAACAAAAGTTATTAAAACACACCATATCAAAATCAAAGTAACTCTAAAAGTAAATGACTAATTATAAGAATTCTAAAGGATTATTTATTTATATTTGAATTTTGAATATCATTTTTCAAATTAATTTATCACATTTTTAAATGTAATGTCATTTAAAAACGATTTGAATATATTTTAAAAAAATTAAGTATTATTTTCGAGAGTAAAGCATTTTAATTTGTAAATATTTGTTTGAGTAATTAAAATGTGTAATGTTAGAAAATATTTGAAAAAAATTGAATAAAGAAAGAATCTGTATTAATATTTTTTAAAATTTTATAACGGCATAATTTTGTATATGGTCTACCGAGTATAAAGGTATTTTAGTTTTAAATTGATCGTTTTCTTAATATGATTTAAATATTTTAAAAAATGTGTAATATGTGAATAATTGAAAATATTAAAAAAAAATTGTTATATTATTTATATAAATATGATAAATTAATTACTAAAATAAAATAGTATGATAAATTAAAAAGACAAACTTTAATTAATTTGTATGAAATTATTAAATTACTTAAATTATAATAGCTAATTTAATTTGTCACAATTTAAAGTTGAAGTCTCCATAGTTAAAACGATTCAAGTTCGAATATAAACTTAACTATTATTTTCAAAACCCCGGGTCACTTTTATCCTCAGTTTATTTTAATTGACATTATTTTATTTTTATATAATTGTCATCTTAGAGTGTTAACTTAATTCTAGAAATTAATATTATTTTTATATTAAATTGATCTTCCTCCACATTCTCTTTTGAACTTCTCCTCCATTTTCTTATTTCATCTTCTCTTTAAAATAACTGTATTTTAGTTTTAAATTGATCATTTTTTTAATATGATTTAAATATCTTAAAAAATGTGTAATATGTGAATAATTGAAAATATTAAAAAAAATTGTTATATTATTTATATAAATATGATAAATTAATTACTAAAATAAAATACTATGATAAATTAAAAAGACAAACTTTAATTAATTTGTATGAAATTATTAAATTACTAAAATTATAATAGTTAATTTAATTTGTCACAATTTAAAGTTGAAGTCTCTATAGTTAAAAACGATTCAAGTTTGAATATAAACTCAACTATTATTTGAGATTCAAACCCAGGACACTTTTACCCTCAGTTTATTTTAATTGACTTTATTTTATTTTTATTTAATTGTCATCTTAGAATGTTAACTAAATTCTAGAAATTAATATTATTTTTATATTAAATTCATCTTCCTTCCCATTTTCTTTTGAACTTCTCCTCCATTTTCTTATTTCATCTTCTATCTTCTCTTTCAAATAACTGTATTTTAGTTTTAAATTGATCGATTTTTTAATATGATTTAAATATCTTAAAAAATGTGTAATATATGAATAATTGAAAATATTAAAAAAAATTGTTATATTATTTATATAAATATGATAAATTAATTACTAAAGTAAAATACTATGATAAATTAAAAAAGACAAACTTTAATTAATTTGTATGAAATTATTAAATTACTAAAATTATAATAGTTAATTTAATTTGTCACAATTTAAAGTTGAAGTCTCTATAGTTAAAAACGATTCAAGTTCGAATATAAACTCAACTATTAAAGATTCAAACCCCGGGGACACTTTTACCCCTCAGTTTATTTTAACTTACATTATTTTATTTTTATTTTATTGTCATCTTAGAGTTAGAGTGTTAACTGAATTCTAGAAATTAATATTATTTTATATTAAATTCATCTTCCTCCACATTCTCTTTTGAACCCTCCGTCTCATCCGTTCGAGTTCGCTCGCTTGTCTGCACCTAGGTTCCTCTATTGTTCTATTTACCTATTTCAACCACTCTTTTCCCAACCGACAACTCTTCACGTCGCAAATCAAATTTGCGGAAGATCAATTCAATTATATAATTTTTGTTCTTAAAATTATTAATTCAATTTTGTTAGGTTTGTTTATAGTTTATATTAATTTAGGATTGGATTGATATTCCAAAAAATTTCTCACAATTTAAAAATAAAAAAAGAGAAAACTTTGGAATATCAATCCAAAACCAATCCAAGCATAAATTAAACTAACGATATTAAACTAATAAATTACATAATTAATTTAAATACTTTAATCGATCAATGGTCGGTCGAATTCGCGATATAGAGAGTTGTCGTCGACCATGTAATGAGTGGTTGAAATGGATCGATAGAAACAATAGAGGTCCGAGGTGATGGAAATGGATGAACTTCTCTTCGATCGAACAAATAAGATGAAGGGTAGTTCTTTGAAGAGAAGAAGATGGAATAAGAAAATGAAGTTTAATAAAAGAAAAAAAATTTGATATAATAGTTAAGTGAAAATTAAATAAAATAATGTCTCTCAATTAAAATTAAAATTAAAATAGTATTAAAAATTCATTTGGAAAAACATTTTAAATAAAAAAATGGTTAATATATATATATAATAACAAATTAAATATAAAATTATTTATTTATATATATATATATATATATATATATATATATATATATATATAATAACAAATTAAATATAAAATTATTAAATTTATTTCAACTCATTGTTTATTTTTATATCTTGTTAATTTTTAAATATATACTTTTGAGTTAATTAATTAATTAAATATTTTTGAAATTAATAATAATAATGATGATGGTGAATAAATAAATTAACAGATATAAATATATTCTTAAAAATATATATTAAATTATAAATATATATATATATATATAAATAAAGAGAGAAAAAAAATTAAATTATAAAATTTATTATTTGAATTTTTACTCAAACTAATTAATTCTCTTTCTTGTTTTTTTCTTCTCTTTATTTTTCAAAAATCTAAAAATTTAATGTAATAAATTAATGAGAGAATATTTTTTAATCCAATTATATATAATTAATCATTATTTAGTATAGTTTAAAATCATAGTTATTAATATTTTTTAAAAGTCCATCTATATTGATTAAAATTGTTTGAGCACAAAAAAACATAACATGATAAGAAAAAGATAAATAAAAATAAAAAAATAAAAACGTTGGTGGTTATGTTATGGAGCTAGTAAATATTTGAGAAGAACAATTAACTTCCCGAGTTTCAGAATGAATCTAAAAAAACATCATAATAATATCATTATAATTAATACACATGAGACGACTACTATCAATGAAAGTTCGACGATTTCTCTTCAACTAGATAATCCACTAAAAATTAATTGGGATGGTATAACCTAATTATTTATGTCTTTTATATTAGACGCATCAATCCAAAATTCCCAACAACTACCCAAAGACTCGGATATCACCCAATGAATCACAATGATACTACACAAAAGACTCTAGATACTATTCACCCCTCGATAATGCAAAAATAAATAAGTTGTTGATTCAATCTCCTCATGATACATACGACTAACCATAATACAACATTTTTTCATTCACATAGCTGTCAAACTCGCGAGTTAACTCGTGAACTCGTTCAAGTTGACGAGTCAACTCAAGCAAAACGATTCAAGAGTAGGGATGACAACGGGTACCCTACCTGACGGGTAGTGAAGTACCCATCCCCGAACCCGATTTTCATTACACTATCCGACCCCGAACCCGACGGGTGTCTCTACTTCTATATCCATCCCCGATTCGTCGGGTACCCGATCTCTGACGGGTACCCCATTACCCCGATTAAATTACTTATAAGATTATAAAGTTTGAAGAAAAAGAAACACACCTTTCATAAATAATTTTAACATTAGTAATATCAAAATATTAAAAATAAAAATAAAACCATTACTTACCTACCTCATAATTTTTTGTAAATGTTGAAGAAGATAAACTAGAGTGGAGAAAAAGTAGAATAAACATTGAAAAAAATAGAGATTGAATATGAAAAATTATAAGAGAGAGTAATATTTTGTTATTAAAATAAAAATTGAAGTTATGTAGAGAAATATTGTTTTGGGAATATAAAATAATTAAAGTTGGAGTGTAGTGTATTTATGACTATGGTTGGAGTGAAATGTGGATAAAATCAAATTAAATGATACATATTTATGATACATTTGCAATGATGAAGCATTTTTGAAAAAGTCACACATTAAACTTATAAAAATAAATTAATAATATTAATATAACCGGGTATCGGGTTTGGGTTTCGCACACTCCCCATCCCCGACCCCGTACCCGACCGGGTACCTTCTCCTTCTCCCTCTCCCTATGCCCGACCCCGATTTAAAATACCCGAACCCGACTATCGGATACCCACGGGTATCGGGCATACGGGTACCCATTGCCATCTCTATTCAAGAGTTTAAAAACTCGGTCAGTAGTAAAATCAATTTGAAATCGCGAGTTAATACCGTATACTGTGAACTCGTCAAACTCGTTTAAATCGGTAACATCGACCCGATTTTTGTATTTTTAGCTATTCTCCTCTCTTGTTGAATGCTCATCTATTCTCTGAAGACTACGAAGTAAAAAGAGGCAACAATGGAGGAATCAATGAGAGAAAGTAAAAAGAGGCAACAATGAGAGAGAACAATGGAGGAGAGGCGTATTTGGAGGAACAGTTTCCCAAACTAACCTTGTTTGGCGTTCACTTTCCCAAACTAACCTAGTTTGTTCATTTATTCCCAAACTAACCTAGTTTACTATTCAAACTCATTTTATTTTTTATTTTTTTTATTTTATTTATTTTTTACATTTCAAATTTATTATATATATATATATAATTATTATTTATATAAACTAAATTATTTATATTTTGATATATATTTTAAATTATTAATTTTATAAATTTAATTATTTATATTTTAATATAAATATTTAATGGTTCATTAACTTAAGACATATATTTTTAGGAAAAAAACACAATAAAAATTGATAAAATTTTTATTGTGAAATTATATTATAATGAAAAGTTGTCAAAATTATTTTAATAAAAGACAACCCTATAAATATAAATAATGATTTGAATGAAAAGTTGTCAAAATTATTTTAATAAAAGACAACTCAATAAATATAAATAATAATTTGAATAATAAAAAAAATAAATTTATAGGAATGAAAATTATACTGCCACATATATATGTAAATATATATATATATATATATAATAAATTTGAAATGTAAATATATATATATATATATATTAAAATATAAATAATTAAATTTATAAAAAAATAATTTAAATTATATATCAAAATATAAATAATCAAATTTATAAAAATAATAATTTAAAATATATATCAAAATATAAATAATTTAGTTTATATAAATAATAATTTAAATATATATATATATATATATATATATAATAAATTTGAAATGTTAAAAAAAATAAAAAATAAAAAAAAAACTGAGTTTAAATAGTAAACTAGGTTAGTTTGGGAATAAATGAACAAACTAGGTTAGTTTGGGAAAGTAAACGCCAAACAAGGTTAGTTTGGGAAACTGTTCTGATGCCATGAGAGAAAATATAATTGGAAAGGAAGCAATTAGGGTTATCCTATTAAATAATATATATATAATAAATTATCTGGAAAGATAAAATAATTTAATTATTAATTTTTATTTTGATGAGTTAGTTTATAATTGATTTATTTTTATAATGTAAGTATTTAGTTTTTATATTTTAATTTCATTTTATGATATTTTATATTATAATAATTTAACAACAAATATTTTAAATATAATAATTATGATACATAAATTTTAATTATTTATAATAATATAAGTTTCTTAATATATTGATTAATTTTTAATAATAATCAATTATTTATCTATATTTAGATGAATTAATTTTATTTTAAATTAATTATTTACTTTTATGTAAATTCTTACGATTTTGCGTAAACTCTCGATTTTACGAGTTTATTATACGTAAACTTTCAATTTTTCGTAAACTCTCGATTTTACGTAAACTCTCGATTTTGACAGCCTTGCACATATTATCCGTAAAAATTCCATCGCAAATAATGCTCCATCCAAAGAACGAGATATTGGTTGGAATATTTGACTCCTAAAGTTTTTCCCAACAAAAATTATATGAATTCATCTTAGCAAAAAACTTGTAATAATACCCCACATAAAAACTATCAATGTCTTGCCAACTCATACTATCTTGTTCAGACAGAGACACTTGTTTGTGTCCTACCAAAAGTAAAATTATATTATGAGACAAACTCTCCATAATGTTTATTCTTATATCTAATTCGGCTAGTGAAACCACTTGATCCATGATCAAACATGTCCTTAACTGTGTGACTTCTACGTATAACAATGGAAGCAAGCTCAGGATGTGTCGTAACTAGACTTTTGATACAACACCAATTGTCGTCCAAAAAACCGATTGAAAATCATCCCCACAATGAATCCAGATTGCTCACGAAAACTATTCCACATAAAATAAATTTCATTCCAAATGCTACACTCTGTTGGATAATTAGACATTTTTGTGAACCAACCAGACCAATCGTAGTCATACTTACATTTGTTCATCGATGCTCAAAGACTATTCGGGTTCTGTTACAAATCTATAACACTATTTTAAAATAGCCTTATTAAAGTAAATCAGATCTCGAATATTTAAACATCCTTGATTTTTAAAACATTTAACTTTATCTCAACTAACTAAATGTTAAAACGATGAGTTTGAGGATCCCCTTATAAATTTACACATTATTCTCTCCAATTTTACCGCTAAATTTGTGAGAATAATGAATAATGAAATTATATATACGTGGAGATGAATCATGATTATTAATATTTTTTAATATTATAATAATTTAGATAGAATAAATTAACGGAGAGAACATGATATAAGTAATTAATTTTTTTAACATGAATTACCAATTAAGTTGACCAATTCATCTATTATCAATTCAATATTGAAGTATTAGTCATTAAAATTATATAAGTGGAGAAATCTTGTTAAAATGTGTTTAACTTCGTTCAATTACTTTTTAAAATCATAGTTTATTTTTAAACCCTTCAATTATTACCCTAACTTTAGTATAAGACATTTATGGTGAAAAAACTTTTAGTCCCTTAAACAATACCTTTTTCACTTATAAAAACTCTTGTAATCACTTCCTCCTATTGAGTTTTATTAAATAAATGACTAAAAGTCATTTAAAAAAAAAAAAAAACTTCTTGCTGCAACAGCTAATAATATTTCAGAAATGGAGAAAAAATTGAGATTGCAATATGAAAATGAAAATTTACCATAAGATAATAGTCTCCAATCTAATATGAGTTATAGATCTTGAAATGGTCTTTGTCACTGCCATTCAAATTTAGTGAACGACTCGGATGTTGATGTTAGAGAGTTGTTGCCAAGTGCCCACTGGACTCCCTCTCTCTAGAAGACTGACCCCTGAACTCGGTCTATTCTAATTCAAAATTCCAATGTTTTTAGTATGCAATAACAATACACCATGAATCCAAAAGCTAGCATTAAGCAGTCATTTACATAACTTTACTTTACTTTAAAGCCTAACATTTGATCTGTTTCTTCATCAATTTTCTTCAGAACTCCAGAACATCCATCCTTTTCTGTGACAGAAAAAAACACAAATATTGAATTCAGACTCAACCCCTCATCAAATCTGGCTTATTGTTGTCTGACCGGCAAAAAGTTCTAAATATTCTAAAATCGCGAACGAAAAGACATGTTAAAGGGAATGAAGTGGCTTGTATAGCACGGCAATGACCATATTTAGAAATACTTCTATATATGGATCTCATCTGGATTCACGTGGTAAATATACGATAAATGCGACAAAAAAATGTGTTTACAAATAATACATAATCATATTAGGCTTAATCATCAAAATTCAAAAACTTTCTCTTTATACTAATCCACCATTTTAAAGATAATGAGCAAAATAGTATAAAATACATAAATTTGATTATTAATCTAGATACCTTGTAGGAATTATAGAACAACCTTGAACCCTTTGATAAGTAATTGTTCCTACAAAACCCATAATCTGGAGATTAAAAGAGAAACTCGTTTTCTATTTGTAAATAAATTAATTTAGTTTACTCACATATTCATTTTATAGAGTTCAAAGTGGAGGGACATGATTTTTTATGGAAATGCACTAATTCGAACCAGAAGGCGAATACTCACTTGCGAAATAAATTGGTTGCGAAATAAATTGGTTGATATGTCAAGATGATGCATCCCCAAGAAGTCACTCAATCTATTGATTTCAAGCTCTTTAAATTTCTATTGGTAGTATAATTGGTTATTTGTAATCCATTGTATTTTTATTTCTAATTGTTGTCTAATTTTTTATCTAATTAATTTAAGACAAACGTTTGTTTTTGCCTTAATCTCTAAGCTAATGTAAATTTTCCCCTTTCCAAAAAAAATATGTTAACTTTTATTTGTTCTTATAAATAATTCTAACATTTAAAAGTAAAGTAGAGTTTAATGGTTTTAACTTGTATTAGAAAAACAAATTTACTTCTATTATTGTAGAATCTAGAGACATAAGAGGTGAAAATGTGTTGAGATAATGTTCTGGAAGAGAATCGACATTCAAGATTCCAATTTAAAGACCAAATGGAGATTTGAAAACATTTTTTTTTATTTTTATTTTTGGTTATTGTCAAAAATCCGAAAACAGGAAATTTTCATCGAATCAAGATTTAATATAGGAATCCAGATTCTCATCTAAAATATATATATATATATTTCCAAATACCAAACTAATGGTTACCTATTGATTCTGGTGGTATAGAAAATAGAAAAATAAGTATTCTCTCCATTTGATTTGGTGCCTTTTAAGGAGATGATCGGTTTAGACAACCCTAACTTATGGGCTGCAACAGCTAATAATATTTCAGAAATGGAGAAAGATTTGAATGAATAGTTCCATACCATGAACCCTAATTTCCTCAACTGACTCCTACTCTAAATTATACCGAACGAAAGCCTCTGAAAATGTAGCATAAAAAATAATAATTACTTTTTATTCATTATTTGATATAATTATTTTCTCGGTAATAATAAGAGTGTACAAATTTGAGAAAATGAATCAACTTAATTCTTAATTCATTTCAATGTTAGATTTTGGTCTAGCTCGTTAGAGAAAATGTAGAAAGTCAATTGAGAAATAAAATCAATCATCAATGTTCAGCGCCGCCAAATGTGGTGGATGATGTTGATGTGGGCCAAAATCAAATATTGCGGTTTTTATGAGACAACGTGCAAGACATTAATGATGAGGATCCAAACAAGATGTATACTCCTTGATGTTGATGGTACTCTTTGTTACTGTAAACAAAGAAGATTAAATCTATATAAATGACTTTGGTACAAGTTAGAATAAAAGTAAAATAATAAAAAATATATGGATAATAAAAGTAATAGAATTAGTATTTTTTACTAGAATATGAAAAAAAAAACATTACTTTTATTACAAAAGAGACTAAAAATAAAAGGTGTAAATTTGAGGATAATCTAAAGGAAGAGACTTAACCTTCGATATTCCAATTTAAAGACCAAAGGAAGAAATTTGAAAACACTATTTTTAATATGCAAATATGTAAGAATTTCCAAGATTCATTGCCAAATCCATTCATCATTTTATTAATTTCTTCATCCATTCAATTCAATTCTCTACATCACTCCACTTCCTCCCTCATTTTTTTAAATGATCCATTAAAATTAGAGTGTCGTTAAAGTAACGACAAATGTGAAACGAGAAAAAATAAAAAAGTAAAATCATCGAGCACAAAGATCTTCTAAAAGAGCAATGAGTATGAGATCACTCGTCGAGTCCACGTTCTTACCAAATCTCACCTTTAGTCGTCTCAATCTATGTCTTTCAATAGCCATACTGGCGATCTCTCGCATAACCAATTGAACTACATACAAATTTCACAAAAGAAACCATTTATCATCAAGGCGTCTATTTAAAAATTTTACCTTTTATATTTTCACAATTGGCTAAGGTTTGAATTTTTTCATAAATTTGCAATTTAATAATATTTCATTAAAAAAAATATACTAATAGAACAATCTTTAAATTTGGAACTCAAGCTTCAAATGAAAAAATCTTTTCATTATTCACGGGTCAACAAAACGTAGCATAATAAAGGAAGAAACTTAACATTAAACATTCCAGTTTAAAGATCAAATGTAGATTTGAAAAGTTTTTTTTTCAAATATATATGATGTAAATCTACATCAAATCAAATTTATAGACAAAACTTAACGAGACATAGATTCTAACATTGGAATCCAGATTCTCATCAAGAAAAGAATATGTTTTCAAATAGTCCAATTCCAAACTAATGGAGAAATGCCTCTTGATTCTAGTAAGATAGCAAATAGAAAAATAAGCTTTCTCTCCATTTGGTTTATTGTCTTTTAAAGAGATGACCAGTTTACACAAACCTAACTTTTGAAAATAATTTTCAAATTGAATCAGTATGCAGGGTCTACGTTTCATGTTTGATTTGGAGATGGGAGTAAGACGAAATCTGGTATGATCCATGATACGAAGGAACATCATACCTTTGAAAATGTTAAAATTAGAAGAGAATACCTTAATATAGCACCTAATAGAGTGAAGGATGATGAATGTAATGACCTTTTGAGTCTTATTCCAGAAGGAAAAAGATATTTAATGAAATCAATCAAATTACGTTTAATGATCGAATTCATTTGCATGTGTTGGAAGGTGATTGTTAATAGCGCGCAGGTTCATTACTAGGCTAGGATGGCTGCTTATACGCAGCAGATGACAGTTGGTGGAGTGGGCTCATTGTGTTTGGTCTCCTAAAATTATACCCCAGCATCGAATTGTCCTTTGGTTGGCGTTTAGACAAAGACTCATGACAATGGACAGGATAAACAAGTTTATGACATCCATGTACAAGATGTGTACTCTAGATGTGTACTCTGTTCTCTAGATGTGTACTCTGTTCGAACAACGAGGAAACAATAGCTCATATCCTCGGGGAATGTATATATACTAAGGCACTTTGGAAAAAAATTGCTAATAACTTTAGTTACTGTATCTTTCCCGAGGATTGGAACCTTGCTAATGTATTCATATGTTTATATGGAGCAATAGAGTTATTAAATTTGGGTGGAAAGAAACTCTAAAATATTTTCAAGGGCTGAAAGGAATAAAGGAATGAAGAATAGATCTGGAATGATGGCCTAGCCTTAATTCATACATGGTGAAACATCCCTATAACTTTGACTAATTGGAACTATGTCAACAATGAAAAATGACATTCGAGAAAGTCATAAAAACTCAAACGTATAGGACTAAATGAAGTGAAATTGCTTTTTCATGCTACTGTAATGTTGTTTCACATTTTAGTTTGCTAGTTTTTTTTGGTTATTCAGGATTGTTTATGTATTTTTTTATTCAAATTAGACCACCCACAGTAGGGTGTCAAATTTTTTCATTTAACACCCTGCCACGTCAGCTTAACACCTCTTTTAACACCCACTTTTTAACATGTCATACAGCAGCGTGTTATTCAAGGTATCAAAATTACTTTTTCACTTTCTCTCACTTCCACATCATTTAAACATATACATAATTTCATTTTTTTTAACCACAAACAATATTATTCATCACTTGATAAATCAAACATACAAATAAAGGATCCATGAAAGAGTTTGAAGATTTCAAAAGAAAGGTAATACAAACAAGGATGATAATATGGTAGAAAATTTCTGAAATTTTTTGGTGTCCAAATGACACAAACCAAGTCTCTATTTATAGATCGTGAAAAATAAAAAATATTGATATAATTTTTTTTTATTGATCAATTATTATTAAAATGTATTTTTAAAATAACAAAACTAAAATCAAAAGGTAGATATTATCCTGCCACATGGCAGCCTCTCATTGGGCCAAACAAAATTTGACACCCATGTCAAATTTTGACACCCAAAATTTGACACCCACTTTTGCCCCTGCTGCCTCCCACCCTCCTCTTTTGACACCCAAATGACACCCCAAATGTCCCCTGCTGCGGCTGGTCTTAGGATAAAAGTCTGTTTTTGTCCTAATAAAAAACTTTTGTACTCACTTTCTCCCATTGAGTTTTATTAAATATATTACTAAAAGTCATTTTCTAAAAAAAAAACCTTCAGACTGCAACAACTAATAATATTTCAGAAATTGAGAAAGATTTGAGATTTCAATGTGAAAATGTAAATTTACCATAAGATAATAGTCTCTAATCTAATATGAGTTATAGATCTTGAAATGGTCTTTGCCACTGCCATTCAAACTTATTCTAATTCAAAATTCTAATGTCTTTAGTATGCACTAACAATACCCCATGAATCCAAAAGCAAGCATTAAGCAGCAATTTCCTTAACTTTACTTTACTTTAAAGCCTCTAACATTTGATCTGTTTCTTCATAAATTTTCTTCAGCACCTCTATCTTTTTCTGTGACAGAAAAAACACAAATACTGAATTCAGACTCGACCCCTCATAAAGTCTTGCTTAATGTTGTCTGACCCTCAAAAAGTTCTCAATAATCTAAAATCGCGAGCGTAAAGACATTTTAAAGGGAATTAAGTGGCTTGTATAGCACGACAATGACCATATTTGGAAATACTTCTCTTTATGGATGTCATCTGAATCCACGTGGTAAATATACGATAAATACGACAAAAAATGTGTTTGCAAATAAAAATAATCATATTAGCTTAATCATCAAAATTCAAAAACTTTCTCTTTATACTAACCCACCATTGTAAAGATAATAAGCAAAATAGTATAAAATACACATATTTGATTATTAATCTACATACCTTGTAGGAATTATATAACCAACTTGAACCCCTTTGATAAGTAATTGTTCCTATAAAACCCATAATCTAGAGATTAAAGAGAAACTCATTTTCTATTTGTAAATCAAATTAATTTAGTTTACTCACAAATTCATTTTCTCTTCTTCTTGATGATTTTTAGTATTAGATACAAACAGCTGGCGGAAAAACGACAGAGACGAAACTTTCAAGGAAAATATGTAATTCTGATAAATCTTCCATACCATGATCCCTAATTTCCTTGAATGACTTCTATTCTAAATTATACCAAATCAATGTTCAAGAGTACTTTCTTACCACATTTTGAATAAGTAATAGGTTTCATAATGTGAAAAGATACAAAATGATTTGTTGGTGATATTGTAATCAATTTCGACCAATATTTATTTTCCCCTTCAAATTAAAACGGAAATGAGGTCCAACAAACTCTGGCGGTGGAATTACTCTATTTCTCTGTCCCAATATCAAAGGCAACAGTGCAGAGCTCCACTAACTATTGAATCTCCGAAGCTCCGACCTTAGACAGTGAGGAAACGCCTCTGACTTATGCCACAAATTTGATTTTAAACTATAAACATTCAGCTCATAATCGTGACTGCCTACTCTTAAAATGTTTGAATATAACACCATTCTCACAACCTTGTAATCATCATTGGTGTTATCGTAGCCAAATTGATAAGTACAGTTGTATATAATTTCATACTTATCTCGGAGATCAACTGATGGGTAAGGCAATTTTATAGATTTTCCCGTTGATGGATTCCATAATAAGACAGTGTTAATGGAAATGGTATTTGACAGGCAGAGTAAGCCATCACAGGACCCGCAAAGCAAAATTCCACCATCATAATCATAATCCGCAAAGCGCATTTCCATAATCAAAGACATCACAAGACAACTCAACGGAAGGTAATCGACTGCCACCGGTGGAAGAAATCCTTCGTTAAGGGGATCAAAATCCACCCGATAAATATTGTCTTTCCACATAAAAATACGTAGGTTGTTCTTGGTTTGAACTGATCAGATGCAACTTAACGAAATGGGAGCTACTGATTAGGGCAAGCCAGAATTTAGATACACACCTTAAACGGAGCAGACACTTGACAGGCAACCGACAAAGAATGTCAGCTAGAATCTCATCCGGTATCAGACATCTTCTACAAATTGGACAATAAAAGAAGGGATGAACAACTATAATTTATATTAGGGTTTCTCACTGCAGGCTCAGATGCAATTTAACGAAATGGGGATACTAATTAGGGAAAGTCGGGAATTTTTCTGGGTTCCGCTACTCTTATGGAGTGCGACTAATCCCCGCGGGATAAGTACATAGCCCGCAAACATACTTAACCAATTAACCAGGCGCAGAACTTGCCGTCTGACGGGCTCGAACCCAGGACCTCATGGAGGTCTGGGGATATCCACCTCTTGTTGCCACTAGGCTAGAAGAGGGGATGGGAAAGTCGGGATTTAGATACCTTAAACGGAGCAGACACTCATCCGGCAACAGAGACATCTTCTACGAAGACGATCCTCACCAAATAGGCATACGACTTTCAAGTTCAACTGCGGGATCAAAAGTTGCGGGCTCAAAAGTTACGACTTTCAAAAGAATATTAGTTTACACATATTTAGTTTTAATTTGCCCAATTTTGATTTTTAATTTTGTCTTTATTTATTTATATGTCTTTTCACTCTTGTTCAAATGACATCTTTTATTATTTTATAATATTAAAAGTATACAATATTTTACTTTTTTTTTTTTTTTGTTGATAAGTTATGTGTTTGTAAAAGTATAATTTTCAAAACCATCATTATATTATCAGATATCTTCTATGAAAATTGTCCAATAATAAAATAATATATACATAATTTAAAAAAAAATTATAACAATGAAAAATTAGAAATAAAATAAATCTAAAAGAGAAAAAGAAGAAGAAATGTTATACAATTTTTTAACCGATTAGGAGTAGAGGTGTGAATCGATTCGGTTTTTGGATTATTCGAGTTTTCGGTTTGAATTTTTCGAAAATTTTATTTTTTTAAGCAAATTCGGAAACTGAACCGATTTGAATAAATTCGAATTCGATTTGAATTTGATCGGATATTCGATTCAAACCAAATATTGAACATCATCTACTTATAAGATAAAAGAAATTTTCTTAAAAGAGTAAACAAAATAAATAAGTTGTTAAATATATCTTATCTACTTAAATTATATAAAAAAATATCTTCAATATTCGAACGACGAAAGTAAAATGGTGTTGACGACGATAATATATGGCGGTGGAGAGGTGTTGATGGCAGTGGTGATATTACTAGTGAACTAGCTAGATATTTGAAGAATTTTAATATTCTTAAAGTTAGAGATGAAATGGGCAACTGAAAGACCACAAAAGCCGAGAAGGTGGACGACTAGAGAAAGAGGGAAAAAAATGAGGAATTATGAATTTACTGAATTTTTTTTTTTGAGAAAAACGACTTAGCGTCATTTCATTAAAAATTCCCAAAAATGGGAAAAAAATCACGAGTTTAAGAGATCATTCTAGACAGACCTAAAATGATTTTGAAGTCGTATCATTCTAAATAAAAGCAAGAACATAAATGAACTATCTTATTATAATGGTTTTGTTTCTAATGATTTCAATAAACGGTAAATTCCAATTCCTGCTGATATTCCAATTCTACTCCGTACTTGGAACTTTTCTCCACGTTCCCGCGAGTGCGCCACAATTTGAGACTATATATGTCTCTCCATAATTCTTCAACACATCTGCGGATTCTGCCATAGACTCTCGCATTACGTTCTTGCCAAATCTTGTAAAATACTGCTCCAAAGCCGCACTTGAATACGTTTATTGCGAATCTATTTTCTTTGGCTTTGAGTAGTGTTGCTTCTTTGATTTCTTTCCATTCATTCGAGAAACTGATCAGCTACAAGCTTTTAGAAAATATGTTCCAAATTTCCAATGCTATACTACAGCTCCTAAACAGGTGATCAATGGTTTCTTCACTTCTGTTGCATAGAAGATAGCTCACATCTGGGATGCTCATATACTTGCTGATACGGTCACGAGTGTTGAGTCTTTCCCAGAAGGCAAGTCATAGGATGAACTGGTGTCGATGAATAATCTTAGTTGACCATACGAGAGGAGCTCATTCTCTTTACCTCCCATATTCTCTTTGAGACGAGCTTCCCATTGTCTTATGCATTCCATTTATGAACATCGGGTCTATTTCGAAGTTGTATATTACTAATGTGATCCATTATCCTCTGTCCTTCTTGATTTCTTCTCAAAAGCGAGTCCTAGTCCCCATCTTTTACGTCTCTGATTTTCGCCATTGCGTAGTCCCTTCTGATACGTGTATTTTTGAACTCCTCTTTGTGAATGATTGACTAGTTTTCGAACTAGGGATCGTTCCAGAACAGAGTGTCTTTCTCGTCCCCTAGCCGAATGTCGTAAAGGTCTGCAATATCACTTCTCAATTTAAGAATTTTCTTTAGTGACCAGCTCATACCTTCATTGATTTTACACGTCTAGATACTAGTTTCCTGTTTCATAAATCGCGTGTGTACCCATTTGATTCATAATGATTCCTGGTTGCATTCCAATGCCCACAGATGCTTGAAGGTTAGAACTTTGTTCCACTCAACATAGTTCTTCAGACCAATACCTCCCTTCTCTTTCGGCTTACAAAGAGCAGTCCATTTGATTTTCTTTCCTCCTCTCCCGCTACTTCCCCGGATGAAGTTCCTCATTAGCGTGTCTAGTTCCTTTATTACCTTCTTCAGAATAACCATCTATTGCGCCCAGTATCCAATTATGCCCATGACTACAATTTTGATAAGCTCGATCTTCCTTGCATAAGAAAGTTTCTTTGTCGCCGAGCTAGATATCGTGTTTTTTTACCTTTTCAATTAGCGTCTTCTGTGAGATCTCGATCTGTTTCGCGGTTAACGGAATCCCCAAGTACCTTATAGGAAAGTTGTCTTCTACAATGCCCATGATGTTGAATATGTCCTGCTTTGTTTCGTCCTTCACTCTTCCATAAAATGACACACTTTTGCTTTCATTAATAGTAAGACTTGTAACCTCAGAAAAAAACATTAGTGCAGTCCTAATAGTTTTAATGGAATCGACGTCTGCGTGCGCTAGAATGAACAAATCGTCAGCAAAATATAAATGAGTTACTTCCTCTACCTCACAAAAAGGGTGAAAGATGTATGGACGATTCTTTCAGAACTTTGCGAAGATGCTCTCAAAGTTCGCCATAATAGCTATGAAAAGGTAAGAAGAGAGGGGGTCTCCTTGCCTTACCCCGTTTTCACCCTTGAAGTAGCCTCCGTGGACTCCATTGACGCTAATAACAAAATAAGATAAAGAAACGCATTGCATAATCTAATCAATAAAAATCATTTTGATTTGTGTTCTCTACTTAACTGTTGATTGCTTGGTTTTAACATCATAAAAAAGGGGGAAATTGTTGGGAAAAATTAAAACAAGGAAAAAAGAAAGTAAATTAAGAAGGAAATAGTTTAATTAACTTTAAAAGAATATAAAAGACTTTTATATTTTGGAATATAATTTTGATGATGTTATTATGTTCAAGCTAAGTGGTCTATTTGTCTTGTGCATGTACAAATATAAAAGACAGTTCTACCTTAGACGCGGTCTAAAGCAGGCTGTCTTAGACATCTTACGTAGTTAGACAGGGCAGTCTAACTCCTTTAGACGCGGTCTAAAGGGAAACGTAGTTAGACGAAGTAGTCTAACTCCTTTAGACGCGGTCTAAAGGAAAACGTAGTTAGATGAAGTAGTCTAACTCCTTTAGATGCAATCTAAAGAGAAACGTAGTTTGACGAGGTAGTCTAACTTCTTTAGATGCGATCTAAAGAGAAACGTAGTTAGACAAGTAGTCTAACTCCTTTAGATGCGGTTTAAAGGGAAACGTAGTTAGTAGAGGTAGTCTAACTCCTTTAGACGCGGTCTAAAAGATTGTGTAGTTAGACGAGGACATCTAACTCCTTTAGACGCGATCTAAAGGAATGCGTAGTTAGACGAGGACATCTAACTCCTTTAGATGTGGTCTAAAGCAAAGCGTAGTTAGACGGGGACGTTTAACTCCTTTATATGTGGTCTAAAGGAATGTACAGTTAGACGGGGACGTCTAACTCTTTTAGACGCGGTCTAAAGGAAACCGTAGTTAGTCTGGGACGTCTAACTCCTTTAGACACGGTCTAAAAGAATGCGTAGTTAGACGGGGACGTTTAACTCCTTTAGACGCTGTCTAAAGGAATACACAGTTAGACAAGGACGTCTAACTCCTTTAGACGCGGTCTAAAGGAAATTTTAGTTAGACGGGGATGTCTAACTCCTTTAGACGCGATCTAAAGAAGAAAGTATGTTGCCTTGTTTTAGAAGTTGTCTAAAGGAAGCATCTTTCTACCCATGATCTCCTAGCTGTCTGCTCCACTTCTTTCTACAGTCTGACAAGCCAGCTAATTAAATTAAATGAATGAGCGTCACGTACGCGAATATTCTTCAACCGTATTTCCAATACAAGACAAGATTGGAGGATATTTGGCGTACTACCTGTTCGGTACGACCACGATCTAAATATTCAGAGCCTACTGTACTCCCGTACTATAGGAGGTCGTCCAACTGACACTTGCCACATTTCCACAAAGAAGATTCGACCGTTGGTGCACTTCAATTATAAATAGATTCCCAAGGACAACGGTCGAAGAAGTCCTTTCTTTGTGTAATCAATTCGCTTTAAGAAAATCTTTCAAGCTCAAGTGCTAAAGAATTTTACCATTTAGTTGTGAATACATTGTAATTACATACTGTCTTTTCTGTGAGAAACCTCAGTGTTGTAAGTTGAACAAATGATGTTTTTTTTAACAAAGAGTTAGCTAGATCAGTGAGTTGTATTTGATTCAAAGTCTTTAGTGAATATCCTTCCGGTTGTGGAAGAAGGGTGACGTAGAAGTTTTATCTCCGAACATCCATAAAACTCATGGTGTTCTTTACTTTATGTCATTCACATTCAGTTGTCTAAAGCTTCAAATCCAACGAACATTTCCGCACTTGAATTTATTTCAAGAGTTTAGATGATTTGCGAAGAATAGAAATAGATATTAATCCCTCACAAGATTATTATAAGTTGTTCAAAAAAGTCAAACCCTCGTCTCTATTGTTAGCACCAATCCCAACATATTACATAATTGACATTGTATATGATGAGCACAACAATTATTATTGGTATGACCAATTTTATCACACGTATTGCATTTGAGACGATTATTTATTTTGTTATGACTTCTCAAATTTTAACGATTTTCAAAAAAGTCATTTTGTCCATTATAGGACTATTTGTTGGGCCCATTATAACTATTGTTGGTCCTATTACTTTTTCGCCCAATAACACATAGCCCATCAACGCTATACCTATGGGCGTTCAATATTTGGTCTGAACCGAATATCCGACTGAATTTGAATTCACCGAATTCGAATTTCATTTTCGGTTTTTGAATCGAATTTCAAACCAATTCGAATTTAAATACGATTTTCGAATTGGTTTTCGAGTTTGGGTTTCAACTCGAAAACCAAACCGAAAACTGAATTCATTTTTTATTATTTATTTTTCCAAACTTAGTTTAAGAAAAAGTTCAAAATAATCAAATTAGAATATTTTGAATTCAATATTTAATAATAAAAGAAAAAAGAAAAAAAAGCACGAGTGGTCTAGTGATAGAATAGTACCCTGTCAGGTGTTATGTTAGTTCTCATTTATTCCAAAAAATAAAATAAAAATTAAATTCGGTTCGATTTTCGAAAATTAGAATAAACCGAATTTAGAAACTCGAATAACCCGAAAACTGAACTGATGAACAACCCTAGCTATACCCAAGAATTCTTTGCCCATTAACTCCTCCATGCCTATTAGAGGAGGAATGGTGATGATTTTTGTAGGAAGATGAGAAGCCTCGCGATTGTCCTTAATAGTTCCATCATCACTGATTTATTTGATATAATATAATGAGTGAGTTCAAGACGTTCTTCTTGATTTAGAAAAAATCAGGTGAGATATTCAATGATCACTGGTTCAATTTGAGGCCGAGGCTGCTGAGAACGTAGGTGAGGTGATCCAAATCAGATACTTTTTCGTCGATTGAGGCAAATGAATTGGCAATGGATTTCACAGATCGTAGATAATCAGTCATGGTTTTTTACATTTCTTTTGAGTTTGAACAAAATGTCGTAACTGAATTAATTGCGCCCTAGATTCAGTTGCAAACATTTTTTCTAGGGTCGTCCAAAGACAAAAAGATGTTTCACAAACATCACCAACAACTTGAGCCAATATAGATTCGGTGATAGTGGAGAGAAGTCAACTTATGATGCGGTTTTCATTTTCCTCTCATGATTCAAATGTTGGATTAATGATTATGGATTTATCCAAAGTTCCTTCTACTAAAGCAAGAGTTGGGCTCGGGAAAAAAGAGTGTAGTTCACATAAGAAAAGAGACTATTCCCTTTTAATACGGGAATACTTTGAGATCGTCAAATAACAAAGTTTTACTGATTCAATTTCACAAAAATAAGCGGGAGAAAAGAAGAAAATTGTAGAGAGATAATTTTGTTCTCTGTCATTGCTAGGATTGAAAAAAAAGCTATTCAAAAACTCTAGGATTGAAAAAAAAGCTATTCAAAAACTCTTGTACCAAGTAAAATAGAAGAATATAGAGAGATAAAGTAGAGAGAAAATTAGAATAAAAATATTGTGTATTTCATTGATAGACAATGGGCATTTATCTATAGATACAATGGGATAATGAAAAGTCTAAGAATAGGAAAAGTATGGAAATATGAAATGCCTAAAAATATGAAAAGAAAAATTATATACATGTATATTTAATTGTTTTGTTTAATAATTTCAACAGTATTTTCTTACCATTTTTTTGAATAAATAATATGTTTGACAAGGTAAATCTCGAAAGTAGTTGTTGGTGACATTGTTGGTGATACTCTGTGGAATTACTCTGTCCTCTATACATTGTGGAATTACTCTGTATTTCTCCATCCCTCTATGAAAGGCAACAATTGAACCATCTTTTTGTGTCAGCTATGGAATTTTCCATGCCATTATTTTAACATATGTTTGGTTGTTTGGTTCGAACCACGTTTATAGAAATATTTTGTGATAGTATTCATACTTTTTATTAACAAACTCGTTATCAGTTAAATTATTCATTAAAATATCTTTATATTCAAAACATTATTTGAAATGTACAATATTTTACCTTAATTTTTTTTTATCATAAATATATAATATAATTTTAATCATCTTGAGAAAATAATTTTTTTTTAATTTTCAAACAAATACAATTTGATTGAAAACAACCCTATATCATCAAGCATCTACTATGGAAATGATACATTTACAATTACCATATAAGTGATGCAATAAAAATAGGCATCTAAATTTAGAGGAATTATATCTTTACATTAGACAACCCATTGGATTTACAGAATGTACAAAAAAAAGAAGCAAATTAAATTAAAAATGAGTCTTTATAGCCAAAAAGAGGCCTCAAGTCAATGGAACAAGCAAGGACTTTCCAACACATAACATATATATATATATATATATATATATATATATATATATATATATATATATATATATATATATATATATATGATTCTATATAATCAACTCATTATCATTAATTGGTTGTTTTACTAGTTATTTTCGATTATTCCCAACATACCTCCATTTTACTTAATATTACAATTTTTGCTTACTTTTATTGGGTTGAGAATTGTATTAATCATTCAAGATTGTTCTTTGTATAGTTTTATATATATACTTAATTTAGTTGTTCTGATCAGCTTACCAAAATAGCCATCATGATTATCTTTGGAATAACCAGTAATATATTTCAGCTTACTAGATGAAATTCCAAAGAATTTGATTTTATTGAAATCAGAGGTTTTCTGTAAAAATTGGGATGAAAAGTGGTACAATATATAGGTTCAAAGATGATTTGTAGTTGAACTTCTTAAGAAAATCTTTTTTGTTTTAACTTTGTTCAAACAAAGTGATATCGAAGCTCAAATGAGATTTTTGGATTTTTGATTTTGTATGATTTTAATTAATGAAAATGGGTTTGGATAGTGTTTTGACAAATTCTTTTCTAACTAGACTAGAGAATATAGAAGTTTTCAAAACAATTTTTTATAAGAAATGCAATGATTTCAGAAGCCTTAATAGTCTCCTTTGCATGATATTAAACTTATTCAAAACAAATCCTTTAAAGCTAAGCTAAAAATTAGTCAAATAAAATCCATGGTATCAAAGAAGAGAAATGTTGTTCATCATGACATACCTTAACAATTCATCCGAACATTCACTTAGATCTTTGAGTGCTTGGGGTGATTATTGGAATGAATTGTTATTCATCATCTAAGACTATGGATTTGATAATGGGAAGTAGTGTTATTCCCTTTGCTAGTAGTAGCGATGACAATGAAATGATAAAGCAACTTGCTATTTATAGCTGTTGGAGTACTTGTATGATGGAATAGTAACAAAGGTAAATGATAGAGAGCAACTTGTTATTTATATATTTAGAAAATTTTGCATAAGTTTCAATTTAAGGTACTTGAGAATACTCTTAACACTTTAGTTATTTTGGTGGATTAATATAAATATTTATATTGTATTTTAATAACTACTAAATTTATAGTCCAATTCTATTCGAGATAACATATCTTCACATAAAGATTTTTTTTTTTTAATTTAAGTTAGAGAAAATGTATAAAGTCTATTGAGAAATGAAATCAATCATCAATGGTCAGGCGCTGCCTAATGTGGTGGATGATTTTGATGTGGGCCAATATTCAATGATGCAGTTTTGTATTTATGATGAGGATCCAAAGAAGACGTGAATACGAAAAACTACTTAGAGTTGAATAAATTAAGTATATACATGAAAAGGATAAATTGTATCGTAACAACACTTGAGGATGACGATGATCCAAAGATAAGCGATATTATACGACAAACTCTTTAGAATTCAATAAATGAAGTATATAATTGAAGAAGCCAATTTTTATATCATTTCCTCTATCCACTAAAGTATACATAGCTAACCTACTTCATTATTTATTGTTCAAGATTCACATCAATGAACCAAAATTAATAATACCTTAGAGTTTTTGATCACATTGGTACTCTTTGTTACTATAAATAATTCCAAAGAAGATGAAATCTATATAGATAACTGTAATGCAAGTTATAATGAAAGTAAAATAATATAATATAATTACTCATTTTTTTACTTTGTTACTATAAACAAGTGTCGTTAGAGTGACGAAAAATGTGTAACATGAAAAATGCAGAAAAAAATGAGAAATTAAAAATGTAAGATCACCGAGCATGAAGATCTTCCAAAAGAAAAATGATATCATCCGTCGAGTACACGTTTTACTGAAACTCATCTCTGTTAGCGTCATGATAATAGCGTTTTGAATGGACCTCAACGATCGTCTATAGTTTAATGGTTATCAATCATAAATTAAGAAACCCATTTAAATCCTTCACAAAACAAGAATTCTAACTTCTACATTTTCTGATCAAAAGATAGATCTAACTATATATGCATCAAATCAAATATGTTAGAATGAAATCGAAATCCAATTAAAGCTGCAAAGAAAATTAGATCAAATCCTTTTATAGAACATTTGGCTATATCGGTTGTGTTTCGTAGTGTGCATAAGCATTTGAAATTCAATACTTGTAATACTAATAATACAAACCAAAAAACATAGAGAAACTCATCTGCAACTTCTAAATCAAATTTAACATAAATGTATCTAGTCTACTCACATATAATTTTCCTATTTTTCATGAAGATTTTTCTTAGCATTAGCATTGGTTACAGCTACTTGCAACATCGATGGTAACGAGAATTTCCATTGCTCCACTTCGTAAAATTATATATAGCTAATGTAAAAGAAAATAATTCACCTTCAATATTCTGATTTAAAGACTAAATGGATATCTGAAAACAATTTTCATGTTTTCTATACCAGATCAAATTTGAAAAAAGAATACAGATTTAACATTGGAATCCAAATTCTCATCCAGAAACAGAAAATGTTTTCAAAATAATGGCAATGTAAAAAAAGATTTGAGATTGCAATGTGAACTCAAAACTTATTATAATTCAAAATTCCATTATATATTTCTCATATTCAATTATGAGGTTTTGTATGAGACAACGCTCAAGACATTAATAATGAGGATGCAGACAAAATGTGAATACGACAAATTCCTTAGAGTTTAATACATGAAAAAGACAAATGGTATCGAAACAACACTTGAAGATGACGATGATCCAAAGATCATGTAATATTATCTGAAAAAATCCTTATAATTCAACAAATTAAGTATAAAATTGAAGGAGACAAATTGTAGCTAGTTCACTTCATTATTGATTGTCCAAGGTTCACATCAAGAAACTAAATTTAATGATACCTTAGAATTTTTAATCACATTGTTACTCTTTGTTACTATAAATAATTCCAAATAATATTAAATCTATATAAATAACTTTAGTACAAGTGAGAATAGAAGTAGAATAGTATAAAAAAGGATAATAAAAAATAATAGACTTAGTCATTTTTTACTTGTTAGGATAATCTAAACGAAGAGAGTTAAGCTTCAATATTCCAATTTAAAGACCAAATGTAGAAAGTCAACCATGAAATGGAATCAATCATCAATGGTTCTCAACACCGCCAAATGATGCGGTTTTGTATAAGACAGCGCTCAAGACATTAATGACGAGGATCAATACAAGATAATAATACGACAATCTCCTTAAAGTTGAATAAATTAAGTATATGCAAAAATAATCTAACTCTTTTTTAACAACACTTTGTAATTTGGAACACAATCAGATTTTATATCGGAACAATTTGCAGGTTTGAACAAGTAACATCATTTTTAGATCAGAACATATATTGACAAACACCCCATTTGCAAGAAAATCCGACATATCACCCAAATAAAGAGCATCATATCAGTCCCAATAACATCTGAAAATCTAGTATATATGAATGTCTAAAGTTGTCCAATTTTATGTTCAGTGATATAAAACATCCCAAATCATTTACAGTTTTTTACAGCCCTAAAACTAAATAACCATAAATTTTAAATATATCCATTCATAAACAATAACTTTTATAAGCATTTGAAATTCGATACTTTTAATAATCATTCAGACACAACAATAATCAATACAATTTAATCAAACCAGTCACCACCAAATCAAACATTCTGATTCAATTCTCCTTAAACAAATGTTAAAATCATAAGTTTCTCTAATGCAATCCTGATTAATTTTTAATCATTAATGTAGATTACCTTTTAGGAATTATAGAACTAACTTGAGCCCCTTCGATAAAAGAATTGTTCCTGCAAAAACAAAAATCTGGAAATTTAAGAAAAACTCATCTCCAACTTCTAAATCAAACTTAACATATATGTATCTAGTCTACTCACATATTATTTTCCTCTTTTTCATGAAGATTCTTCATAGCATTAGCATTGGTTACATCTGCTGCAACATTGACAAAGACGAGAGTTTCCATGCAAGTGAAAACTTCAAAGTTATCATCCATATCATGAACCCTAATTTCCTCAACTGACTCCTGCTCTAAATTATACCAAACAAACCTCTGAAAATAAACTTCAAGAGTACTTTTTTACCACTTTTTGAATAGGCAATAGGTTTCACAACGTGAACAATTCCCAAGGGAGTTATCGGTGACATTGTAACAAATTTCGACCAATATTCACTATTCTCGCCATATTCCTTCAACAAAAATAAATCCACATTCATCGATTGGTATTGACAACTTAACGAAAGACATCCTCTTAAATTATCCATATATAAATAAGAATTAAGACCACGAAACTCTGGTTGTGGAATTAATCTATATTTCTCTGTCCTAAAATCAGAGGCATAGCTCCCCCTGCTATTGAATCTCCGGTACTTATCAAGTCCGGACAGTGAAGACAATTCTCTGACTTACGCCAGGAATTAGATTTCAAACTACCTAGCATCTCCTCAAAACAGGCGTCTCCTCCTCTAGCATCTTTTGCAATCACCACTGAGACTACCTTATAATCGCCATTGATGTTATCATAACCAAATCGATAAACTCGCTCTAGTAAAGTATTTCTAAAGGCTTTCTTCTCACTACCACAAATGGTAATCTTAATTGGTGTGGAAGGCAAGTTTATATACTTTTTGGTTGATGAATTCCATAAAATGACATTTCCAATGTCATTCGACATGCAGAACAAGCCATCACAGGATCCCCAAAGGGTCCCATAATTCTTATAACACCTCAAGGGATGGTTATCAACCTCTATAGGTTGAAGAACGCCGTTGTCGAGGGAATCATTGTTCACCCTATAGGAATTGCCTTTCCACAGGAGGAGGCCGAGGTTGCTCTTGGTTTGGACTGATCGGTTCAGATGCAATTTAACAAAATAGGAACTACTGATTAGGGCAAACCAGGATTTAGATACACACCTTGAACGGAGAAGACACTTAACAGGCAATCGGAAAAGAATGTTTGCTAGAATCTCATCCGGAAACGGCGACATCTTCTACAGACTGTACAATGCAAGAAGAAAATGAGATCCGATAAGAATAATTAAACGGCGACATCTTCTACTTCATTATTGATTGGTCAGAATTCACATCAAGGAACCAAAATTAATGATACCTTACCATTTTTAATCACATTGGTATTCTTTGTTACTCTATAAATAATTCCAAAGAAGATTAAATCTATATAGATAACATTAGTACAAGTTAAAATTAAAGTAAATAATAATATATAATAGAATTAGTCCTTTTTTAAACTTTGTTACTATAAATAAAGTACGGTTAAAGTAACGAAAATGTGTTACATGAAAAATGCAGAAAAAATGAAAAACAAAATGAGAAACATAAAAATGTAAGATCACCAAGCATGAAGATATTCCAAAATAACAATGAGATCACTCGTCGAGTCCCCGTTCTTACTAAAACTCAACTCAGTTAGCGTCATGATAATAGCGTTTTAAATGGACCTCAAATGTCATCTTTAGTTTAATGGTTATCAATCATAAATTAAGAATTCTAACTTCTACATTTTCTAATCAAAAGATAGATCTAACTATATATGTATCAAATCAAATATTTAAAAATAAAATAGAAATCCAATTAAAGCTGCAAAGAAAATTAGATCAAATCCTTTTATAGAACATTTGTCTATCTCGGTTGTGATTCGTAGTGTACATAAACATTTGAAATTTGATACTTGTAATAATAATACAAACCAAAACACAAAGAGAAACCCATCTGTAACTTCTAAATCAAATTTAACATAAATGTATCTAGTCTACTCATATATTATTTTCCTCTTTTTCATTAAGATTCTTCTTATCATTAGCATTGGTTACAGCTACTTGCAATAACAACTGCTACAACATCGATGGTAACGAGACTTTCCATGCAAGTGAGAACTTCAAAGAATCAATCTATATCATCAACCCTAATTTCCTCAAATGACTCTTGCTCTGAGTTATACCAAACAAGATGAAAATCAACTTCCAAGAGTACTTTCTTACCACTTTTTGAATTGGTAATATATTTCACTAACATCTTCATTATTGATATTGGTTGTTCTGGATTCACAAGAAAAAACTAAAATTAATGATACCTTAGAGTTTTAAATCACTTTGTTATTACCATAAATGTGGGGTGTGAATGCAATTGAAGTTTGGCTCAGTTCCTTTTGTTTATCGATTCTGTTGCACCACTATCTCACCAAAGGCGGCAACCCTTTCTCTAGTCTCCAAACACCACAAAGGAATTTGACGTCTGCCTCCCACCAAGAGAGTAGTATATATTTATATTATTAGGTCAAGTACAGTAATGGATTACTAGAGACCCAACCACAATAAAAAGAGAAGAAGAAGTTCAAATAAATAAATAAGAGCTACACATGTCCAAAACACATAGCAACATGCATAATTATTATTTGCTTAAAATAATTAAGATAGAAAGATATAGTATTTGTGATCTCTTAAGCTTAAGCTTAAGCTTAGAGACTAAAGTTATTAAGAATTCACTACACAGTTTGTATATAAATAATTGTCCTTAGACGAAGAAGAAGATGGCAATGTTATCACACTCCTACATTACCTTATGAAGACCAAATAGGAGCTATGAATTAAGGCAAGCCAGAATTTAGATACACCTTAAATGGAGAAGACACTTAAGATTATTTGAAATACACAATATTTTACCTTAATTTTTTATCATAAATATATAATATTTTTACTAACAACACTAGAAAAATTAAGTTTTTGGTCATCTTGAGGAAACAAATCTTAATTTAAAAAAAATACATTTTTATTTTACAAACAAATACAATTTGATTGAAACCATGCACCCTATATCATCAAGAATCTACTATGGAAATGATACAATTACAATTACCATTTGGCATGTAAAACATAATGATAAAGTGAAAAATCATGAATAAGATATGGATGTAACCCATTGGCATGCGCTCGAGATAGGAATTTAAGCAACCAGCGGAGGGACATAAATTACTAATCATAGAGCTTTTAGATTTTCTAGGTTCCAAATTCTTTTTAATTGACCACAAAAATGAAGAGCATAAAAAAATAGAACAAAATTGGAATGCCGATTATGCACCCAACTTCAAGATGAATGTGAACTCGTTGTATTGTGAACTTCTTATGCTTGATGAAAAATTTCATAAATCATGAGTGTAAATGGTCAATAATTAACTTAACTAAATCAAATGAGTTACTCATCCTCTATCAAGAAACTTAGCAGGTCGAGTTGACTCAAACTGGGTGATAGGCATACTTGATTTTTTTTTCACACCAGTTACAGTACTAGATCTAAAGAAAATATTGGTTAATCAACTTGTCTAAGAAGATTTTTTTGAAAAAAATGAGATCAAGATATTTTATATTGAGGAGCAATCGGAACTGCCCCAAACTTGACTAGGGTATCATTTCAAAAAGCATTACTATGAGGGTCTCCACATCAGAATCCAAATTCTCATCCAGAAAAAGAAAAAGTTTTCAAATAGGCATAGCCAAACTAATGTAAGAAATGGTTCTTGATTCTAGTGGGATAGCAAATAGAAATAGAAACATCGTCCCATTTAGTGTGGTAATTTTGTGCCTTTTACAGAAATGTTCAGTTTAGACACCCCTAATTTCAGCAGCAACAACTAATAATATTTCAGAAACAGAAAATAAGAAAATTGAGATTGCAATGTGAAGATATATTAATCATTTTCAGTATGCATTAGCAATACACCATGAATTTAAAAGCAAGTACTAAACATCCATTTACTTACTTTAGACTAACATTTCATCTGTTTCTTCATCATTTTTCTTCAGCGCTCCAGCACTTCAACCTCTTTTCTGTGACATAGAAAAACACAAATATTGAATTCAGACTCAACCCCTCATCAAATCTTGCTTCATGTTGTCTAACCCACAAAGAGTAATTCTCCATTCATATTCTAAAATTGTGAGTGAAAAGACATATTAAAGGGATTAAGTGATCACTTGTATAGCACGACAATATCATATCTTGAAATACTCCTCTTTATGATCTCATTTGGATCCATGTACAATAAATACGACAAAAAAGTTTTTCCAAATAATACATAATCATATTAACTTAATTATCAAAATTCAAAAACTTTCTCTTTATACCAATCCACCATTGTAAACATAATGAGCAAAATAGTATACAGAGATAAATACACATATTTAATCATTAATCTAGACACCTTGTAGGAATTATAGCGCCAACTTGAACCCTTTAATAAGTAATTGTTCCTGCAAAACCCAAAATCTGGAGATTAAAGAGAAACTCATTTTTTATTTTTGTAAATCAAATTAATCTAGTGTTACTCACAGATTCATTTTTTCTTCTTCTCGATGATTCTTAGTATAAGATACGCACAGCTGGTGGAACATCGACAGAGATGAGACTTTCAAGGCAAGTGTGTACTTGAGTTAAATTATCCATACCACGAACCCTATCTTCCTCAAATGACTGTTGTTCTAAACTATACCAAATAAGGCTGAATTAATGTTCAAGAGTACTTTCTTATCACACTTTGAATAAGTAATAGGTTTCACAGTGTGAAAAAATACAAAAGGATTTGGTGGTGATATTGTAATCAATTTAGACCAATGTTCATTTTCCCCACCATATCCCTTCAGCAAAAATACATCCACAACCGATGACTCGTAATGACAACTTAACGAAAGGAGTCCACCTAAATTATCCAAATATAAAAAGAAATGAGGACCATCATATTTTGGTTGTGGAATTACTCTATATTTCTCTGTCCCAAGATCAAAGGCAACGATCAATCCTTTCTTTTCTGTATCCGATTTCACATATGAGATCCAGTGTAGAGCTCCACCAGCTATTGAATCTCCAAAGCTCCCCATCTTCGGACCGTGAGAAAACTTCTCTGACCTATGCCACAAATTTGTTTTCAAACTATAAACCTTCACCTCATATTCCTCGATGTCTCCTTTAAAAGTTTTTTTACGAAGTGCAAGTCTCACAACCTTGTAATCATCGTTGGTGTTATCGTAACCAAAATGATAAATACAGTCGTAGAAAATGTTATATATATCTGGTAAATCAACCGATGCATAAGGCAATTTTCTAGACTTTCTAGTTGATGGATTGCATATAAAGATATCGTCAATGGAATTGGCATCTGACATGCAGAGTAAGCCATCACAAGACCCGTACAACATAATTCCATAATCATAATTCCCATGGCACAATTCCATAATCAAAGCCATCACAGGACAACTACTCAAAGGAAGGTTATTGACCACCGCTGGTTGAAGAACGCCTTCGTCGAGATCAAAATCCATCCGATAAAGATTGTCTTTCCACATAAAAATATGGAGGTTGTTCTTGGTTTGAACTGATCGGCTCAGATGCAATTTAACGAAATCAGGGCTACTGATTAGGGCAAGCCAGGATTTAGATACGCACCTAAAACGGAGTAAATTCTTAACAGGCAACCGAGAAAAAATGTCAGATAAAATATCATCCGGCAACAGCGACATCTTCACAGATCGGACAATGAAAGAAAAATAAATTAGGGTTTCTCACTGCAGCAGCTATAGTTTGTATTAGGGTTTCTCAGGCTCAAAGTTTGTATTAGGGTTTCTCATTGCAGGCTCAAAGTTAAAGAATTAAAGAAATTTTTTTATTGATTTTGTAATAAAATTATTATTATTATTATTATTATTCTGCTTAATTGATTCAATCCGCATATATTAAATAACATATATGGAAATAATCATCCATTTAATTTTACACTCTTTTGTTTATATATTTTGTATTGATTTGTATCTTTATTAATAATATTTTTTAATATTATATGTTTACTAAAAAAATCACAATTACTTAAAAGATATATGAAATATTATCTGCAAATGTTGTTACACATGAATTATTTACAACTACAAATCACATACAAAAATAATAATATTTTAATAATAAGACAAATTAAAAATATAGTTTAGTCCTATATACACGAAAATTGAAATTAGAAGGTTGGAAAAAATATTAATTGAATAGTTTAAAAACGTAAACTTAGTTCTCAATAATTTAATAAATGTGTTAATATTAAAATCTCAATAATTTAATAAATGTGTGTAAGTTTGTAATATTTCAGAAATGGAGAAAGATTTGAGAAGTGCAATGTGAAAATGAAAATGTACCACATGATATAATAGTCTCCAGTCTAAGATGAGTTATACATCTTGAAATGGTATTTGCCATTCCCATTGAAAACTTATTCTAATTCAAAATTCAATTCTTTTTAGTATGCAAATACACCATTAGCCCAAAAATCAAGCAAATTCATTCTCAAAACAACCATTTTACTTTACTTTATCCTCTAACATTTGACCTGTTTTTTAAAACTAAAAACAACGTTGCTTCGTTATTTGACATTCGTTTGGGGCACGGTCGAGGCACGCTATTTTTGCATGAATCGTGTTTTGAAAACCAACCAATCATACTCAAGGAGAAATTCCGAAGCGTTCGAATTAAAAGGATTTCATGGCTGCCATGGTCAAGAAAATTAGAGACGAGAATTGGAACTCACTTCTAGGACATATTCCAGAGGGGAGGCGAGTACTCGAGCACCTTAATAGTATCCAGTTTCACGATAGTGTTGACTTGCATTCATGGGAATCTAAGGAGGATGGAAGAATAAAATCCAGCAAAGTGTGGGATTAATCCGAGAGAGGGGCCGATTGTAGAGTGGGCGCCTATGGTGTGGTCCTCCAAGATCATCTCGTGTCATCAAATCATCCTTTGAATTTCTTTCCGTAACCATCTTTGAACTAAGGATCAGATTAGTATATGTCAATTTCGAATACTTGCTGTTTTGGAATTTTTATGGTCACTATTATAATAAATAATTATTCAAATATCATATTTAATATAAGACAAAATAATGTGATCTAATGTGATTAAGTTTATGGTTTATGAGTGTATTTGTCATAAATATAAAGTGAGGATACCTAAGTGGTATTTCTAATTTTATGAAGGGATGAATTACAAATAATCTAACTATAATAACTAACTTAATGTTAGTTATATGTAACGGTAATGATCCCCATTTAAAGTATGGTCAATTCTCATTTGCGTCCCCATCAACCGAGAGAGAAATCTATTGACGTACTCATCAAATGGAAGAACCATTCCATATAAGGAAAGTTCAAGGAAGGAAAGAGATTAAAGAATCATTCAATCCATACAAAGTCTAAGAAAGAGAAGATTCATGATTCATCAAATTAAGGTACGTTTCCGCCGCATTCAGATTTTAATTTCTCACACATTAAATTAGGATCTAATTAGGATAATTCTAACATTTGCTGTGTGAAAAATCTATAAATCATTTGTTTGGTGATCATCCGTTTATTGCTATGAGGTGGAGATGGTTCGCTAAAGCTATGGGGATGCTGGATTTCCCTATATATTGGCACCAAATAAAGGATTTAATGATTGAAAATAGTCATGAAGGGCTATTTCGGGCGGTTGTATATCAAATATGGACGGAGAGGAATTCTAGGGTCTTTTAGAGAGCTAGAAGAACTGAACAACAAGTTTGGAATGATATTATCTTTGACGGACACACTCTAATTCACACGTGGAGGCGTATTCCAATCACACTAAGGAATTGTGAGTTATGTTGGGAATGGGAAATCAAGTTTGAGGAAGTCACAAAATTAGATTTGTATAAGGTGCTTTTAGATGTTTAAAAGTGTGTTGTAATTTTCAATTACTTATTGTTTATGGATTGTTTTATTTGTTTTTATAAGTATCAATTCTAGGGTTTGTCTAGAATGGTTCGATTTTTCTTTCCTTGTTGGGATTTTAATAAAAATGGCAAATAAGCCCTTTTCTAAAAAGAAAAGGAACTTTTTCCCTCCCCTTTTCAGACTCAAACTCTCCTGTAATCTTGGTTAGAGTTGTCTAACCCACCCAAAAATCTAGTATTCAAGGGAAGAGACATATTAAAGGGAATTAAGGTTTCACTGCAGGCTCAAAGTTTTTATAAGGGTTTCTCACTGCTCAAAGTTAAAGAAGTAAAGAAAAATATTTTGTATCATGAAATGTATATTTGGATTTTGTAATAAAATTATTATTATTATTATTATTTTTCTAAATTGATAAAATTTAATCCGCATATAATAAATAACATATATGGAAATAATCACCCATTTGTTTATATATTTTGTATTGATTTGTATATCTTTTATTAATAAAAATATTAAGATTATAAATTTACTAAAAATCAC
Source organism: Impatiens glandulifera (assembly GCF_907164915.1). Classification (NCBI taxonomy): domain Eukaryota; kingdom Viridiplantae; phylum Streptophyta; class Magnoliopsida; order Ericales; family Balsaminaceae; genus Impatiens; species Impatiens glandulifera. The sequence continues at coordinate 4,838,806 of NC_061867.1, read as the reverse complement.
AATTACTTAAAGATATATGAAATATTATCTGCCATTATTTTTTACCCATCAATTATCTACAAATACAAATCACATACAAAAATAATAATTTATTTTAATAATAAGACAAAATAAAAATATAGTTTAGTGTATGTCTTGTATACACGAAAAAGAAATTAGAAGGTTGAACAAAATACTAATTGAATAGTTTAGAAACTTAAACTTAGTTCTCAATAATTTAATAAATGTGTTAAGATTAAAATCTCAATAATTCAATAAATGTGTTAAGTTTGTAATATGTGATGGTTTAATTTTCGGCTATAAATATCCCCTCATGTTGGAACTCTTCATATATCTCATATCTCTTCTTCACTCATTTCATTATCTTTCTAGAATTCAAAAGGTTTTTTCTTTGTTCTCTTGATTGTTCTTCGAGTTCTTCACTCATTCTAGTGTTCTTTGAGTTTTTCACTTAGTCGAGTGTTCTTCGAGTTTGTAACTCGTCATATTTCTTTTGAAACCCGACGATCGATTCAGGTACAATGTCTAGTTCATTGCGTAGTGATTCCAGTACTAAATCACTACTTGATTCGTTGTACCCTGTGAGACAGACATTAGTGATAAACTCCAGCATAAGGGAAGACGGTGAAACTGTCGTAAGAGAAATGTGCTAAGCACATACCTCAAATCAACATTTTTTCTAGTGATTTCGTTCTTTGTAATATTGTATTTATTTAATTTATTTGTAACATCATTTTATATGTATTTTCTTTTATTTCAAGACAAGATATCTAATATATATTAGAAAAAAAAAAGTTATACATTTATTCTCAAATGTAATAAAGAAACAGAGATAATCCTAAAGGAGATAATCCTAAAGATATGAATAAAATTATGAACTAATATATAGTTCATCAAATAGAAATAAAAATCAAATTAGAGAAAACATCATTTGAGGACTAAGATAACATCATTTTAACCTCGAATTCTCTTATCACATATATCCGCTGCACTTGATTAAAAGAATTCCATGTTCGGTCCCATCAATCAAGAACACGTTTTTTGAATCAAGAACTCAGAAAGTTAAGTTATAGTTTCAAGTTTAACACATTGTAACAAATTTCGACCAATATTCACTAAAATCATTTCCTCTATCAACTAATGTCGCCACCCAGTTCACTTCATTATTGATATTGATTGTTCAAGGTTCACACCAAGAAACTAAAATTAATGATACCTTAGAATTTTAAATCACTTTGTTATTTACCATAAATAATTTCAAGAAAATTAAATTTATATATAGATAACTTTAGTACAAGTGAGAATAAAAGTAAAACAAAATATATAGTAAAAAATATATGGATATTAAAAAATAATAGATCTAGTCATTTTTTACTTGCATATGAAAACAAGTTTACTTTTATTATAATACAGTCTAGAAAATAAAAGGTGGAAATTTGAGGATAATCTACTATGGAAATGACACAATTACAATTACCATTTGGCATGTAAAACATAATGATAAAGTGAAAAATCATGAATAAGATATGGATGTAAACCATTGGCATGCGCAGGAGATAGGAATCTAAGCAAGCTGCGGATGGACATAAATTACTAATCCTAGACCTTTTAGATTTTATTGGTTCCAAATTCTTTTTAATTGACCACTAAAATGAAGAGCCTAAAAAATAGAACAAAAATGAAATGCCGATTATGCACCCAACTTCAAGATGAATGTGAACTCGTTGTATAGTGAACTTCTTATGCTTGAGGAAATTGTTTTCATAAATCATAAGTGTAAATGGACTAAATCAAATGAGTTACTCATCCTCTATCAAGAAACTTAGCAGGGCGAGTTGACTCAAACTGGATGATAGGCATACTTGATTTTTTTTTTCACACCAGTTACAATATATAATACTAGATCTAAAGAAAATATTGGTGAATCATCTTGTCTAAGAAGATTTCTTTTATTTTATAAAAATGAGATCAAGAGATTTTATATTGAGGAGCAATCGGAACCGCCCCAAACTTGACTAGGGTATCATTTCAAAAAGCATTACTATGAGGGTATTAACATCAGAATCCAAATTCTCATCCAGAAAAAGAACTAATGAAAAAATTGGTTCTTGATTCTAATGGGATAGCAAATAGAAAGATAAACATCTTCCCCTTTAGTGTGGTACTTTTGTGCCTTTTACAGAAATGATCAGTTTAGACACCCCTAATTTCAGCAGCAACAACTAATAATATTTCAGAAACAGAAAATAAAAAAATTGAGATTGCAATGTGAAGATATATTAATCTCCAATCTAAGATAAGTTGTAGATCTTGAAATGATCTTCAAATTCAAAATTCCATTTTTCAGTATGCATTAGCAATACACTAAGAATCTAAAAGCAAATATGAAACAGACATTTACTTTACTTTAGAGTTTAGCCTCTAACATGTCCTCTGTTTTTTCATCAATTTTCTTCAGCGCTCCAGCACATCCACCTTTTTTCTGTGACATAGAAAAATATAAACATTGAATTCAGACTCAACCTCGTCAAATCTTGCTTCATGTTGTCTAACCCACAAAGAGTAATTCTCAATTCATATTCTAAAATTGCGAGCGAAAAGACATGTTAAAGGGAATTAAGTGATCACTTGTATAGCACGACAATGATCATTTCTTGAAATACTTCTCTTTATGATCTCATTTGTATCCATGTACAATAAATACGACAATAAGGTGTTTCCAAATAATACATAATCATATTAGCTTAATCATCAAAATTCAAAAACTTTCTCTTTATACTAATCAACCATTGTAAACATAATAAACAAAATAGTATACAAAGAAAAATACACATATTTATTCATTAATCTAGATACCTTGTAGGAATTATAGCGCCAATTTGAACCCTTTAACCAGTAATTGTTCCTGCAAAACCCAAAATCTGGAGATTAAAGAGAAACTCATTTTCTATTTGTAAATCAAATTAATCTAGTTACTCATAGATTCATTTTCTCTTCTTCTCGATGATTCTTAGTATGAGATACACACAGCTGGTGGAAAATTGACAGAGACGAGACTTTCAAGGCAAGTTTGTACTTGAGTTAAATCTTCCATACCACGAACCCTAACTTCCTTAAATGAATGTTGGTCTAAATTATACCAAACAAGAATCGAATTAATGTTCAAGAGTACTTTCTTACCACATTTTGAATAAGTAACTGGTTTCACAGTGTAAAAAACTACAAAAGGATTTGTCGGTGATATTGTAATCAATTTCAACCAATGTTCATTTTCCCCACCATAATCTTTAAGCAAAAATACATCCACAACCAATGACTCGTAATAACAACTCAATGAAAGGTGTCCACCTAAATTATCCAAATATAAAAAAATGAGGACAAGTGTATTTTGGTTGTGGAATTACTCTATATTTCTCTGTTCCAAGATGAAAGACAACAATCAATCTTTTCTTTTCTGTATCCGATTTCACATATGAGATCCAGTGTAGAGCTCCACTAGCTATTGAATCTCCAAAGCTCCCCATATTCGGATATTGAGAACACTTCTCTGGCCTATGCCACGAATTTGATTTCAAACTATAAACCTTCACCTCATATTCGTCGATGACTCCTCTAATTTCTTTTTGACAAAACACAAGTGTCACAATCTTGTAATCATCGTTGGTGTTATCGTAACCAAATCGATAAATTCAGTCGTAGAAAATGTTATTTATATCTGGTAAATCAACCGATTCGTAAGTTAATTTTTTAGACTTTCTAGTTGATGGGTTGCAAATAAAGAAATTGTCAGCATCTGACATGCAGAGTAAGACATCACAAGACCCGTACAACATAATTCCACAATCATAATTCATATGCCACAATTCCATAATTAAAGTCATCACAGGACAACTATTCAACGGATGGTTATTGACCACAGCCGGTTGAAGTCATCGGGATCAAAATTCACACGATAAAAATTGTCTTCCCACAGAAAAAGACGAAGGTTGTTCTTGATTTGAACTGATCGGCTCAGATGCAATTTAACGAAATCAGGGCAACTGATTAGGGCAAGCCAAGATTTAGATACGCACTTAAAACGGAGTAGACTCTTAACAGGCAACCGAGAAAGAATGTCAGGTAGAATATCATCCGGCAACAACGACATATTCAGGCTCAAAGTTTGTATTAGGGTTTCACTGCAGGCTCAAAGTCAAAGGGATGAACAAAGTTTGTAATAGGGTTTCTCACTTCAGGCTCAAAGTTTGTATTAGGGTTTCACTGCAGGCTCAAAGTTTTTATTAGGGTTTCTCACTGCTCAAAGTTAAAGAAGTAAAGAAAAATATTTTGTACAATGAAATGTATATTTGGATTTTGTAATAAAATTATTATTATTATTATTATTATTTTGCTAAATTGATAAAATTTAATCCGCATATAATAAATAACATATATGGAAATAATCACCCATTTGTTTATATATTTTGTATTGATTTGTATATCTTTTATTAATAAAAATGTTAAGATTATAAATTTATTAAAATCACAATTACTTAAAGATATATGAAATATTATCTGCAAATATTTTTTACACATCAACTATCTACAAATACAAATCACATACAAAAATAATAATTTATTTTAATAATAAGACAAAATAAAAATATAGTTTAGTCTTATATACACGAAAAAGAAATTAGAAGGTTGAACAAAATACTAATTGAATAGTTTAGAAACTTAAACATAGTTCTCAATAATTTAATAAATGTGTTAAGATTAAAATCTCAATAATTCAATAAATGTGTTAAAAGTTTGTAATATTTCAGAAATGGAGAAAGATTTGAGATTGCAATATGAAAATGAAAATGTACCACATGATATAATAGATATAATAGTCTCCAGTCTAAGATGAGTTATACATCTTGAAATGATCTTTGCCACTGCAATCCATAACGTATTTTAGCCTCAATTCAATTCTTTTTAGTATGCAATACACCATGAACCCAAAAATCAATCAAATTCATTCTCAAAGAAACCATTTTACTTTAGCCTCTAACATTTTATCTGTTTTTTAAAACTCAAAAGCAGCATTACTTCATTATTTGAAATTCGGTTTGGGCACGGCCGGGGCACGCTGTTCTGGAATGACTCGTGATTCGAAAACTAGCCAATCATACTTAAGGAGAAATTCGAAAACGTTCGAATTAAAAGGGATTGCATGGCTGCGACGATTAAGGAAATTAGAGACGGGAATTGGAACTCACCTCTAGGACGTATTACGGATGGGAGGCGAGTACTCGAGCACCTTAATAGTATCCAGTTTCAGGATAGAGTTGACTTGTACTCATGGGGAAACCAAGGAGGACAGAAGACTAAAATCTAGCGAAATGTGGGATGTAATCCGAGAGAGGGGGCTGGTTGTAAAGTGGGTGCACGTGGTGTGGTCCTCCAAGATCTCGCGTCATTGATTAATCCTATGGCTTTCTTTCCGTAACCGTCTTTCGACTAGGGATCAAATTAGTAAGCATATGTCAATTTCGATTACTTGCTGCGTTTTATGCTCAAAGGAGGAAGAATCTATAAATCATTTGTTTGGTGATTGTCCGTTTATTGCTAAAATGTGGATATAGTTCGCTAAAGTTATGGGGCTTCTGAATTTCTCTATATATTGGCACCAAATAAAGGGTATAATGATCGAAAAGGCTAAGGGCAACTCATTTTTAGTTAACGTATGTAGTGCTATTTCGTGGCGGTTGTATATCAAGTATGGATGGAAATGAATGTTAGGGTCTTTTCGAGAGCTAGAAGAACCGAAAAGCAAGTTTGGAATGATATTATCTTTGACAACCACTCTCTAATTCACACGTGGAGGTGTATTCCAATCCCAACGAGGAATTGGGAGCTATGTCGGGAATGGGAAATCATGTTCGAGGGATGTCACAAAATTAGATTTGTATAAGGTGCTTTAGTTGTTTAAAAGTGTGTTGTTACTCATGTGTGTTTATGGATGGTTTCATTTGTTTTTATAACTATCAATTCTAGGCTTTGTCTACAATGATACAAATGAACCAATGTTGATTTTTCTTTCTCTTTTTAGATTTTAATAAAATTGGCAAATAATTCGTTTTTCCAATAAAAAACACATTTTGATCTGTTTCCCTCCCCTTTTCTGTGACAAAAAAACACAAATCTTGAATTCAGACTCAAACCCTCCTCTAATCTTGGTTAGAGTTGTCTAACCCGCCCAAAAATCTAGTATTAAAGGGTATTAAAGGGAAGAGACATATTAAAGGGAATTAAGTGACTTGTATAGCATGCAAATTTGGAGATCCAAGCAATAAATATGATAAAGAAAATGTGTTTTCAAATAACACATTCAAATTAGCTTTGCTTCGTAATCAAAATTCAACAACTTTATCTTTATACCAATACACCATTGTAAACAAATAGTATAAAAAATATACACATATTTGATCATTAATCTAGATACCTTGTGGTAATTATACCACCAACTTGAACTCATCTTATAAAAAAATTATTCCTGCAAAATCAAAAAAAATTGAGATTTAAGAGAAATCCATCTCCAATTTCTAAATCAAATATAACATATATCTATCTAGTCTACTCACATATTCTTTTCTTCTTAGTACTTGTGTGTACGTCAAGTAAATGTTCAATACCATTAATCATAATTTCCTCAACTGACTTATGTTCTAAATTATATTAAACAAGCCTATATAATTCATTTTCAATAGTACTTTCTTACCATATTTTGAATAACCAATAGGTTTCACATAGTAAAAAGGTTCCGAAGGAATTAATGGTAAATTGTAATCAATTTCGACTAATATTCACTAATCTTGCCATATTCCTTCAGCAGAAATACATCAACAATCATTGATTGGTATTTACAACTTAACAAAAGTCATCCTCCTAAATTATCCAAATTTAAAAAAGAATCAAGACCAAAAGACTCTGGTAGTGGAATTACTCTATATTTTCCTGTCTCAAGATCTAAGGCAACAATCGAGTTTTTCTTTTCTGAATCTGACCCCACAACTGTGATCCAATTTAGAGCTCCACTGACTATTATGGAAATGATAGAATTACCATCCAAAAGATACAATCAAAATAGACATATAAAACTTAGTGATACAATGAAAAATAGTGAATAAAAAATGGTTGTAAAGAAGAAAATAAGAACTAACCCTAATAAAAGTCATCTAAACATATACAAGGATGTAAATAAAATTTCATTAATCAAATTAAATAGAATTTGAACACCACTAGACCAAACATGAGAAATCAATTCTCCTTACTCAAACAAGCATGAAAAATGTGAAATTCAGAAGTTTTATCATACTGTAATCCCGATTGACTTCTCGTTTGATCTTATAGAAAGTAAATGAGAAGAGATCAATCATTAGTGAACATCGCAAGTGGAAGGCACCTTGGGATGCTGCTCAATGAACCAACGAGACAACCATTACCCACACCAATGATTGACTTATTGACTTTAATGACTGCATCAGAGATATGGGTTGTATCAAGTCTACCAATTTTGGGAATTTCTTTACTTGGTCTTCTACGAGCACTGGTGAAAAAAGGGTAAAAAACGAGAGTAAAAACTCTCGGTTTTGACCCTATAACTTTCGGTATAGACACAATACCGAAAGTTTAGGTAACTCTCGCCATCCCTCAGTATTGACTATTTCGTTAAAAACAATTGGGCGTTTACTGAGAGATATCATAGAGTTTTCGGTTTAGATACCCGAGAGTAAAACCGAGAGTTAATTGTAAAACTTTCGGTTTTTCCCTTTGGAGTAAAACCGAAAGTTTTCTAATTAACTTTCGGTTTTTTATCATAGGGAAAAACTGAAAGTTTAATAATTAACTCTCGGTTTTCTTCAAATAGAAAAACCGAAAGTTAATTAGAAAACTTTCGGTTTTACTCCAAAGGGAAAAACCGAAAGTTGTACAATTAATTCTCGGTTTTTCTATAAATGGAAAAACCAAAAGTTTTCCAATTAACTTTCGGTTTTTCTTCGATGTAAAATCCGAAATCTTTTCATATAACTCTATGTTTTTCTTATGAAGAAAAACCGAAAGATTTCCATATTACTTTCGGTTTTTCCCTGTAAAATGTACAAAATAGGCTAATTGTTTTGCTCGCAACCAAAACATGTTCAGCCAAACCAATATATCAATAATAAAAGAAATGACACATAATGAAAAGATCATTATCATTACAAAATTCGCAACTAAACTAATCATCCGAACAATATGTTTTAAATTCAAATCGGAAAAAACAATAAAAACCTGTTTTCAATCAAAACAACCAATCAAAACGTACTAGAATTAGCTGGTGGGAGAGGAGGTGGTTGTTGTTGATATTGCCTCATAAACAATTCGACGCTCTCCATTCTTGCATTCATTTCTAACTTCTCCCTTTCTATTCTTGTCACAATTTCTTGTTTTTCCGCTTGCATTTCATTAATTGTGTGTATTCTTTCTTCATCCCTCTTCTCCAATTCCTTCAGTTTGAGCTCCATTCTTTGATTCTCTTCATATAATCGATCATTGTTTCGTTGTGAACTATTTCCACTTCGACGATCCTCACGAAAGTGTATGGGTCGGACGCCTGATCCCATTCCGAACACTCCCCCATGTTTTTGTTGTCTGAAAACCCTCTCTGTCAATTCAAAATTAGATATTTCAAGTTCGTTACTAAGAACTTCCTCCATCTCAACCTGCACAATTGAAATAAAGTATCATTTCTATAATAAAAAACTAACCATATTCAATTCACTTACGATTTTCTCTTGCACATGTTCGTTCTGGACGGGGGTTGGGTTTTCTTTTGTCGGTTTGAAGGTACGGGTCCTCTTGAATACTTCAATGACAAACGGTGCCCGTCCCATTTCAAGGGCCTGTTGAATGAAATGATTTATATAATTAATAACAATCTTTATATTAAGTTATTACAAATAATGTACTTACCAACTCTTCTTCAACTTGAGCAAACGGTCTATTTCCCGTATGATGTGTGAATTTTAGCTTCTTCCTGTTAACAATATTTGTACTACTTTTTTCTGAATTTTAAATAAAAAATGAAGTTAGAATAATTAATATCAGATTTTATTTGAATTATGAAACCGTACCTTAAATTTTTCCGTGAAGAAATGGTTGCGACACACAAACTCCCAATCATCTCGATCGTAGTCTGGTGGAGGATTGGCCACTACCGCCGCCTCGTCTCCTTTTTGGATGCAGATATATCCCTTTTTAAATCCGAGTGTCATCTATCCATATCTGCTTGGCGTGTCCCAATCCGGTCTTTCGATAAGAATCAATGGAACCATTAGTAGCCTCGAACGGATCCTGAAAATAAAAACATTCAAATGTTATAAATAATTATTTAATGATTAATGTATAATTAAGTAATAATAATTATTACCGTCATAGCAGTCCAAATTGAATCCAATTGGTCCACACTTAATGCATTCCACTTTAGAAGACGGTGTGAGACGGCTAAGGGGTCCCACACAACCGACCCCACATGTCTAGACCATCGTGTTTTTCCCTCATCAGCACCGCCGAGCCTCCCATCTACCTCTCTAAAAGTCAAAGGAATCCTTGTCCCCGCTGGCCTCTTAGATAGCGCAATATTCTTGTTCTTCCCCCGTCTCTTGCGGGCAGAAGATTCTTCAAAATTATCAAATTCATAATTACATATGTGAATCAATTCAAACAATAACTAATTGTAAACAAGTTACCTGTCGATGATGGGTCGGAAGTGGAATCGTGGCCCTCATCGTTAGCCTCGTTGTTAGCCTCGTCGTCATCCCCCATATCAGCAAACGTACTCTTTACAATCTCTTTAGCCTCAATAACATCAACATCCTCGTCTGCTGGGGGAGCAGTAGCTATCAGGATCACAACAATATGTGGTATTCTCTAGAAGACGATTCTCAGAGCCTTAAGTTTTCTGATTGTATAAGTAGGTTCTGATACGACTTAGACCGTTTGTTGGGTGTTTTCCTCATACTCCACCAAGGTTATTTACTACCTTTAGACATTTTTAATGCATACCATTAATAAATGAGCAAATAATTGAAATAAAGTAGTAATAAAAATGAATATAAAGTAAAAAACATAAATCTACCTAATTAATTAATCTGAATTATATATTTGTAAACCGCAGTTTTATTTTTGTCACAATCTTCCAACCGGGTCGGGCTGACATATTAGGTTCGTAGAATACTTATTTTGCTTGACTTGCCAATATATACGGGTCTTGACTTTAGGTTTGTAAAATTCGGTTTACATTTATACTTACGAAGCCAAATTTATCCACTTTCACTCCTAGTTCCCCCAAGTGTGTATCAAACCACTTACACTTGAATAAAACAACTCGTTTGTGAGAAAAGTATTGTACTTAGATTATATCCGTTAAAACTCCGTAGTATGACATAGTTTCAGACCCGTTGTACCCTTCAACAACCACCCCACTATTTTGAGTGGTCAAACCTTCGTCGTGTTTTTCTGTACATAATTTGTATCCGTTCACTTCACACCAAACATACATACTTGGACATTCTCTTAAGATCTTGAGGTCTCATAATATGTCGTTAATTTCTGCTAATTGAGCGACTTATATATATACCCGAAATGTAGTCGTTAAAATAAATATAAAGAGTTAGGAGATATGGTTTATAATTTACTCACTCTATGTTTGAAATAAGCGACAAACGTTTCTCCACGGGACTCGTTGTTATTGCAATACTGCATATAATCTCTGTAAATAGATCGAATATTAAATAGCATACTCTTTAATGCTAATTAATAACAGCAACATAGAATTTTATATGTAAAAAGGTTCTGCTTCAGGGAAATTTTTCAAAATGTATGAATGAGCTGTCACTCGATCGCTATAATCCAAGTTGTATATTTTTCCGTTAGATTGGTCTTCCATCGATGAAAATATTGAAATGCCCGAGATTTCAGTTTGTGCATTTTCTTGGTCTTCTTCGTCCATATACATGACACATAAACTAATACTCTCATTACAAGATAGCTCTCGTTTATAGAGGTTTTGGGGTGGTTATTATTCCGCAAATATCTTTATGAGGCGCGGGCCTTTTTTGGAATTAAGGGTGTTATGAGGGCCATTTCATCAAATTTCCCGCTCCAGGTTTTCTGGGATAAACAATAACTTTATAATAACTTCCTCATTGTCTAGGACAAAAAGATGCCTGAATTTTTCTGATGCAAAAGATTATATATATGTTACCTAATGAATATGTTGAATGATATATAATGCAAACCATGTGTTGAAAGAAACAATGATATCTCATCAGCATCATAATCAAACATTAATACATCTGGAAATAAAACACTTCATCCATAAGACCTAGAATGAGATGGGTGAGACCACTAAGATTCGAGATTCTACATAACAATTCATCCAAACATTCACCTTCAACACTTAGATCATTGAGTGCTATGAGATGTTACTGAATGAATATGTTGAAATAAATAATTATATCTCATCATCATAAGACGTAGAATGAGATGGGTGAGACCACTAAAATTCAAGATGCTATATAACAATTCATCCGATCATTCACTTACAACACTTAGATCTTTGAGTTCTTAGGGTGATTATTTGAATGAATTGTTATTCATCATCATAAGACCTAGAATGATATGGGTGAGACAATTCATCCGAACAATAATGATTGTTCGAATGAATTGTTATTCATCATCTAAGACTATGGATTTGAAAATGGGAAGTAGTGTTATTCCCTTTGCTAGTAGTAGCGATGACAATGAAATGATAAAGAAACTTTGCTATTTATAGCTGTTGGAGTACTTGTATGATGGAATAGTAAAAAAGGTAAATGATAGAGCAACTTGTTATTTATATATTTAGAAAATTTTTGGTTAAGTTTCATTTTAAGGTACTTGAGAATAGTTTTGTAAATACAACTCTTTTTACTTTAGTTATTTTGGTGGATTAATAAAAATATTTATATTGTGTTTTAATAATTACTAACTTTATATTCCAATTCTATTGGAGATATTAAAATATATTCACATAAAGATTTTTTTTAAATTTAAGTTAGAGAAAATGTAGAAAGTCAATTAAGAAATAAAATAAATCATCAATGACAAATGTGGTGGATGATGTTGATGTGGGTCAATATCCAATTATGCAGTTTTGTATGAGACAACGCTCAATACATTAATGATGAGGATCCAACAAGATGCGAATACGACAAACTACTTAGAGTTGAATAAATTAAGTATATACATGAAAAAGAAAAATTGTATCGTAACAACACTTCAGGATGACGATGATCCAAAGATGATGCAATATTATACGACAAACTCCTTAGAATTCAATAAATTAAGTATATAATTGAAGAAGAAAAATTGTATATCATTTCCTCTATCCACTAAAGTATACCTAGCTATCCTACTTCATTATTAATTGTTCAAGATTCACATCAATGAACCAAAATTAATGATACCTAGCTAGCCCAAATCATTATATAGATTGTTCAAGATACACATCAAGAAACCAAAATTAATGATACCTTAGAATTTTTAATCACAATGGTACAGTTTGTTACTATAAATAATTCCAAAGAAGATTGAATATATATATATATAGATAACTTTAGTACAAGTTAGAATAAAAGTAAAATAATAAAAAATAATAGAATTAGTCATTTTTTTCCTTACATATGAAAAAACTTTACTTTTAGTACAATAGAGACGAGAAAATAAAAAGTGGAAATTTGAGGATAATCTAAAGAAGAGACTTAACCTTCAATATTCCAATTTAAAGTCCAAATGAAGAAATTGAAAACACTATTTTTAGTATACAATTATTTAAAGATTTTCAATATTCATTGCCAAATCTATTATCCATTTCTTCATCCATTCAATTCAATTCTCTGCATCACTCCACTGCCTCCTCATTTCCTTTTTTTTTTTTTTTTAAATGATCCATTAAAGTTGTGTTGTTAAAGTAACGACAAATGTAAAATGAGGGAAATAAAAATGTAAAATCATCGAGAAAAAATAGCAATGAGATCACCCGTCGAGTCCAAGTTCTTACCTGATCTCACCTAAGCCAGTTGAAATTATTAATCACATCTATCTTATAAAGCTCACTTTTTAAATTGTCTCAATCCATATCTTCCCATAGCCACTAACGACCATAACCGATTGGATTCTGGACAATTTTATAAAAGAAACCCTTTATCAGGAAGGCATCTTTTGTAAATTTTTACCTCTTATATTTTCACAATTGGCTAAGGTTTGAATTTTTTTTCAAAAATTTGCAATATAATAATATTTCATTTAAAAAATATACTAATAGAACAATCTTTAAATTTTAAACTCAAGCTTGAAATGAATTTTTTTTTCATTATTCACCGGTCAACAAAACGTCGCATAATAAAGGAAGAAAATTAACATTAAATATTCCAGTTTAAAGATCAAATGTAGATTTGAAAAGTTTTTTTTTTCAAATATATGATGTAAATCTACATCAAATAGAATTTATAGACAAAACTTAATGAGACATAGATTCCAACATTGGAATCCAAATTCTCATCAAGAAAAAAAATATGTTTTCAAATAGTCCAATTCAAACTAATGGAGAAACGCCTCTTGATTCAAGTAGGATAGAAAATAGAAAAATAAGTTTTCTCTCCATTTGGTTTGGTGCCTTTTAAGGAGATGACCAGTTTATACAAACCTAACTTCTGGCTGCAACAGCTAATAATATTTCAGAAATGGAGTATTGAAATTGCAATGTGAAAATGAAAATGTACCATAAGATATAATAATCTCCAATCTAATATGAGTTATAGATCTTGAAATGGTCTTTGCCACTGCCATTCAAACTTATTCTAATTCAAAATTCCAATGTATTTAGTATGCAATAACAATACACCATGAATCCAAAAGCAAGCATTAAGCAGCCATTTACTTAACTTTACTTTACTTTACAGCCTCTAACATTTGAGTTGTTTCTTCATCAATTTTCTGCAGCACTCAACATCTTCCACCCTTTTCTGTGACAGAAAAAAACACAAATATTGAATTCAGACTCAACCCCTCATCAAATCTTGCTTAATGTTGTTTGACCCGCAAAAAGTTCTAAATATACTAAAATCGCGAGCATAAAGACATGTTAAAGGGAATTAAGTGGTTGTAAAGCACGACAATGATCATATTTGGAAATACTTCTTTTTATGGATCTCATCTGAATCCACGTGGTAAATATACGATAAATACGACAAAAAATGTGCTTACAAATAATACATAATCATATTAGCTTAATCATCAAAATTCAAAAACTTACTCTTTATACTAATCCACTATTGTAGGGATAATGAGCAAAATAGTATAAAATAAAATACATATATATTAGATTATTAATCTAGATACCTTGTAGGAATTATAGCACCAACTTGAACCACTTTGATAAATAATTGTTCCTACAAAAACCATAATCTGGAGATTAAAGAGAAACTCATTTTCTATTTGTAAATCAAATTAATTTAGTTTACTCACAGATTCATTTTCTCTTCTTCTTGATGATTTTTAGTATTAGATACACACAGTTGGAGGAACATCAACAGAGACTAAACTTTCAAGGCAAATGTTTACTTCTGATAAATCTTCCATACCATGATCCCTAATTTCCTTGAATGACTGTTGTTCTAAATTATACCAAATAAAGCTTAGAAAATCAATGTTCAAGAGTACTTTCTTACCACATTTTGAATAAATAATAGGTTTCACTGTATGAAAAGATATAAAATGATTTGTTGGTGATATTGTAATCAATTTCGACCAATATTCATTTTCCCGACCATAATCCTTCAGCAAAAATACATCCACAAACGATGACTCGTAATGACAACTTAGCGAAAGGCATCCACCTAAATTATCCAAATTTAAACGGAAATGAGGTCCAACAAACTCTGGCGGTGGAATTACTCGGTATTTCTCTGTCCCAAGATCAAAGGCAACAATCAAGATTTTCTTTTCTGTATCCGATTCCACAGACGAGATCCAGTGCAGAGCTCCACTAACTATTGAATCTCCGAAGCTCTCCAACTTCGGACGGTGAGGAAACGTCTCTGACGTATGCCACAAATTTGATTTCAAACTATAAACATTCAACTCATAATCGGTACAAATGCCTACTCTAAAAATGTTTGAAATAAACACAATTCTCACAACCTTGTAATCATCGTTGGTGTTATCGTAGCCGAATCGATAAATACAGTTGTAGACAATGTCATACTTATCTCGGAAATCAACAAATGGGTAAGGCAATTTTATAGATTTTCTCGTTGATGGATTCCATAATAAGACAGTGTTAATGGAAATGGCATTTGACAGACAGAGTAAGCCATCACAGGACCCGCAGAGCAAAATTCCACCATCATAATCATAATCCGCAAAGCGCATTTCCATAATCAAAGACATCACAGGACAACTCAACGGAAGGTAATCGACCGCCACCGGTGGAAGAAATCCTTCTTTAAGGAGATCAAAATCCACCCGATAAATATTGTCTTTCCACATAAAAATACGGAGGTTGTTTTTGGTTTGAACTGATTGGCTCAGATGCAATTTAACAAAATGGGAGCTACTGATTAAGGAAAGCCATGATTTAGATACACACCTTAAACGGAGCAGACACTTGACAGGCAACCGACAAAGAATGTCAGCTAGAATCTCATCCGGTAACAGCGACATCTTCTACAGATTGGACAATAAAAGTAGGGATGAACAGCTGTAGTTTATATTAGGGTTTCTCACTACATCAGCTATAGCTTGTACTAGGGCTTCTCACTGTAGTAGCTATAGTTTGTATTAGGGTTTCTCACTACTGATTAGAGAAAGTCAGGATTTAGATACACACCTTAAACGGAGCAGACACTCATCCGGCAACCTTAAACGGACACTCATCCGGCAACAGAGATATCTTCTACGGAGACTCCTCACCAAATAGGCATTCGCATAACTAGGGTTTCAAGTTCAATTGCGGCTCAAAAGTTACGACCTTCAAAAGAATACTAGTTTACACATATTTAGTTTTAATTTGCCCAATTTTGATTTTTAATTTTTTTTTAATTATTTATTTATTTATTTATGTCTTTTCACTCTTGTTCAAATGACATCTTTTATTATTTTATAATATTTAAAAGTATACAATATTTTGATTATTAATGGCTATAAATATAATTTAAGTTAATTTCTTTTAAGGAATAAACCTTATTTTTTTTTTATTTGGGAAGTTATGTGTTTGTAAAAATATAATTTTCAAAACCATCATTATATTATCAGATATCTTCTATGAAAATTGTCCAATAATAAAATAATATATACATAATTTTAAAAAAAAAATATAACAATGAAAAATTAGAAATAAAATAAATGTAAAAGAGAAAAAAGAAGAAGAAATGTTATACCATTTTTTAATCGATCAGAAGTAGAGGTGTTCATCGGTGCGGTTTTCGAGTCAACTCGAGTTTTTAGTTTGAATTTTTCAAATTTTTTATATTTTTAAGCAAATTCGGAAACTGAACCGATTTAAATAAATTCGAATTCGGTTTATTCGAATTCAGTTTAAATTCGGTCGAATATTCGGTTCAAACCAAATATTGAACATTATCTACTTATAAGATAAAAAAAAATCTTAAAAGAGTTAACAAAATAAATAAGTTGTTAAATATATCTTATCAACTTAAATTATAAAAAATAATACCTTCAATATTCGGCAATTGAACGACGGAATTAAAATAATGTTGACGACGACAATATATGGCAGTGAAGAGGTGTTGATGACAGTGGTGATATTACTAGTGAAATAGCTAGATATTTGAAGAATTTTGATATTCTTAAATTAGAGATGAAGTGGGCAACTAAAGGACCACAAAGGTCGGAAAGGTGGACGACTAGAGAAAGAGGAAAAAAAATGAGGAATTATAAATTAACTGAATTTTTTTTTTGAAAAACGACTTAGCGTCATTTCATTAAAAATTCCCAAAAACGGGAAAAATCACAAGTTTAAGAGATCATTCTAGAAAGACTTAGAATGATTTTGAAAGCAAAAACGTAAATGAACTATCTTATTATAATGTTTTTTTTGGAAAGCCTTCATTGAGGGATCAAAATCCACCCGATAAAGATTGTCTTTCCACATAAAAATATGGAGGTTGTTCTTGGTTTGAACTGATTGGCTGATAGAAAAATTAAGTAAGTTAATTTTCAAACCGGCCATACATTACAATTTTTGAATATTTATTCTAAATAATCAAAAAGAGAGAAATTGTTAGAAAAATTAAGTAAAGTTAATTTTTGGAACCGGCCAGAAAAACTAAACAACTATTAACTTCTATGTGCAGGAACATATCGAATTGTATAAACTGGCTGGAGCCTCATAAACCGGCTGAAGAACACTTCAAAGAAATTCAGTTCCAAGTGATCAAGTCAAGATCAGAGGAACCGGTTTTAACTCTCTCAAGAGACCAGCCAGCAAAGACAAGTTTACATTCCAGCCGGACTATACTGTGTAAGAAACAATCGGAAACTACAATCTGCAGAGATGCCGTAATATGATGAAATAGACGTGTCTCGAAGGGATAAACGAAGATAAGATCCGATCAGAAGCATGCGAGGAAAACAATGATGATTTACTGATCCGACTTCGACAGCCGGAAGGTGCATGCCTGACACGTGTCCGAATCTGCAAACCGGCAACGTCATCTTTACCTGAGGAGTGTCTGCATGCTTGTCAAGTGTTGAGGAAGGTGAAACGTGCAAGCAACCTCCCTGCACCGGCATGACGCTGGATTAACCAATCCCACGGTGAGAGAAGAAAGTGACCGTTGGGATCAGCCTTACTATAAAAGGAAGACGAAACGACCTCATTAATGGCGACACAAGTTACGAAAATCTTAGAGAGATAAAGAAATCTTATGCGCGATCTAAAACCGTTGTGTCATTAACCAGAAGTTTTGTTTGTGTATGTTTGTGTTGTATTTGTGTATTACATCAAGAGTGAGTTGGTGTAACCGGCGAGTAGCGAGTTGGGCTCGACCGACATTGTAAGTGTTGTAACTTTGAAAGTTAGTGTAGTTCCTTCTCATAACCTGAGAAGAAGGGGTGACGTAGGAGGGTTTACTCCGAACATCCATAAAAAATCATGTCTCGTGTCTTTTTCTTTATTTCTTGATTACCTACTCATAAAAACCGAACTATCACCAACCTAAACATAATCCATAATCAAACCGGTCTATAAACTTCATCTAACCGACTCCTTGTTAATCTCATCAAACTAAGTCGCATACGTTGCTTCAGACTGAAACATACATTTCCGCCCTTGAACCCGGTTCAAAAGTCTGTGACAGTTTGCGAAGTGCTGAGAACGGTCATAGTCTCTAACCGGACTATCACCAAAGTGTGTTGCATGTTATAAGAGGCCACCCTTCCTGAAACCGGAAACACCCCGGTCCTCCAAGGGCGTCCCCGATCCTAACATTGGCTCAGATGCAATTTAACGAAATGAGAGCTACTGATTAGGGTAAACCAGGATTTAGATACCCACCTTAAACGGAGCGGAGCAGACACTTAACAGGCAATCGACAAAGAATGTCAGCTAGAATCTCATCCGGCAACAGAGATATCTTCTACAGATCGGACTATGAAACAAAAAGAATTAACACTCCTCACCAAATAGGCATAGACATACCTAGGGATTCAAGTTCAACTACGGGCTCAAAAGGTACTACCTTCAAAAGAATACTAGTTTACACATTTAATTTTAATTTCTTAATTTTGTCTTTATTTATTTTTAAGTCTTTTTACTCTGGTTTAAATGACATCTATTATTATTTTATAATATTTAAAAATATACAATATTTTACTTCAAACAAATTTGTACTTAAATAAATGATATTTTTATTATTAATAGCCTTAAATATAGTTGTAAGTTAATTTCTTTTAAGGAAAAAACTTTAATTTTTTTTAAAGTCTGTTAATTAAAAATGAGTCTTTATGACAAAAAGAGGACTCAAGACAATGGAACAAGGAGTTTCCAAAATATTACATATATCTATGATTCTATAAAATCAACTCATTATCATTAATTGGTTGTTTTACTAGTAATTTTTTATTATTCTCAACAATTGATGAAGATAGACAAGAAATTCAGAAAGTTTAGTAGTTCAGAAACAAAATAAGAAATCTCAGAAAAATGAAACTGAAGAATCAAGAACTGAAAGACATCTAGAGAAAATTAAAGATAGAGAAGTAAAAGATGAAAATATTGAAGATTTAGAGGGAAGAAAATATAAAAAATTAGATAAAGAAGAAGAATTAGAGAATAAAAATAAAGAAGAATCAGAGGGGAAAAATGAAGAATAGATGAAAGTAATGCAAAATTAGAAAATTAAAGTGATAAAAAATAGTGGTGGGAAGTGAGGAAGACTATAAAAATATATCGAAGCAACTCAAACAAAGTTGAAGCCAATGAATGAAAGAAAAAAGAACTAGAAAATTATGAAAAATCAAGTAAATGTGAAATTTCTGAAATACTAAAACAAAACTTCTTATCAAATAAGTTTTGGTTCAACTAAAGTAAAAGTTAACTCAAATGAAAGATGTAAACACAATTAACAAACATACATCATATGCAACATTTCTATCACCAATAGTAAATTCTAGAGTCAAACATGTGAGGATGCAATATGAATATAATCGCTGGAATTCGAGAATTATCAGTAATGCAGATTGGAATTATAAAGCATAATAAGAGTAGTCAAAGAGGAAGCTCACAATAGAATTAAAATTTGTTTTCTTGTATTAATTGAGATTTTTCTTTCTCATTCTCACCAAAACATTATTATTTGATATAATTTTTTTCTTGGTTATAATATGAGTGTTAAAAAAATTATTTCAGAAAATGGATCAACTTAATTCCTAATTCATGTAAAAGTTAGATTTTGGTATAACTCGTTAGAGAAAATGTAGAAAGTCAATTGATAAATTAAATCAATCATCAATGGTCAGTGCGGCCAAATGTGGTGGATGATGTTGATGTGGGCCAATATCCAATGATGCAATTTTGTATGAGACAACACTAAAGACATTAATGATGAGGATCCAAACAAACTCCTTAGAATTCAATAAATTAAGACAAATTGTATATCATTTCCTCTATCCACGAAAGTATACCTAGCTAGCCTACTTCATTATTGATTGTTCAAGATTCACATCAATGAACCAAAATTAATGATACCTTAGAATTTTTAATCACAGGTACTCTTTGTTACTCTATTAATAATTCCAAAGAAGATTAAATCTTTATAGATAACTTTAGTACAGATTAGAATGAAAGAAATAATAAAATAGAATAGAATTAGTCATTTTTTACATTAGTCCAGATTAGAATGACAGTGTCAAAGACTATTTCAAGATGTATATTCTTAGATTGAGACTATTTTTTTATTTTTATTTTTTGTGAAAGACGACGTAGAGTCACTTAAATAAAAAGGCACAAAAGGGCAAATGAATTACATAGTTCAAGGAAAATCAGAGTAAAAACAAACTAAATGAAGGATAATAATAAAATTCTACAGATAACAAATGACAAATGGAATACGCATCCACGTTCCGATGAGAGAGTTGTCGTCGGTGATGATATTATTCCAGATTGTATCTGCATTGTTGCAAACACGTGAGAAGGATCTAACGTTCCTCTCCATTCAAATGTGATCAACAAAATGTTGATGAAGAAACACTTAAAGGTATAGGAGCTGAAGTCATTGCCCTTGGTCTTGGTGATGACGAGGTCTTTGATGTCAGTCCATTCATTTGGGAAGCTGAGGAGACCTATTGATGCAGAGAATCTGCACCAAAGCAAGAAGGCGAAATGGCAGTTCCAAAAGAGGTGTTCAATGGACTCCTTATTTCTCAAGTAAATGAGGCAATTAGGATCCGGGATGCTCATGTACGTTTTGATCCGATCACGAGTATCGAGTATTATATGATATGGTACATTTTTATTTTCACATTGCAATCTCAAATCTTGGGTCAACCAATACCCAACAATAAAATTAAATTTATATAGATAATTTGAGGAAAATGAGAATAAAAGTAAAATAAAATAGTAAAAATTTAATGGATAATAAAAAATAATAGAGTTGGTCATTTTTACTTGCATATGAAAACAAGTTTACTTTTATTATAATACAGTCTAGAAAATAAAAGGTGGAAATTTGAGGATAATCTAAAGGAAGAAAGTTAACCTTCAATATTCCAATTTAAAGACCAAATGAAGAAATTTGAAAACACTATTTTTAGTATGTAAGGATTCATTGCTAGATTTTATTATTTCAAATGTAACCACAATCATTGTATATCCGATTGCAGGTTTGAACAAGTAAAAATCATTTTTAGATAAGAACATATATTGAAAAACATCACCATTTCTCTTGCTTTTCTAGAAAATCCGACATATTTAGTCCAAATATTACACAAATAAAGAGCATCATATGATCAGTCCCATTAATATCTAAAAATCTAGCATATCTGATTCTCTAAAGTTGTCCGATTTTATGCTCAGACATATAAAACATGCATCCCAAATCTTTTATAGTGTTTTACAGCCCTAAAACTAAATAACCATAAATTTTAAATGTTCTAAAAGTTTGATTTTTATCAATCATAAATCAAGAGTCCCAATACATCCTTCCCTAAACAATAATTCTAACTTACCAAACTGTAGAAATTTTCTGATCAACAGATAGATCTAACTATATATATTCATCAAATAAATATGTAAAAATAAAATTGCAATCCAATTAAAGCTGCAAAGAAAATTAGATCAAGTACTTTTATAGAACATTTGACTATATCCATTCATAGTATGACACAAACAATAACTTTTATAAGCATTTGAATTCACTACTTTTAATAATAATACAAGCAAAACAATAATCCAGAATATAGCTATCAAACCACATCAATACAATTTATAAGCATTTCAAATCAGATACTTGTAATAATAATAATAATACAAACCAAAACACTACACTCAAGGAATATAACTTTTAAAAGAAACTAAACCACTCAATCACATAAAACAATATATACCCCTTCAAACAAGTTAAAGCAGCAAATTACTTTAAATGAAAATAAAGCATTACTTTCTTTATGTTGTTTTGGGGCTTTTTTTTTGTCTATAATATTGTATTTCTCTAATAAAAAGAGAAGAAGAAGTTCAAATAAATAAATAAGAGCTACACATGTCCAAAACACATAGCAACATTCATAATTATTATTTGCTTAAAATAATTAAGATAGAAAGATATAGTATTTGTGATCTCTTAAGCTTAAGCTTAAGCTTAGAGACTAAAGTTATTAAGAATTCACTACACAGTTTGTATATAAATAATTGTCCTTAGACGAAGAAGAAGATGGCAATGTTATCACACTCCTACATTTCCTTATGAAACAAATCTTAATTTAAAAAAAAATACATTTTTATTTTACAAACAAATACAATTTGATTGAAACCATGCACCCTATATCATCAAGAATCTACTATGGAAATGATACAATTACAAATACCATATAAGTGATACAATCAAAATAGGCATGTAAAACATAATGATAAAGTGAAAAACCATGAATAAGATATGGATGTAAACCATTGGCACAAAAACTAGATTTGACAGCAAATGACTTTATAAGGAAAACATCATGATCTAGGTTGAGGAGGTTCAATAATTTTCTAGGTTCCACATTCTTTTTAATTGGCCACTAAAATGAAGAGCCTAAAAAACATAACAAAAATGGAATGATGATTATGCACCCAACTTCAAGATGAATGTGAACTCGTTGTACAGTGAACTTCTAAATAAAATGAGTTACTCATCCTCTATCAAAGTATCAAGCAACTTAATTAGCAGGTCGAGTTGACTCAAACTGGGTGATAGGCATACTTATTTTTTTTTATAAAAATGAGATCAAGAGATTTTATATTGAGGAGCAATCGGAACCGCCCAAAATTTGACTAGGGTATCATTTCAAAAAAGCATTATTATGAGGGTATCCACATCAGAATCCATATTCTCATCCAGAAAAAGATAATGTTTTCAAATAGGCATAGCCAAACTAATGTAAAAAATGGCTCTTGATTCTAGTAGGGATAACAAATAGAAAAATAAACATCATCCCATTTAGTGTGGTACATTGATGCATTTTACAGAAATGATCAGTTTAGACACTCCTAACTTCAGCAGCACCAACTAATAATATTTCAGAAGCAGAAAAAAAAAATTTGAGATTGCAATGTGAAGATATATTAATCTCCAATCTAAGATAAGTTGTAGATCTTAAAATGGTCTTTGTCACTGCCATTTAAAACTTATTCAAATTCAAAATTCCATTATTTTCAGTATGCATTAGCAATACACCAAGAATCCAAAAGCAAGTATTAAACAGACATTTACTTTACTTTAGCTTCTAACATATCATCTGTTTCTTCATCAATTTTCTACAGCGCTCAAGCACCTCCACCTCTTTTCTGTGACATAGAAAAACACAAATATTGAATTCAGACTCAACCCCTCGTCAAATCTTGCTTCATGTTCTCTAACCCACAAAAAGTTCTCCATATCAATCATATTCTAAATTTGCGAGCGAAAAGATATGTTAGAGGGAATTATGTGATCACTTTTATAGCACGACAATGAGCAAATCTTGAAATACTTCTCTTTATGATCTCATTTGGATCCACATACAATAAATACGACAATAAAGTGTTTCCAAATAATAAATAATCATATTAGCTTAATCATCAAAATTCAAAAACATTCATTTTATACTAATCAACCATTGTAAACATAATGAGCAAAATAGTATACAAAGAAAAATACACATATTTAATCATTAATCTAGATACCTTGTAGGAATTATAGCGACAACTTGAACCCCTTTAATAAGTAATTGTTCCTGCAAAACCAAAAATCTGGAGATTAAAGAGAAACTCATTTTCTATTTTTGTAAATCAAATTAATCTAGTGTTACTCGCAGATTCATCTTTTCTTCTTCTCGATGATTCTTAGTATGAGATACACATAGCTGGTGGAACATCGACAGAGATGAGACTTTCAAGGAAAGTGTGTACTTGAGTTAAATCTTCCATACCACGAACCCTAACTTCCTCAAATGACTGTTGTTCTAAACTATACCAAATAAGGCTCGAATTAATGTTCAAGAGTACTTTTTTATCACACTTTGAAAATGTAATAGGTTTCATAGTGTGAAAAAATACAAAAGGATTTGTTGGTGATATTGTAATTAATTTAGACCAATGTTCATTTTCCTCAACATATCCCTTCAACAAAAATACATCCACAACTGATGACTCGTAATGACAACTTAACGAAAGGAGTCCACCTAAATTATCCAAATATAAAAAGAAATGAGGACCATCGTATTTTGGTTGTGGAATTACTCTATATTTCTCTGTCCCAAGATCAAAGGCGACGATCAATCTTTTCTTT
The DNA here is from genome assembly GCF_907164915.1 of Impatiens glandulifera. Taxonomy (NCBI): domain Eukaryota; kingdom Viridiplantae; phylum Streptophyta; class Magnoliopsida; order Ericales; family Balsaminaceae; genus Impatiens; species Impatiens glandulifera. Next base: position 4,814,216 of record NC_061867.1, on the reverse strand, counting down.
TCTGTATCCGATTTCACATATGAGATCCAGTGTAGAGCTCCACCAGCTATTGAATCTCCAAAGCTCCCCATCTTTGGACCGTGAGAAAACTTCTCTGACCTATGCCACGAATTTGATTTCAAACTATAAACCTTCACCTCATATTCCTCGATGTCTCCTCTAAAAGTTTTTTGACAAAGTCGTAGAAAATGTTATATATATCTGGTAAATCAACCGATGCATAAGGCAATTCTCTAGACTTTCTAGTTGATGGATTGCATATAAAGAAATCGTCAATGGAATTGGCGTCTGACATGCAGAGTAAGCCATCACAAGACCCGTACAATCATAATCAAAGCCATCACAGGACAACTACTCAAAGGAAAGTTATTGACAACCGCTGGTTGAAGAACGCCTTCGTCGAGATCAAAATCCATACGATAAAGATATGATTAGGGCTCAGATGCAATTTCATATTTTCTTTCCACATAAAAATATGGAGTATGTTCTTGGTTTGAACTGATCGGCTCAGATGCAATTTAACGAAATCAGGGCTATTGATTAGGGCAAGCCAGGATTTAGATACGCACCTAAAACGGAGTAGACTCTTAACAGGCAACCGAGAAAAAATGTCAGATAGAATATCATCCGGCAACAGCGACATCTTCACAGATCGGAAGATCGGACAATGAAAGAAAATAAATTAGGGTTTCTCACTGCAGCAGCTATAGTTTGTATTAGGGTTTCTCACTGCAGGCTCAAAGTTTGTATTAGGGTTTCTCATTGCAGACTCAAAGTTAAAGAAGTAAAAGAAATTTTTTATTGATTTTGTAATAAAAGTATTATTATTATTATTTTGCTAAATTCAATAAACGAAAATTACAAATATAATTTAGTCCTATATACACGAAAATGAAATTAGAAGGTTGGACAAAATATTAATTGAATAGTTTAGAAACGTAAACTTAGTTCTCATTAATTTAATAAATGGGTTAAGATTAAAATCTCAATAATTCAATAAACGTGTTAAGTTTGTAGTATTTCAGAAATGGAGAAAGATTTGAGGTTGCAATGTGAAAATAAAAATGTACCATGTCATATAATACTCAATACTCGTGATCGGATCAAAACGTACATGAGCATCCCGTATCTTAATTACCTCATTTACTTGGGAAATGAGGAGTCCATTGAACACCTCTTTTGGAACTGTAACGAAGTCACAACCAGGACCTCGATGATCGAACAGTGAAGAATATATATGAAAGTGAATAGAAAATTTAGAGAATGAAAAGCAAAACTGGAAGGATAATCTGTCTATTAACTTGATGTAAATAAGAACACGATTACAATCCTTAAATAAAATAAAGCATAACTAAGAGACATGAAGAGTCTCATTACTAGATAAGATCAAGAGTCTTGGACAATCCAAGAGGCTCTCTTTAACAACTAAAGACTCTTTAATTATTATTATCATTACTTTAATTTCTAACACTCCCCCTTAAAGTGATGCCCGATGAACTAGTCCCAACTTAGATCGTAGATTTTCGAACGGACCTTTAGGAAGTGCTTTTGTGAAGATATCAGCAACATTGTCTTCACTCCTTACTGCAACCATCTCAATGATTCCCTCTAGTACTTTTTCACGAATAAAGTGATGCTCCAACTCAATGTGTTTTGTCCTCGCATGAAACACAGGATTTGAAGTCAATTTAATAGCACTCAAATTATCTCCGTGTATAGGAACTGGTTGATCAAACTTGACATGAAAATCCTCCCATAGTCTACGAAGCCATATGCACTCCTGTGCTGCGTGAGTTGATGCTTTGTATTCCGCTTCTGTTGTAGACAAGGATACCGATCCTTGTTTCCTACTACTCCAAGATATGCTAGTGTTTCCACAAAGAAAAACAAACCCAGATGTGGACCTTCGATCGTCTCGATCTCCAGCAAAGTCAGCATCTGCATATCCTTGCAAGACAAATTTCGCATCTTTCTCATATAGTAGACCAATATCTAGTGAGGTATTAATATACTTCAAAATTTTCTTCGCTTCTTCGAGGTGTGGTTTCCTTGGCTCCTGCATGTATCGACTCACCACTCCAACTGCATAAGCAATGTCAGGCCTTGTTATAGTCAGATAAATCAAACTTCCTACAAGAGCACGATAAGGACGAGGATCTGGTAGACATGTTCCTTCGTCTCGACTAAGTCTGGGATTTACGTCGATAGGAGTATAGCTCTTTTTTCCATCAGTCATACCAAAATTTTCTACCAACTTCTTTGCATAGTTGATCTGCGATACAAACAACCCTTTATCGAAATTTTCGATTTGTAGACCAAGGAAGGTTCCAAGTTCACCAAGCTTCTTCATCTCAAAACGAAGCGAGAGCTCATCTTGTAGACGAGCAACCTCATCATAGTTACTGCCCGTCAAGATTATGTCATCCACATAAAGAAGCACCACCACCATCTGTCCATGATTCTTCTTTATAAATAGACTTGAGTCGGATTCTGAAGCCTTGTACCCACAAAATTGAAGATATTCCGCAATCTTTCCATACCAAGCACGCGGGGCTTGCTTTAATCCATATAGTGCCTTCTTAAGTCTACAGACCAACTGGGAACCATCAGTCTTCTCGAATCCGGGTGGTTGTTCCATATATATTGGACGATCAAGTTCTCCGTAGAGAAATGCATTCTTGACATCCAATTGCCACAACTTCCATCGAGAACTTGCTGCTAAGGCCAACACAGTGCGAATTGACGTCATCTTCGCAACTGGGCTGAATGTCTCCTCGTAATCTTCTCCATACTTCTGTGAGAATCCTCGAGCGACCAATCTAGCTTTGTATCGATCTATGCTTCCATCAGCCTTTCGCTTGATTCGATACACCCACTTACATGTGACTGTTTGAGTATCAGGAGGCTTCAGAACAACGTCCCATGTCTCATTCTTCTTGAGAGCATGCATTTCCTCCTCCATTGCTGTCACCCATTCCTTGACATTTTTTGCTTCATTATAAGAAGTGGGTTCTTCGTCGTCTATTGCGTTTGCCAAGAAACAAGAGAAGGTTGTTACAAAATTATCATCCCTAAATCGAAGGGGCCTTACAATGTTCCTTTTTGGTCGAGATTCCCCATTCTGTTGTTGACTTGATTCTTCCTGATGTGGACTTCCTGGTAACCTTTCACCTTTGGCTCCTTCATCGACTGAAGTATCTTGAGCTAAGTCAGGGCTCCCCCTGTCACTATTATTACTACAGGAGCTTCCCGTAGACGTGAGAATGGGAAGATCAGTCTGAACAGTTTCTTCAACATCCTTCATATAGTACGAAGAAATTTCGTCGAAAACAACATCTCTCGACACAGTGCATTTGTGAGTTGACGGATCCATACACCGCCACCCTTTCCTTCTCTGGTCATAGCCGACAAACACGCATTTGACTGCCTTCGCATCCAATTTGCTCCTTCTCGAGTCTGGAATATGGACATAACAAGTAGATCCAAAAACTCGAAAATGTTTAACATTTGGCTTAAAACCAAAAAGCATCTCGAATGGAGATTTGAACTCATTTGGGCTAAGCGGAACTCGATTGATGACATGAGCAGCACAACTCATGCCTTCTGCCCATAACTGCCTTGGTATATTCTTCATATGCAGCCAAGACTTACAAGTCTCTGTAAGGTGTCGAATCTTCCTTTCGGCTATCCCATTCTGTTGCGGGGTCTCAGGGCAGGAGAGTTCTCTTTTTATGCCATTTTGCCTACAAAACAGTTCAAACTCTTTTGAGCAAAATTCCCCACCATTGTCTGTCCGCAATACTCGAATTTTCCTTTCTTGTTCTCCTTCTACTGTCTCCTTGAACTCGAGAAATTTAGAGAACACTTCAGACTTCTCTTTCACAAAGTACACCCAAGTGAACCTGGAGAAATCATCCACAAACAACAGCATATATTTACTTCCCGAGTATGAGGCAGTTCGAGTTGGTCCCATCAAGTCACTATGAACTCGATCCAAAGGACCCTTACTTCTCGATACAGAGTTGTCGAAAGGAAGTCGATGAGCCTTCCCATATTGACATCCTTCACACACACTTCCCTCCTCAATTCTCAGATCTTCAGGTAGACCTTCGACAAGTTTCTTTCGAGACATAACACTGAGCTTAGTCATATTGACATGCCCAAGTCTTGCATGCCATAGAAAAGAGGTGCTTTTGTCGTTCACCCTTTCTATGTACGAATTTGAAGCTGAAAGGACAAAAAGATCATTTACCCGAGTTCCAGTGTGGACCACATCCGCCTTGATTTCTTTCACGTTCCTTAAGAACTTCACATCATTTGGACCAAACAACACCAAATTTCCCGCATCTACAGCATTTGCAACCGAGAAGAGATTCTTCTGAATTCCTGGAACGTGGTAGACATTCTTCAGAGTAATAGATTCTCCTTTATCGCTTTCAATGACAACTGATCCTTCCTTTTTAACTTCGTGAACCGAGTTATCTGCCGTGACAATGCCACCGCCCCCATTATGAACTCGACTCGACGAGAACACAGAATCATCTCCAGTAACATGATGTCCGCACCCTGAATCGACGATCCACCTTTGATCGATCTCCTGTTTACCATGAGAAGCCTCTGTTTTCTTTTCCTTCGAAGTCGTCACATCGACATGAAAAGCCTTGTCCCAGTCCTCCTCAACACGCTGGTTAGACTTTTCTCCGAAATTTGAACCAACAAAATTTCCATTCAAATTTACTCGACAGTCTCTTTTGAAGTGTCCAGTCTTGCCACACCTGAAACACTTAAGGGACTTCTTAGGAGTATTTGAAGAATCTTGACCTGTTTCTTCCTTCTTCGACTTTCCCTTTTTCCAGCTCGATTTCTTCACGAACAACGCACTGTTCGACTCCTCCTTTATACTCGTTCCAGCCATTTGTGCGGCCAACGACTCTTGAGATGACAAGAGATTTTCAAACTCCTCGAGTGAAGGTTGTTGAGCCCAACCTTGAATCGAGGTGATGAATGGTGTATATTCGGGTCGAAGTCCTCGAACAATATGCCTCTTTGTTCGAGCCTCTGAGATTTTCTCATCTGGGTTCAATAAAGAAATTTCTGAGCAAATATTCTTTACCTTAAGAAAGAACTCCGAGACAGATCCGATTTGCTTTGCGGCTGCCAACTCGTTTTCAAGCATCTGGAGACGAGCCTCGTTCTTCTTATTGAAAAGACGATCAATCATAATCAAAGCCATCACAGGACAACTACTCAAAGGAAAGTTATTGACAACCGCTGGTTGAAGAACGCCTTCGTCGAGATCAAAATCCATACGATAAAGATATGATTAGGGCTCAGATGCAATTTCATATTTTCTTTCCACATAAAAATATGGAGTATGTTCTTGGTTTGAACTGATCGGCTCAGATGCAATTTAACGAAATCAGGGCTATTGATTAGGGCAAGCCAGGATTTAGATACGCACCTAAAACGGAGTAGACTCTTAACAGGCAACCGAGAAAAAATGTCAGATAGAATATCATCCGGCAACAGCGACATCTTCACAGATCGGAAGATCGGACAATGAAAGAAAATAAATTAGGGTTTCTCACTGCAGCAGCTATAGTTTGTATTAGGGTTTCTCACTGCAGGCTCAAAGTTTGTATTAGGGTTTCTCATTGCAGACTCAAAGTTAAAGAAGTAAAGAAATTTTTTATTGATTTTGTAATAAAAGTATTATTATTATTATTTTGCTAAATTCAATAAACGAAAATTACAAATATAATTTAGTCCTATATACACGAAAATGAAATTAGAAGGTTGGACAAAATATTAATTGAATAGTTTAGAAACGTAAACTTAGTTCTCATTAATTTAATAAATGGGTTAAGATTAAAATCTCAATAATTCAATAAACGTGTTAAGTTTGTAGTATTTCAGAAATGGAGAAAGATTTGAGGTTGCAATGTGAAAATAAAAATGTACCATGTCATATAATACTCAATACTCGTGATCGGATCAAAAACGTACATGAGCATCCCGTATCTTAATTACCTCATTTACTTGGGAAATGAGGAGTCCATTGAACACCTCTTTTGGAACTGCCATTTCGCCTTCTTGCTTTGGTACAGATTTTCTACATCAATGGGTCTCATCATCTTCCCAAATGAATGGACTGACATCAAAGACCTCGTCATCACTAAGACCAAGGGCAATGACTTCAACTCCAATACCTTTAAGTGTTTCTTCGCCAACATTTTATTTATCACATTTGGATAGAGATGGACGTTAGAGCCTTCTTAGGTGTTTGTAACAATGCGGATACAATCTGGAATAATATCATCACCGACGACAACTCTCTCATCTGAACGTGGATGCATATTCTATTTGTCATTTGTTATCTGTCAATTTTTATTATTATCTTTCATTTGGTTTGTTTTTACTCCGATTTTTCTTGAACTATGTAATTCATTTTCCCTTTTGTGCCTTTTTATTTAAGTAACGATCTTTCACAAAAATATAAAATAATAGTCTCAATCTAAGATGAGTTATACATCTTTAAATGGTCTTTGACACTGTCATTCAAAACTTATTCTAATTTAAAATTCAATTTTTTTAGTATGCAATAGCAATACACCATTAACCAAAAAAGAAAGCATATCCATTTTACTTTACTTTAGCCTTAAATATTTGATCTGTTTCCTCTCCTTTTCTGTGACAGAAAAAAAACACAAATTTTGAATTAGAGTTGTCTAACCTGTCAAAAGATCTAGTATTAAAGGGAATTAAGTGACTTGTATATATATAGAACGCAAATTTGGAGATACAAGCAATGAATATGATAAAAAAAAAAAAAAAGAGTTTATATCAATATACCATTTGTAAACAAATAACATATATCTATCTAGTCTACTCACATATTCTTTTCTTCTTAGTACTTGTGTGTACGTCAAGTAAATGTTCAATACCATTAACCATAATTTTCTCAACTGACTTATATTCTAAATTATACCAAACAAGCCTATATAATTCATTTTCAATAATACTTTCTTACCATATTTTGAATAACCAATAGGTTTCACATAGTAAAAAGGTTCAGAAGGAATTAATGGTGAAATTGTAATCAATTTCGTCTAATATTCACTAATCTTGCCATATTCCTTCAGCAGAAATACATCAACAATCATCGATTGGTATTGACAACTTAACGAAAGGAATCCTCATAAATTATTCAAATTTAAAAAGGAATCAAGAACAAAAGACTTTGGCAGTGGAATTACTCATAAAAAGGAATCAATTAACTTAATAGTTAATAAATTTAGAATTTTAGCCTGTAATCCTCTTATCCGTATATAATTAATTAATTATTTATTTTTATTATTATATTTGGATGAATTATCAATTTAGAATTTTAGCCTCTAATCCTCTTATCCGTATATAATTAATTAATTAATTATTTTTATTATTATATTTGGATGAATTATCAATATTGTTATATTATATATTAAGAAGTAATTGTGTGATGTTTATCACAATTATTTGTTTTGTGCTACACGCATATAGAATTTATGCAATTTTAATACTTAAAACTATCTTCAGAATTTTAGTATTAATAACACATTCAAAATTTGGTACACTTTTAAGCAGTTAAATTTGTAATTATGCGGTTGTTAATCGGCCTAAAGGAAAATTAATAATTGGTCGATTTACAAATTTAAATAAGGTACAAATTACTAAATTATAAAACATATTTGTTTTATAAGATTAAGACAGCTGTGTTTATAACTATGCCGTTATTAAATTGACAAAAGGAAGTTTAATAATTGGTCGAGTTACACACACTTAAAGTATGTACATAAGTTATTAATTTATTAAATCAATTAATTGAAGCAACATCCTACCAAAGTAGATTCTCTTGTGTTGGTTAATATGTTTTATAAATTAAGAAAGTAGTGTGTATGTAATTTATGACATTATTTAATCGGCTCAAAGGAAGATAAATAATTGGTCAGAATAACATTATGCACATGTGATAATAAATATGTAAGAATAACATTATGCACATGTGATAATAAATATGTAAGAATAACATTATGCACATGTGATAATAAATATGTAACAATTATACGGCGTGCCATGTGAATAAGTGGACTATCCAAAGAGAACCAATTGTTTAACATGACTTATTGTTAATATTTGATTACTACAAAAAGAGTACCGTTTGTAAGTTCATATTTAATGTCCAAAAACTAAATATTAATGTTGCGTTAGGTATCTTATGATGAGACGTACCATTATTTTGAATTGTGATTATTAAATTTTTTGTGAGTATAGTTGTTTATTTGTTTTGTTATCTAATTAAGTTAACATTTCTACTTATACGATTTTTCTTGTCAACATCTTAAGCTCATTTTATATGATAAAGTTTTTAAGGCGTATCTTGAATTTTTATTTTTAAGAATTATATCTTAAAGGGTTAAAATTGCTAAGGGTATTATTTAGACTAAAGATATTATAAGAAATACACTATAATATATGTTTTATTTTGTTTCAAAATTAAATGCATTAAAGTTAGAGTTTTACTAATGTATTCTCATGCATATAATTTGAATTTTCTTATTCACACTTCAATTAATTGATGTGAATTGCAGTTGTATAAAGGGAGACTTAGTCTCTATATGAACTCACATATTTGAAAATATAATAAAGTAATGAAGTTGTAGAATTATAGTTATTGCACCTAAAAGAAAATTATTAAAGAAAGTGGTGCATAAAAAAATACACATTACAGTTTTTTTTATTGTAAGAGTAATTAAACTTCAGTACTCAGACACATTTGATGGGAACTTAGGTGTTACTATCTAAAGTGAGTGTGTTGATGTATGGTTGAGTTAGTTGTTAAAAGTCAATTGATGGTGAAAGAAATATTTACATGAATAATGACAATTCAAATTAAAGATAAAGAACTAAAGAACAATTTCGGAAACTCTGTATTTAGAAACAAACATTTATGACATATCTCCATATAATAAATTTATTTGGAGAGCGTAATTAAAGAACTACAACTTATATGCGAAATAGTTTCAACTAAAACAATTAATAAATTATTTTGTGGTTGTCCAGTTAGCCTAAATAAAATAAATTGGACTAAAGAATTATTAAATTTTAATTGTTGAATATTTTAAAAGGTCTAGAGATAAATTTAGTCTCAAAATTATTTCAATATTATCCATGAAAAATAATTAAATACAAAAAAAACTCTTTAAACAAGAGTCTAATGTAAGCTCAAGATTATATGAATCAATAAATTAAGTATATTTATGATGTTGGACAAATATTTGAAGGATCCTAGTTTGGATCATTAAGAAAACAACCAAACAAGTAATGTGACATTTTAAGAACAAAACATTACTTAATCATATAGTGAAATCGAATAAATCATTTGGTATTTTGATTCGAATTTTGTTGGATATCAAAACAGTCAAAAATTCGTGTCACAGTCGAAAACATGATGACATGATTTATTATGTGTTTTGTGATATCCAGTTAAAGAATATGACTATAAAGTTTTGTCACGGGGTTGCAAATTATGAATGATATATAAAGATCGCCAAAAGATATATTTTACTTTAAGAGTAATATGGGTTTGAGTATTTTGAAAATAAAAAATTCAGAATGTTTAGTTATTTATTGAGCATATATTTGGACAAACTCTAAAATTACGGATCAATTTTCTAAATATTTTTTATTTGAGGTATTTCATGAACATATTGTTCATATGGATATTGCATACTTAGATGATATACAGTTTTAATATGAGTTTGTATTGGGATGCTTGTATAAATATAATTTAGAATTTATCTGCACATTAAAAAGAATCAATTTTTAAATAAATTAAAGATTCAATTTTAAAGAAATCAAGAATATAAAGTTATTTAGATTGATCTCTATAAGGAATAAAGGAGGACCAATTTGTAATTAGACATGTTAAAGATCACACTACACACCTATGTTTAATCTATGTCATTTGATTGTATTGACATGTAACAAAAATCATTTTAATCCTATATTGATATAATTGATGGACGAGATTGATATAGATGTATTTGGAAATGATAACAATATTTTGAGCTCTTAAGGTTATCATATACAATTGAAGGAAGTATATATGACCCAAGTGGGAGATTGTTGAATTATTTCTGATATAAAGATTAAAGCCCAATTAAAGTGATTTATTAAAGTATAAAGATTATTGGGCTTATTTAGACATCTATAATAAATATGGGGATATATTTGTGTATAAGAATAAATATCATTTATTATTTCGTTGATGGGACGGATAATAAATGGGTATATAAGGGTTATGTCTCCAACCCATATAGATAGCCTACCTAATTTGTTTCTCTCATCAGACAAAATGTTTATGTTCATCTCTCAAAAACATTCAAGAAGGTTATCGATATAGGGTTGGAAGACTTAAACCTCACCCACATCAGACCGATCCAGGTCCAGATCCAGAACAAGAAAATCTAAGATCAATAGAAGATCTGAATATAATGAAGAATGACTTAATGAATTGTTCTTCGTTACAGATTTAGGTATGTTTCCGCAATTACAGTTTATCTCAATTAATCGACATAGAATATAAAGATTATAGACTTAAGGAATAATGATCTAGACTAAAGATTCTAACATGAGGTTCACTCTCAAGGCTAATTGGAACTTCGAAAATCTTCCTTTAAATCTCAAAATTAGAGTCTCTTTACGGTTAAAATTTTACCCAACGAGATTTTGTTTTAACGGTTTAAAACGTCGTTAATTTATTATCTAAGTTACATTTATAAATAAATATAATTAATTTAACTACCGAATTTGAATGAAAAGAAATTTTTGACTACCTAATTTTCGATAATCGGTAAACAAAACTCTCAATTCAGTAATTAAATTAGTGACATTGAATTACAGAATTTGAATTGAGGAAGAATTTTGACTGCTTAATTTCAAAGAATCAAAACTTTCAATTCGGTAGTTAAATTAGTGACATTGATTTTTTATATATTTATTCATAAATGTAATTAGATAATAAGTAAACGATGTTTGAAATTGTTAAAGATTATATATCGTTTTATATAATTTTAATAATAATGAGTCATAAATTATGATGTTTGAATGAAATGTCACGAAATCTCTATTGGGCCAGGAAGAAACCCTAATATGAACATTGGACCAATAATAAAATATGTGTTCAAATTAAATGATGTTAAATAGATACAAAAATCTGAAGAAGAAAAAATATATATTTCAATTAAAGAAAAACAACCGGGCAATAGTTTCAAGGTAATTTCAAAACTAAATTGTATGAATATTAATATTCATATCATTAATTAAGAGCGGATATATTTAATTAGGGGGACCGTACTAGTCCATTTTTTTAATTCTGTTAAACTTTTATATATCTAAATTTCATGAAACATATAACATATTAATAGTACAGTTATTTTTAAGATAAACTCTTAAGTACTCAATTATTCTTATAAAATTGTAGAAAGGTTTAAAATCACTTTTGAATGATTTCTTCATTTATTTATTGTAAAATAATTGGAGTAGTTGGAATTTGTTTTTGATTGTATTATTTTGGTTTGTAATTTCTATTGTTTGTTTTTTCGAAGGTTAATAATTAGTATTTTTAGAGTGTTTTGATTGTCATTATTTAATCATAGCTAGAGTTTGTCTAATTTTGATTCATGACCCTCCCACGTTTGGAGGATGGAAGATGCACGCTGTTTTGGAACGACCCTTGATTTGAAAATCAGTCACTAGTTCTCAAGGAGGAATTCCGAGGAGTACATATAAGGAGAGACTTCTTAGCGGTCACGATTAGAGACATAAGAAACGAGCAATGGAGTTTGCTCCTAAGGCGAATAACGGAAGGGCAGCGGATTTTTGAACACATCAACAACATTCAATTTCATGACAAGCCGACATACATTCGTGGGAGGATAAAGAAGAAGGGAAGCTAATTTCCATGAAGGTGTGGAATGCTATTCAGGATAGGGAGCAGGTTGTTGCATGGGCTCCTTTGGTTTGGTCCTCTAAGGTGATTCCGAGATCGCTTACATTTCGGAAAATATTAATCACAAGGGACCGAATAAGGAAGTATATGGAGATTCCGGATGTGAGTTGTCTATTGTGTGAGGGAGTGAGGAGACGATTGATCACTTATCTGGTTGCTGCCCATTTGCTTCGGAACTATGGAAAAATTTTCCTAAGAATATGGAATTACTAGCTTTCCAAGGGAATGTGGGGATGTAAAGGAAGTCGCTTTTCTCTAGGAAAACGGTAAAATATTCCACTCAAATATGTTCAAGTGCGGCTTCAGTTCAATTGTCTATCATATTTTGTGGGAACGGAGTACAAAGAGCATTTTCAAGAGTGCAAAGATCATTTTAAGAATCCGTAGAAGCATTGATGAGACATGGAAAGACTTTGTGTTTGATTGTAGATCAATTATGCAAACATGGAGACGTGTTCCTACAAGTGGGTAAAATTGGAGTTTATGTCAAAGCTGGAAGATCTCTTACAACGAAGTCACCCAAATGGAGAACTTAAAAGGCCAAATAGAACTTTAAAAGTGTGTGTTTGTAACAATTCATTGCTTGTAGACTTTTAAGACGTTTTTCTTAAAAATCATGTCTAGGACTTTCTAGCCTGATACAAATAATTCATTTCGTTTTTTTCCTTTTTTAAGTTTTTTTAATGAAATTATGCTAAGTTGTTTTTAAAAAATATATATATTAAAATCTCACTAATTCAATAAATTTCTTAAGCTTGTGTCCTTATAAAATAAATATCATATTATGTCACTCTTCGTCAAAACTAGGTCATAATAATTCTTGACTAACAAATAAAAAAATCATGCACAATATAATATTAATACTTGTTAAATAGTCTTTTTTTTAACTATTTAACTTATACAAGTAATTTGTGAGAATTAATCAAACTAAATTAGAGAGTATTTGTGCATGAGTAACACCAAAACAATTCATCATTGCTCTAAATAGTTGATAGTTGATATTTGCAATGAGAGATTATCCAAACATTGGAGTTGGAGAAAAATAGAGGTGGATAAAGGCGAGTTTAAAAAAAATCGAATTAAAGAAATAAATAATGAATTAAATTAAAATAAGTTAAGAAAAATAGAATCACGTCACTTTTCTACAATAATATTTGTTTGGTTATCCAAAAATATTTTGATTAATGCATATGGTGACCACTGGTTTTATTGTATTAAAAATAGTTGAATAATGTCTTGACTATTAGATCAGTACAAATGACTATAGAAATCTTGAGAATAGAAAATTGCATCTTCTCTTGTAGTCCAATCAACTTCTAAACTTCGAATTAGACAAATTTGATTTACAATTTCTTTAAAATTGTACTGAAAATGAAAATAATTTGAATTATGATCACCCATACATCATTTCATGAGTTCCATTAGAATTTTTTAATACTCTTTTAAATATTAAAAAAATCTTCATTTGCTCCACTTAGTAAAAACATATAGATAATGTAAAAGAAAGAATTTACCTTGAATATTCGGGTTTAAAGACTAAATGGAAATTTGAAAACACTTTTCATGTTTTCTAAATAATATCAAAATTTTAAAGATGCATGTATCATGAGAAAATAGTATACAGATAAAAATGTACATATTTGATCATTATTCTAGATAACTTGTAGGAATTATAGCACCAACTTGAACCCCTTTGATAAAAAAAATTGTTCCTGCAAAAAACAAAATCTGGAGATTTAAGAGAAATCCATCTTCAACTTCTAAATCAAATTTAACATATATGTATCTAGTTTACTCACATATTATTATCCTCTTTTTCATGAAGATTCTTTTAGCATTAGCATTGGTTACAGCTGCTGCAACATCGACGGAGCTAGACAGACTTTCCACGAAGGTGAGAACTTGAATGAATAGATCCATACCATGAATCATAATTTCTTCAACGGACTCCTGCTCTAAATTATACCGAACAAGCCTGAAAATGTAGCATAAAAAATAGAAATTAGTTTTCTTGCAAACCTTTGTACAAATATTTATGAATTGAGATTTTTCTCATTCTCGCTAAATTTTTTATTATTTAATATAATGATTTTCTTGGTTATAATAGTAGTATAAAAAAAATTATTTGAGAAAATGGATCAACTTAATTCCTAATTCTTGGACTCAATATTGGTTCTCCATTAGATATGACTTTCTTCGTGGAAATTTAAAGGAATTATATCCTTACATGAGACAACCCAATGGATTTACAGAAAGTACAAAAAAGAAGCAAGTTAAATTTAAAATGAGTCTTTATTGCCAAAAAGAAGCCTCAAGACAATGGAAAAGGAGTTTCCAAAACACTACATATATCTATGATTCTATACAATCAACTCATTATCATTAATTGGTTGATTTACTAGATATTTTCATTTATTCCCAACATACCTACATTTTACTTATTACATTTTTTTCTTACTTTTATTGTGTTGAGAATTGTATTAATGCTTCTTTATTTATCATTCATGATTGTTCTTGGATCGGTTATAACATTGAAGATGACGATAATCCAAAGATGATGCAATATTATCAGACAAACTCCTTAGAATTCAATAAATTAAGTATATAATTGAAGAAGACAAATTGTATATCATTTCCTCTATCCACTAAAGTATACCTAACTAGCCCACTTCATTATTGATTGCTCTATATTCACATCAAGAAACCAAAATTAATAATACCTTAGAATTTTTAATCATATTGGTACTCTTTGTTACTACACATAATTCCAAAGAAGATTAAATCTATATAGATAACTTTAGTACAAGTTAGAATAAAAGTAAAATAATAAAAAGTAATAGAATTAGTCATTTTTTTACTTGCATATGAAAACAACTTTACTTTTATTACAATAGAGAGACTTGAAAATAAAAGGTGGAAATTTGAGGATAATATAAAGGAAGAGACTTAACCTTCAATATTCCAATTTAAAGACCAAATGAAGAAATTTGAAAACACTATTTTTAGTATGCAAATATGTAAGGATTTCCTAGATTCATTACCAAATCCATTCATCATTTGATCCATTTCTTCTTCTATCCAATTCAATTCTCTGCATCACTCCACTGCATTGACTTCCTCATTTTTTATTTTCATTTTGAAAATGATCCACGAAAATTAAAGTGACATTAATGCAACGAAAAATGTGTTACATGAAAAATTCATAGAAAAATAAAAAACAAAACGAGAAAAATAAAAATGTAAAATCACCAAGCACGAAGATCTTCCAAAAGAGCAATGAGCTAGATCACTCGTTGAGTCCACGTTCATACCAGATTTCACCTTAGCCAATGTCATGATAATAACATTTTGAATGGACCTCAACGTTCGTCTATAGTTGTCGAAGGTTCTTCAGTTCCGCTCAAGCCAAATAATCCCCACAAAATAACTGGAATAAAAGCCTACCATTTTAGACCAGCCAATTTGACTGCCTCCACCCAAAGTTTCCAACAACCATTAGTTGAACCCTAGTCAAAGTCCAAAGAAGGTTCCAAACCCCCAACCACGGACTCACAATGCAAGAGGAGGTGCGAAACTGTCTCCTCCGCCTTAAGACATCAACATTGACTTGCCATAATAAATCCCTTACACTTAATTTTGTCATCTGTTAAAATACCTCCATGAATAGAAAATGTTTTCAAATAGGCATAGACAAACTAATGGAAAAATTAAATTGGCTTTTGATTCTAGTGGGATAGCAAATAGAAAAATAAACATCCTCTTCATTTAGTTTAGACACCCCTAACTTCAGCAGCAAGAAACAGCTAATAATATTTCAGATACATAAAAAAACAATTGAGATTGTAATGTGAATCCATAAGATATATTAATATCCAATATAAGATAAATTATAGATCTTTAAATGGATTTTTTCACTTCCATTCAAAACTTATTTAAATTCAAAATTCCATTATTTTCATTATGCAATAGGAATACACCATGAATCCAAAGCCTCTAACATTTGATCTGTCTCTTCATCAATTTTCTGCAGCAGTCCACCACCTCCACCCCTTTTCTGTTGAATTCAAATCTTGAATTCAGACTCAACCCCTCTTCAAATCTTGATTCATGTTGTCTACCCGCAAAAAGTTCTCAATATCAATAATTTTCTAAAATTACTAGTGAAATCTAGATACCTGATAGGAATTATAGCACCAAACTGAACCCCTTTTATAAGTAATTGTTCCTGCAAAACCCAAAATCTGGAGAATAAAGAGAAAACATTTTTGTATTTGTAAATCAAATTTGTCTAGTTTACTCACGTATTCATTTTCTCTTCTTCCTTATGATTCTTAGTAATAGGAACATGACTGAGACGAGACTTTCAAGGTAAGTGTGTACTTAAGTTAAATCTTTCATACCATGAACCTTAATTTTCTCAAATGACTACTGTTCTAAATTATGCCAAATAAGGCTCACTGAAAATCAATGTCCAATGTCTTAATTAGAGAATATTTGTGCATAAGGAACAATAAAACAAGCCATCAGTACTCTAAATAGTTCATTTACTTCTGATTTACTTGAAAACACATTTTGTTTGCAATGGTGGTGCAAGAATATCTTGATATATGCATATTTTGACCACTGGTTTTATTTTATTAAGAATAGAAAATTGACATCAATACAAAACACTAGAAATCTTGAAATGAATAGTAAATTGCATCTTCACTTGTAATCCCATAAACTTCTAAATTTCGAATTAGGCACATTTGATTGACAAGTCGCTTATTAAATTGTACTAGTGTGAAAAACTTTACATTATGATCACCCCAAATATACATAATTTTACTCTATTAAAATAAATCATTATCCCCACTTAGTAAAAATATATATAGCTACTGTAAAAGAACAAAATTTACTTTCAATATTCTGATTTAAAGACAGGCTAAATGGAAATCTGAAAACAATTTTCATGTTTTCAATATAAGATCAAATTTGAAAAGAGAACATAATTTCTCATCCAAAACCAAAAAATGTTTTCAAACTAATGGCGAAATGCCTCTTCGATTATATTCCTTTTTAACAAATAGAAAAGTAAAAAAAAAAAAAACTCTCATTTGGTTTGGTGCCTTTTAAGGAGACAATCAGTTTAGAAATCCCTAATTTATGGCTACAACAGCTAATAATATTTCAGAAATGGAGAAAGATTTGAAATTGCAATGTAAAAATGAAAATGTACCATCAAATATAACAGTTTCCAATCTAAAATGGTCTTTGTCACTATCATTCAAAACTTAGTCTAATTCAAAATTACAATCATTTTTAGTATGCAATTGCAATACACCATTGAATCCAAAACATCATTAAGCAGTCATTTACTTTAGCTTCTACCATTTTGATCTGAAACCTTCATCAATTCTCTACATCACTCCACCACCTCCCCGACTTTTCTGTCACAAATAAAAAACACAAATATTGAATTCAGACTCAAACCCTCTTCTAATCTTTGTACATTTTGTCTAACCCGCAAAATGATCTCAGTATCAATCATATTCTAAAATCGCGAACGAATATACATATTAAAGGAATTAAGTGACTTGTATAACACGCAAATTTGGATATCCAAACAATAAATATGATATAAAGGGCGTTTCCAAATAACACATGATCAAATTAGCAAATAGTATACAGAGAAAAGTGCACATATTTGAACATTAATCTAGATACCTTGTAGGAATTAGAGCACCAACTTGAACCCCTTTGATAAAAAATTGTTCCTATAAAAACAAAAATCTAGAGATTTTAGAGAAACCCATCTCCAACTTCTAAATCAAACTTAACATAAATGTATCTATTCTACTCACATGTTATTGTCCTCTTTTTTATGAAGTTTTTTCTTAGCATTGGAATTGGTTACATCTGCGGCAACATCGACGGAGACGAGACTTTCCACGCAAGTGAGAACATCAAGGAATTTTTTCATACCATCAACCCAAATTTCCTCAAGTGAATCATGCTCTAAATGATACCAAACAAGTATCTCAAAATCAAGGTCCAAGAGTACTTTCTTACCACATTTTGAATAGGCAATAGGTTTCACAGTGTAAACGGATGTAAAAGGAATTGTTGGTGATATTGTAACAAATTTTGACCAATATTCACTTTTCCCGCCATATTCCTTTAACAAAAATACATCTACACTCATTGATTGGTATTGATAACTTAATGAAAGACACCCTTCTAAATTATCCAAATATAAAGAAGAATCAAGACCAAAAAACTCTGGTGGTGGAGGAATTACTCTATATTTCTCAGTCCCAAGATCAAAGGCAACAATTGAGCTTTCTTTTTTTGAATCCGATATCACATCTGAGATCCAGTGCATAGCTCCCCCGGCTATTGAATTTCCAGTTCTGTTAAAGTCCGGACAGTGAAGACAATTCTCTGACTTATGCCAGGAATTTCATTTTAAACTATAAACCTTAACCTCAAAATCTTTAAACTGGCTCCCATAAAGTACCACAAGTCTCACCACCTTGTAATCGCCATTGATGTTATCGTAACCAAGTTGATAAACTCGCTCTCGTCGAGTATTTTCTAAGACTTTCTTCTCACTGAAAAATTCAGTTGGTGTGTAAGGCAAGTTTATAGATTTCCTGGTTGAAGGATTCCATAAAATGACATCTCCAATGGGATTCGACATGCAAAGCAAACCATCACAGGAGCCCCAAAGGGTCTCGTAATTCTTATAACACCTCAACGGATGGTTATCAACATCAATAGGTTGAAAAACGGTGTCGTCTAAGGAATCAAAGTCCACCCTATAGGTATCGCCGTCCCACAGGAGGAGGTCGAGGTTGCTCTTGGTTTGGACAGATCGGTTCAGATGCAATTTAACGAAATATGAAGTACTGATTAGGGCAAGCCAGGATTTAGATACACACCTTGAACGGAGCAGACACTTAACAGGCAATCGAGAAAGAATGTTTGCTAGAATCTCATCCGGAAACGGCGACATCTTCTGCAGACTGTACAATGCAAAAAGAAAATGAAATCAGATTATAAGAATTAACACTTCTCACCAAACAGGCATACGAATAGGGTTTCAACTACCTTGGCTTTCCGCAGAAGCTAGGAGTAGGGTTTTGCAGAAGGAGAAAAGAAAATGCTTTGACTTTGTCTTTTTGATTTTGACATAATAAATAATTTATTTGAACAAATGCTTATTTGTTATAAGAATTTTTTTGTTGTTAAAAATTAAAATCAATTAAGTTTGATAAAAAAAAAATATGTAACTTGATCTAAAAATTTATCAAAAAAATCTTTTTTATTTAATGAATAAAAATAATAATTTCACTCTTCATTTTAATTAACCCTTTTAATGTATCTGGGCCACATCTGACATTGACTAATGTATTTGGGTCATCTCTGACATTGACTAATTCATTTGGGCCATTTCTGGCATTGACTAATATATATGGGCTACTTATGCTATTGACTCATGTATTTAGGCTATTTCTGACATTGACTAATGCATCTGGGCCAGATCTGACATTAACTAATGTATTTGGGTCATCTCTGTTATTGATAAATATATCTGGGCCATCTCTGGTATTGATAAATATATCTGGGTCACATCTAGCATTAATTAATGTGTCTGTGCTATTATGGTTTGCAACAATTAGAGTATTCAACTTAAAATGGAGATTTGCTGAGTAGACTTGAATATTTGAGTTACCTAAGAAAATGTTAAACTATATTAGAGACAATTCTGGATCTAGAAGAGAGAGACAAGTGCATTTGGGTCATTCGGCACCGACGAGTGCATCTGGACCATCCGGCACAGGCGAGTGCTTCTGGGCCATCCGGCACCGGCGAGTGCATCTGGGCTATACGATACCGGCGAGTGCATTTCGGCCATCCGGCACCGGCGAGTGCATCTAGTCCATCCGGCACCGACGAGTGCATCTGGGCCATCCGACACCGGCGAGTGCATCTAGGCCATCCGACACCGGCGAGTACTTCTAAGTCATCCGGCACTAGCGAGTGCATCTGGGTCATCCGACACCGACGAGTGCATCTAGGTCATATGGCATTGACAAATGCATCTGTTAAGTTGTCTTATAACAACTTTGGATCAGAGAGAGGAGATAGAATATTTGAGCATTGATTAATGCATTTGGGGAATTTGAGGGAATTCAAGTCAAGGTGGAGATTTGTTGAGGTGTCTTGAATTGATGATGTAAGGAAAGAGAATATTGAACAAAATGAAAGTATATCTTTTTGGTGTGTAATATTGATTTAAGAAAAATAAGATTAACACAAAAGGAAATGTGATCTTTTATTATAGTAATATAACTAGGAAAGTATTATGATAATATTTTGGATATTATTTGCCAAAATATTGTGTTGACCTAGTTGAAGTCTATTTAAAGGTGTAGTCAGACACTTCAAAAGGTTGAAGTCTTTGCCTTGAGAGCATCGTTTTCAGTCCCAGCTTTGTAACTATTAGGGTTTCAGGGGACCGAGTGTTATATAAACTCGTGTCATAACCCTAGTCTGTACTGTTGTAATCTCTGTTCTAATCTCCTAATAAGATTCTCTATTTCTGGTGGACGTAGCCAAGTTTATCTTGGTGAACCACGTTAAAATCTGTGTTGTTCTTTATTGCTTACGTCATCTCACGCGTTCAGTTACAGAAAGAGTGATCCAAATATGGATATATGACATATAATTTAATTCCTACAAACGAAAGACTAAGAAGTAGAAGATGTTGGAAAGACAACTTGAATTGAAGATATATTTTCAAGATCACAATGTGATTTATAAATAGTGAATTAGTTTCCGGGGATGAGATTTGGTTGGTATTTTGGAAAGTTTTCATTTTGTTTCGAAAAATTCTTAAATGTATCACCTATCAAAATATAATAGAGATGACCATCCACTTTTTAGAAATGTATATTATTGCACACAAGAACATCAATTGTTTTATCAAAATCATCTTGTTATTACCAATCTTTCTCTTATACAATTCTTCAAATTTAATGCAAAGAGTATGAGTATCAGTAATATAAATCACATGGTTCAGAACATTGTCATAAACTCATTGAGTAATATAACCACATATTTGTCAATGCAAATAATTCCAATAATCCACACTTTTTTTCTGCAGAATTGACTGAAGAAAACACTAGCAAGTGAAAACTTTTCAAGTACAAAACAATCTTTCATTTTTCCCTTCCATATATTATGATTATAATCATTCAAGCTCACCATTTTAGATGTGTTAGTCTCCATCTTTATACTCAAATACAAAATCAGACTTTGATACCAGTTTCTTGGAAAAGGTATTCTTCGTAATAGAATAATTTCCCATTTAATTGAGTAGGAAGGTTAAGCATTAAAAAATTAAATTAGAGACAATGCAAAAAAAAAATTAGCGTGGAAAACCTATACAAAATGGGAGTAAAAACCATGAGACATGTATAAACAAGTTAACATTCCACAATCATCAATAATGTACAAAATGGGAGTAAAAACCATGAGACATGTATAAACAAGTTAACAATCCACAATCATCAATAATGTTACCAGTAATTGTTCACTCTAGATATAACTAAACTAGAATCTAATCAATTAAATCAAGATCACGTAACAATTTTGACAAATAACAAGAAATAGAAAGATTAACCAATTATACAAAGTCTGCGATGATGGAACTTCTTTCAAAACACTCAAAATCCGCTTTCAAACATTTTAATAATTTGTGGGATGTAGTATTATAGATTGCAAACCTCCTATATTTTTAACAAATTTAGGTGATGTTTTCTCAAAATCCATCAATCACTATTGTCACATGAATCGGCCAAAGTCATCACATGAGCTCTTAGTATCATCATAAAACGTTCATCTTTCATAACAGATTGAGAAAGATCATGCATAAGATCGTGCATCTTACACGTGTAAGTAAGATGTTCGTACTATTTTAAATTATTATTTTTATCTTGTAAAAAGGATATCCAACCCAACTCATTCCAAATTGCATTTCCAATATCGGTTTTCATTTAGCGGGAATTAAACTATGAATCATCCCACATTTGAATCAATTTATCTTTTTGAATGAGGACTTTCATCTTGAAGAAAGGATATCCACAAGACAACTCATTCCAAATTGGATTTCCAATATCTTCTACCTTCTTGGTTTTCATGACCCAAGAATTAAATCTTGGGTCATTCACATTTGAATTTTGAATCAATTTCTCTTTTTGAATGAAATAGAGGATTAATCTAAAAATTAGAGTTATAACGGACTTAATTAATGTAATGTTAAACTTTAGCTTTAATTCTTCTATTTGGACCATATCAAAATTTCACTACATTCAAAGATGAAATTAGAAGGAGTAGATTAATGTTCTATTTTTATTTTATCTCTATATATAATTTATTAAATACAATGTTAATTGGACAAATTATTAAATATTTAATTCTCAAATTATATTTATATTGAATTTTCAGATAAACTTAACTACTCAGGTTAAATAAATATTTTATTGATCGATGAAAAATAAATTAGATGATGTTAATATGATAAATTTTAAATTTTGTACCTTCAATCAAACAAAAATAAAATTATTTTAAATATCAAATAGATAATTAATTTGACATTTATATATTATGAAGATGGCAATTAAGTTAGAGAATTATATAATAAATTAAGAAAATGAGATTCAATTGGTTTAGAATTAAATAAATATATATATATATATATATTAAAAAAGTTATATGAAAATAATTAGAAAATAAAAAATTTGTGGAATAAAATATAGCAGAAAATTATAAAAAGATTAGGGCTAAATATGAATAAAATATAGCATTGAAAAGGAACATTGTTTTTTCTGGTGGGCTTAACCCACCTACTCCCATGGCAGTATTAATCTCTGAATGACAGTAAGAAAAACATATTCTCAAATAGTAAAATATATTAGTCTCTAAGTGACAGTAAGAAAAACATATTCTCAAATGGTAAAAAAACATATCTCACATATTCTGAATGCCAAAGCCATCACTTGAGCTCTTAGATTCCCATATCTCACATTTCCTAGATTCATTGCCAAAGCAGTCATTTTACAGTCCACCTCCATTTCTTCATCTCTCTGTTAAAAAAACACAAATCTTGAATTAAGAGTCAAACCACTCCTCTATCTTGGTTCATGTTGTCTCAAATTCTCAATATCAATCATATTCTAAAACCGGGACTTGTATAAGACAACATTTGAGCATATTTGGAAATACTTTTGTTATGATCTTATTTCATCCACATGATAAATATGACATAAAATGTGTTTTCAAATAATGCATCGTCACAATTAGATTTATATCAATTAACAATTGGAAAAAAAAAAAGAGCAAATACATTTGTATACAGAGGAAAATACATATATACCTTGTAGGAATTACAGAACCAACTTGAAACCCTTTGATAGGAAATTTTTCCTGCAAAACCCAAAATAAAATTTGGAGATTAAAAAGAAACCCATTTTGGATTTGTAAATAAAATTTAACATATATCTATTTACTCACATATTCGTGTTGTTTCTTTTCGATGATTCTTAGCATTGTTTACAGCTTCTGGAACATTGAAAGAGACTAGACTTTCCAAACAAGTGACTACTTCAAATAATTGGTCCGTGTCATGTTCTCTAATACCTTCAAGTGCCTGTTGTTCTAAATTATACCAAACCAGGCACTCAAAATCAATGTTCAAAAGTACTTTCTTACCGCATTTTGAATAAGCAATAGTTTTCACGATGTGAAAAGGGTCAGAAAAATATGCTGGTGGTAGTGAAATTATTTTAGTCCAATATTCATTTTTCCCACCATATTCCTTTAACACATACACGTCCACATTCATTGAGCAGTAATGACAACTTAAAGAAAGACATCCTCCTAAAGTATTCAAACATAAACAGAATAGAGGACCTGGGTTGTATTTTGGATGTGGAATTATTCTGTATTTCTCTGTCCCCATATCAAAGGCAACAATCAAACTTTTACTTTCCGATTCTGATTCCACAGTTGGGACAGTTGAGATCCAATGCATAGCTCCTCCGGCTATTGAATCTCTAGTTCCGCAAGAGTTCGGATAGTGACGAAATTTCTCCGCCTTATGCCACAAATTAGTTTTCAAGCTATAAACTTCAATCTCGAAATTGATGAAATCTCCATTAACATCTGTTTTAAACACCACAAGTCTCACCACCTTATAATCATCATTGATTATGTCGTAACTGAATCCGTAAGTATGCTCTTGAAAAATGTCAGGATGTTCTGTCATCCGAAGTGGTGAGAAAGGGAGTTGTTTAGACTTCCTTGTGGATGGATTCCATATATAGAAAATGCCCATGGAAGTTGACATGCAGACCAATCCATTACTAGTGCCATGGAGTATGGACCCATCCTTAAACCTAAAAGGACTGTAATCGACTATAGTCGGAGGAAGATCGTGGTCATCGATGAAATCAAAATTCAAACGGTAAAGATACTCATCCCACATGAAGAGACTAAGGTTGTCCTTGGTTTGAACAGATCGGTTCAGATGCAATTTGATAAAATATGGGCTAGTGATTAGGGCAAGCCAAAATTTAGATACACACCTTGAACGGAGAAGACACTTAACAGGCAATCGAGAGAGAATGTCTGTTACAATCTCATCCGGCAGCAATGGAGACATCATGGACAAACTGAAAAACCCAGAAAGAAATGAAAAACATAATCTTTTAGAATGTAACCTAGATTATATATGATGATTACAAAAGGAAAATATCACTTACATCATGGCGAAATAGTAAGAACAGAGCAATGTGGTGAAACAGAAGAGAAGAGAGTGGAGTGGTGAGAAAGTGAGTATGAGGGATTTGTTTAGAAAGAAAACAAATATTTTTTCATCGGTTTCTCCGGGAGGACAATTAGGTCATTTCTCATAATTGAGTTAAAATGCATCCCGACAAATTTCAATTTAAGTCACGGGAATGACAGTTTAAATTAGGGTTTTACAGCTGGAAATATGTTTTTATTATTACACTGATCTATCGCACAGGTGTTTTGATAAATTCACATTATCAATTTAGATAAATTCACATTATCAATTTAATAGGAATAGTGTAACGAATAAATTTGAATGGTTAATAATATTTTTGGTTATCAGGATAAAATACCGTTTTTATTTTAAACTCTAACAATTAAATCACTAATTTAATTAATTATTTTATAAATTAAAATATTAAATTATTTATATTTAATAAATTATTATATTAATAAAAATTAATATTAATATATATATTTAATATTTATTTTATTACATTATAAAATTTATTTCAAATAAATTAAATTAAGAAATTATTTCATTTAAAAAAAATATAGTATTTTTATTAAATAAAAAAAAATTATAATCAACTATATCATCTAATATAATATTTAAATTTTAAATACTTCAAATAAATAAATAATTATACAAGAAAATAAAGTTTAATATATTTAAATAAAAAAATATTAATTAATTTATAAAAATATCATCTAGATTAAATATTTATAAAATAATTTATTCAATTTTTTTTAATATAAACTATCTCTAAACAATTTTTTAAATAAATATTCAAATAAATAAATTATTTTATTTAAAAAATCATATTAATTATATTAAACAAAAATAAATTTATAATATAATAAAACTATAACATATTATATTATACATTTGTAATGATTAAGCATTTTTGAAAAGTCACACATTAAACTTATAAAAATAAATCAATAATATTAATATAACCGGGTATCGGGTTTGGGTTTCGCATACTCCCCATCCTCGATCCCGTACCCGACCGGGTACCTTCTCCTTCTCCCTCTCCCCATGCCCGACCCCGACCCCGATTTAAAATACCCGAACCCGACTATCGGATACCCACAGGTATCGGGCATACGGGTACCCATTGCCATCTCTATTCAAGAGTTTAAAAACTTGGTCAGCAGTAAAATCAATCTGAAATCGCGAATTAATACCGTATACCGTGAACTCGTCAAACTCGTTTAAATCGGTAACATCGACCCGATTTTTGTATTTTTAGCTATTCTCCTCTCTTGTTGAATGCTCATCTATTCTCTGAAGACTACATAGTTAGATTCTTCAAGCTACAATCACTACAACAAAACATATCTTTGGCGATCCTTATATGCCAACGTATATTAAGCGTTGCTAAAAATAAAATAAAAAAAACTTTTGCCAACTTTTATACATACACCAACCTTTATTAATTTTTTTTATATATAAATAGAGAACTTCATACTTTAACCATTATAAATTTTAATATTTTTTATTTTTTAACATTATAAATATTTTATTTCATTATTTTAATATTTTAAATTATTTTGACTTATAATCTTATTAACTTTAAAATTTAATTATTAATTTTATTAACATTCAAATTTAATTATTAATTTTTTATAACATAATTATTAAATTTCATTATTAAATTTTTTATAAACATTTATACTTTAATTAATTATTATTTAAATTTAATTAAATAAAAAATAATACAAATTAAATGTTATATTAAATTTATGAATAAAAATTAACCTATAATTTTTTTTTAAATTAGAAACCAATATTCCAATTTCTTTTCTCTCTTAAACCCTAATCAGACCCTCATCATCAGACTCACTGTCAAAACAAACGGAAGTCGCTCACTTTGAGTTCCCTTTCTCTCGGAAAAATCACACTCTGAATTGATTAGAAGAGAAGACGAGTTCTTGTTCTACAAATGCCAGCAGTGGTAGCGTAGAATCAAAGGGCGAATTCACAGACACAAAGAACAAAACTTAGTGGACAGATAGAGGCGTCAGATCGTTGTGCTTCATGTTGTTTTTCTCCTAGATCACTCTACAATTTCTTTATGGTTCGTTACCTTTCTCAAATCCCCTATCTTCTCTTCTCTTTCTACAAACCATTGCAACTCAACAAGGATTGTTGCGTTCTTCGTTGACCTTGTTATCTAATTTTAGGTTAACATTTGATGATATGTTTTTCTAAGCTTCTTTACTTCTAATTTTACAATTATGTGATCTGGTACTAGTATGTTATATATATATATATTCTGATCTCTACCTTCGGATTATATGTGGATTGTATTTCTCTGCAATTTGTATTCACAAAATCAAAGACTATTATGCTCTTCTCCTTTCTGTCAATTGAGTGATTCACACACTAATAACTGTCCATAAGTTTGAACTTTTTCAACTCAATAATGATTTACTAACTGCTACTTAACTACTAATTGAATTACTGAACTTCTAACTGAAATGCTGAATTACTAACTGAAAGCTGAACTTCTAGCTTATTTACTATCCTTGTTGACGCGGCTAACTGCCACTCAACTTATTCCAGGGTTAGTTTCCTTGGAATTACACATTTTTCATTTTATTTAAAGAATTTCTCAGGAGAAAACCTTATTCTGACTCTTCAATATTGTGTAGTTCTGGTGAAAATTGCATCATGGTATATTTGCCCTTTTAGAAAGTTAATGTATAAATATGTGCTTTTCCCATTTTAGAAGTATGATGATTCTAGTATGAATATTCATCTCATATATTTTGGGATATTTTAAATAATTTATTGCAGGAAAATGGCTCTGAAGAATCAAAGATAAGAACTGACGCCATCTTTGGCAGAATCTTCCATGATCCATCTAAAGCAGAAGATGGCCTTCACAAGCTGATCTTGTTGAAGGATTGTGGAATTTATTCTGCATTAGAACATATGTTAGATGAAGGGGTTTTTGAGAATTATTTAATAACAAGAGTAAGTTATCCAATCAGCGTAGTTCTTTATATTATGTTTGAGGTTACATTTCAGTGCAGTCGTTCTTCCTTGAAACCGTTTATTAGCTAAGGACATAAAGTCATGGTTTTGACTTGATCACTCCTGAAATTCAACAAGGCAAAAAGGAAGAACTATGCCGTTTATTAGCTAAGG
The DNA here is from genome assembly GCF_907164915.1 of Impatiens glandulifera. Classification (NCBI taxonomy): domain Eukaryota; kingdom Viridiplantae; phylum Streptophyta; class Magnoliopsida; order Ericales; family Balsaminaceae; genus Impatiens; species Impatiens glandulifera. The sequence goes on along the minus strand of NC_061867.1, from coordinate 4,786,167 downwards.
ACATAAAGTCATGGTTTGAGGTTACATAGAAGTATGTTTTGATGACCCATCCCATGCCAATACTTACAGCTCCATAAGTCTTAATCATGTAGGATGATGGAAACAACGGACAACAATTAGTGGGACAGAAAATAAGATTATGGTCGCCGCTTCATAATTGGTTAGCATTTGCTTCTCTTAACTCTTATTCTTAGAAAATGGTTCAATGACCTTTTGTGATAGTCTTAAATTTTGTTCTCAGCTATTTCTCAGCGGATGTGGACGTGTTAGATCCTCAAAATAAGAAGCATAAGGTTTTTGCCACTCTAAATTCTTAATTGCTAGAAAATGGGTATATATATGTGCTTCATGCATAGATAAGGAATGGATTCTCTTATAAAATAAAATGATAAAATTTCTAGTAATGAGATATTCTCATCCGTGGAAGAAACAGGATGAAAGTTCTGTGCATCCTGTTATTATTGGTGATTATGTAATAAGCCTTTAGAAAGTATTCTAGAAAAAAGAGTTGCAATTATGCTTGATTTGGTTTAAATAAAGCTTCACAAATATAAAACATTCCACACAGCCTAAATCCTAAATCCTAAATCCTAAATCCTAAATCCTAAATCCTAAATCCTAAACAGCTTAAAAATAATTCCAAATCAATTCAATAGCTTTCTGGAACTGTTATGCAAATATTTATATATCTCTGAAAGTCACTACAGAGTGCAAATTCCCAGGGCTGCTTCAGTCCAGTCCTTGTGTAGTTTTTCTTCTTTTAAATGGTCACGAAGGCTCAAACCCACAACCATTCAGTCCTTGTGAAGTGCTCTGGATTTTTTTTTGTTACTGCCTTTTTTATGTTCCATTTCTATTATTGATATAGATATATTTATGAGATTTTCTTATTACATACAGATGACTAAAATTATTGTCTAGTTTATGCTCTTTCCTATGTTGTAATCCATCCTTTTAAGCTCCTCTACAATTTTTTGCTTCAGATGTCCTAGCCTATCTTTTGTAGATTACATATGAGAATGGGGAGGTTGAAGTGCTTAGTTTAGATAACGAAAGCTGGGATTCTATACTAAATAACTCCCTTTTGGACAACGTACGTGGAAGTTTGATGATTGTGTGTTACTTGTAGAGTTATACTTTTAGCAACAGAAATGTTTATGTTGTTTAGTTTTAGTTATTGATGCAACTTGGGAAGAAAATAAATTATGGATTATGTGTATCCTTTCCTCAGTGATTAAAAGAACAACCACATCCTCAAACTCCCTGAATATATGTATCTTTGGAATTTTTTTAGGTAAGTTATTTGAAGCATTTAGATACCAAACACATTAAACATACTTCTCAAGGGAAATAATGAATGTTCAATGCTATTCAGTTCTTATTTTATTGTTCATGGGACACAGTTGATGATGATTTCTATTGGGAAAAATAATTTTGTTGTTGTAGACAGTTACAGTTTTGATAGAATGCAGCTTTGTCTTGTAAGTCATTTGACACAAAATGACTGTTGGCTGGCAATAGATTTTCTTTTAAATTTTTTTATGGAAATAATTTAGACATTCGTCCCTGTTTCAAATGTTTTGGTGAATAACTTTTCTCAAACTGCACTGGAAACATTACTACAATTGTTTAAATTAATCCCATTTGGATGGACTGTATTTATGGTGTCGTGACCTGATTTTTAGTAAGTCTATTAACAACTGTATGATGCATTAACACAGGCCTTGTATGATGCATTAACACAGGCCTCGAAGAGTCATTACTAATTTCTTTGACCCCCCTGTAAGAGTCTATATTGATGACATCTACTAGAGTAGCTTCTAGTTTATGTTTGCTCAGTTTCTGTTTTGTTCTATTATATATCAAATAATCCAACAGATTTATCTACTAATAATAATAAGAGGTATTTTATGTGTTCAATAGGGATGCTAAACATGAACCAGTTGTTGATTTGGGGCGATTTGTTAGGGCTGTTGATTACCAATGAGATGGTTCACACTTCGCCACTGCTGGTGCTCAACTAGACATTTGAGACCCAATAGGTGTTAATCTCTTTTTTTATCTCTTTCATCGAGCATTTGGATGATGTGGAAATCGAATTGGCTGTTGTTTCGTGTAAATAGGTCCCAGCCAGTAAACAGGTTTGAGTGGGATAAAGACATAGTTATATTTTCTGAAGAACCAAATGTTTTGGCAACATCAAGAAGGTAGGTATTTTTAGATGAATGATTTAAAATATGTATTGATTGAACCATATATAGTCTTATAAATTATGTTGATCAAATAGAATTGTTGGTTCATTAATTTTATTTTATTTTGGGTTTAGTAATCGTAGCATTGCGTTATATGATTTGTAGATGTCATCACCAGCTAGGATGCTCATTATAATGGTAATTCTAAAAAAAGTTGTTCTCTAATAGTTTTTATTATTTTTTGTTAAATCAAAAGGCACGGTTCTTTGTAGCACTTATAATATTTTATTATTTATTTTTGGAGAGATAAGTTATTATACATGGTTGGTTGCATATTAGAACAAATTCTATGAAGCTTATAAACATCACAATTGTAAGTGCAATATTTAGATATATTTATTTGAACTTGATAATATTTGTTGGGTGATTAATGATTCATCTTTGTTTATCATATCACCCCATTAATATTTAATGGTTTTGTTGGTGAGCAGCTTTCCGACAAGCCCATTAATATTTAATGGTTTTGTTGGTGAGCAGCTTTCCGACAAGAATAGTGATCATCTCAGGCAAGAGTTCACTTGAAGTTGAAAATAAATGGGAATTTAATGTTTTTTTATTTGAACATTAGAATATTATTAAAAACTTGTATTATGATAATTAATATTTATTATTTGATAATGATATTATTTTATGAGAAAATTTATCTTTCTTTTGTTATTATTTAAATTGTTTTTAATGAATAGAAAGGGATTTTTAAATGTTTTTAATGATTTTTTAATTTAAAAAAAATACAAACAAAATTAAATAGGTTTTGGCGACGCTTAAATTCATATTACCGACGCTTAACTAAGCGTGGTAAGAACTTGTGCTCACCCTGCTTATAGCGACGTAAAAATAAGGGTCGGTGATATTTTTGACGACGCTTTTAAAGGTTGGCAGAAGTTTTTTAAGGGTCGCAAAAGGTCTTTTTTGTTGTAGTGAATCATTTGTCAATAATAGAATGTGAAACAAGAGATCGTTAGTAAAGGAACAAAATCAGAAACAATGGAGGAAAAAAAGTGAAAGTAAAAAGAGGAAACAATGGAGGAAACAATGAGAACAATGAAAGAGAACAATGGAGGAGAGGCGTATTTAGAGGCCGTCATGAGAAAAAATATAATTGGAAAGGAAGCAATTAGGGTTATCCTATTAAATAATAATAATAATAATAATATATATATATATATATATATAATAAATTATTTGGAAAGATAAAATAATTTAATTATTAATTTTTATTTTGATGAATTAGTTTATAATTGATTTATTTTTATAATTTAAGTATTTAGTTTTTATATTTTAATTTCATTTTATGATATTTTATATTATAATAATTTAACAACAAATATTTTAAATACAATAATTATGATACATAAATTTTATTTATTTATAATAATATAAGTTTCTTAATATATTGATTAATTTTTAATAATAATCAATTATTTATCTATATTTAGATGAATTAATTTTATTTTAAATTATTTATTTGCTTTTATGTAAACTCTTACGATTTTGTGTAAACTCTCGATTTTACGAGTTTATTATACGTAAACTCTCGATTTTACGTAAACTCTCGATTTTGACAGCCTTGCACATATTATCCGTAAAAATTCCATCGCAAATAATGCTCCATCCAAAGAACGAGATATTGGTTGGAATATTTAACTCCTAAAGTTTTTCCCAACAAAAATTATATGAATTCATCTTAGCAAAAAACTTGTAACAATACCCCACATAAAAACTATCAATGTCTTGCCAACGCATACTATCTTGTTCAGACAGAGACACTTGTTTGTGTCCTACCAAAAGTAAAATTCTATTATGAGACAAACTCTCCATAATGTTTATTCTTATATCTAATTCGGCTAGTGAAACCACTTGATCCATGATCAAACATGTCCTTAACTATGTGACTTCTACATATAACAATGGAAGCAAGCTCAGGATGTGTGGTAACTAGACTTTTGATACAACACCAATTGTCGTCCAAAAAACCGATTGAAAATCATCCCCACAATGAATTTAGATTGCTCACGAAAACTATTCCACATAAAATAAATTTCATTCCAAATGCTACACTCTGTTGGATAATTAGACATTTTTGTGAACCAACCAGACCAATCGTAGTCATACTTACATTTGATCATCGATGCTCAAAGACTATTCGGTTCTGTTGCAAATCTATAACACTATTTTAAAATAGCCTTATTAAAGTAAATAAGATCTCGAATATTTAAACATCATTGATTTTTAAAACATTTAACTTTATCTCAACTAACTAAATGTTAAAATGATGAGTTTGAGGATCCCATATAAATTTACACATTATTCTCTCTAATTTTATCGCTAAATTTATGAGAATAATGAATAATGAAATTATATATACGTGGAGATGAATCATGATTATTAATATTTTTTAATATTATAATAATTTAGATAGAATAAATTAACGAAGAGAACATGATATAAGTAATTAAATTTTTTGACATGAATTACCAATTAAGTTGACCAATTCATCTATTATCGATTCAATATTGAAGTATTAGTCATTAAAATTATATAAGTGGACAAATCTTGGTAAAATGTGTTTAACTTCGTTCAATTACTTTTTAAAATCATAGTTTATTTTTAAACCCTTCAATTATTACCCTAACATTAGTATAAGACATTTATGATGAAAAAACTTTTAGTCCTTAAACAATACGTTTTTCACTTATAAAAACTCTTGTAATCACTTCCTCCTATTGAGTTTTATTAAATAAATGACTAAAAGTCATTTAAAAAAAATCAACCTTTTTGCTGCAACAGCTAATAATATTTCAGAAATGGAGAAAGAATTGAGATTGCAATATGAAAATGAAAATTTACCATAAGATAATAGTCTCCAATCTAATATGAGTTATAGATCTTGAAATGGTCTTTGTCACTGCCATTCAAACTTATTCTAATTCAAAATTCCAATGTTTTTAGTATGCAATAACAATACACCATGAATCCAAAAGCAAGCATTAAGCAGTTATTTACATAACTTTACTTTACTTTAAAGCCTAACATTTGATCTGTTTCTTCATCAATTTTCTTCAGAACTCCAGAACATCCATCCTTTTCTGTGACAGAAAAAAACACAAATATTGAATTCAGACTCAACCCCTCATCAAATCTGGCTTATTGTTGTCTGACCGGCAAAAAGTTCTCAATACTCTAAAATCGCGAATGAAAAGACATGTTAAAGGGAATGAAGTGGCTTGTATAGCACGGCAATGACCATATTTAGAAATACTTCTATATATGGATCTCATCTGGATTCACGTGGTAAATATACGATAAATGCGACAAAAAAATGTGTTTACAAATAATACATAATCATATTAGGCTTAATCATCAAAACTCAAAAACTTTCTCTTTATACTAATCCACCATTGTAAAGATAATGAGCAAAATAGTATAAAATACATAAATTTGATTATTAATCTAGATACCTTGTAGGAATTATAGAACAACCTTGAACCCTTTGATAAGTAATTGTTCCTATAAAACCCATAATCTGGAGATTAAAGAGAAACTCATTTTCTATTTGTAAATAAATTAATTTATGTTTACTCACATATTCATTTTCTAGAGTTCGAGTGGAGGGACATGATTTTTTTATGGAAATGCACTAATTCGAACTAGAAGGCGAATACTCACTTGCGAAATAAATTGGTTGCGAAATAAATTGGTTGATATTTCAAGATGATGCATCCCCAAGAAGTCACTCAATCTATTGATTTCAAGCTCTTTAAATTTCTATTGATAGTATAATTGGTTATTTGTAATTCATTGTATTTTTATTTCTAATTGTTGTCTAATTTTTCATCTAATTAATTTAAGACAAACGTTTGTTTTTGCCTTAATCTCTAAGCTCATGTGAATTTTCCCCTTTCCAAAAAAAATATTTTAACTTTTATTTGTTCCTATAAATAATTCTAACATTTAAAAGTAAAGTAGAGTTTAATGGTTTTAACTTGTATTAGAAAAACAAATTTACATTGTAGAATCTAGAGACATAAGAGGTGAAAATGTTCTGGAAGAGAATCGACATTCAAGATTCCAATTTTAAAGACCAAATGGAGATTTGAAAACATTTTTTTTTATTTTTGGTTATTGTCAAAAATCCGAAAACAGGAAATTTTCATCGAATCAAGATTTAATATAGGAATCCAGATTCTCATCTAAAAAAAAATATATATATTTCCAAATACCAAACTAATGGTTACCTATTGATTCTAGTGGTATAGAAAATAGAAAAATAAGTATTCTCTCCATTTGATTTGGTGCCTTTTAAGGAGATGATCGGTTTAGACAACCCTAACTTATGGGCTGCAACAGCTAATAATATTTCAGAAATGGAGAAAGATTTGAATGAATAGTTCCATACCATGAACCCTAATTTCCTCAACTGACTCCTACTCTAAATTATACCGAACGAAAGCCTCTGAAAATGTAGCATAAAAAATAGTAATTACTTTTTATTCATTATTTGATATAATTGTTTTCTCGGTAATAATAGGAGTGTACAAATTTGAGAAAATGAATCAACTTAATTCCTAATTCATTTCAATGTTAGATTTTGGTCTAGCTCGTTCGAGAATATGTAGAAAGTCAATTGAGAAATAAAATCAATCATCAATGGTCAGTGCCGCCAAATGTGGTGGATGATGTTGATGTGGGCCAAAATCAAATATTGCGGTTTTTATGAGACAACGCGCAAGACATTAATGATGAGGATCCAAACAAGATGTGAATACGACAAACTCCTTAGAGTTGAATAAATTAAGTATATATAAACTCCTTGATGTTGATGGTACTCTTTGTTACTGTAAACAAAGAAGATTAAATCTATATAAAATAACTTTGGTACAAGTTAGAATAAAAGTAAAATAATAAAAAATATATGGATAATAAAAGTAATAGAATTAGTATTTTTTACTAGAATATGAAAAAAAAAACATTACTTTTATTACAAAAGAGACTAAAAATAAAAGGTGTAAATTTGAGGATAATCTAAAGGAAGAGACTTAACCTTCGATATTCCAATTTAAAGACCAAAGGAAGAAATTTGAAAACACTATTTTTAATATGCAAATATGTAAGAATTTCCAAGATTCATCGCCAAATCCATTCATCATTTTATTAATTTCTTCATCCATTCAATTCAATTCTCTACATCACTCCACTTCCTCCCTCATTTTTTAAAATGATCCATTAAAATTAGAGTGTCGTTAAAGTAACGACAAATGTGAAACGAGAAAAAATAAAAAAGTAAAATCATCGAGCACAAAGATCTTCCAAAAGAGCAATGAGTATGAGATCACTCGTCGAGTCCACGTTCTTACCAAATCTCACCTTTAGCGTCTCAATCTATGTCTTTCAATAGCCATACTGGCGATCTCTCGCATAACCAATTGAACAACATACAAATTTCACAAAAGAAACCATTTATCATCAAGGCGTCTATTTAAAAATTTTACCTTTTATATTTTCACAATTGACTAAGGTTTGAATTTTTTCATAAATTTGCAATTTAATAATATTTCATTAAAAAAAATATACTAATAGAACAATCTTTAAATTTGGAACTCAAGCTTCAAATGAAAAAATCTTTTCATTATTCACGGGTCAACAAAACGTAGCATAATAAAGGAAGAAACTTAACATTAAACATTCCAGTTTAAAGATCAAATGTAGATTTGAAAAGTTTTTTTTTTCAAATATATATGATGTAAATCTACATCAAATCAAATTTATAGACAAAACTTAACGAGACATAGATTCTAACATTGGAATCCAGATTCTCATCAAGAAAAGAATATGTTTTCAAATAGTCCAATTCCAAACTAATGGAGAAATGCCTCTTGATTCTAGTAAGATAGCAAATAGAAAAATAAGGTTTCTCTCCATTTGGTTTATTGTCTTTTAAAGAGATGACCAGTTTACACAAACCTAACTTTTGAAAATAATCTTCAAATTGAATCAGTATGCAGGGTCTACGTTTCATGTTTGATTTGGAGATGGGAGTTAGACGAAATCTGGTATGATCCATGATACGAAGGAACATCATACCTTTGAAAATGTTAGAATTAGAAGAAAATACCTTAATATAGCACCTAATAGAGTGAAGGATGATGAATGTAATGACCTTTTGAGTCTTATTCCAGAAGGAAAAAAATATTTAATGAAATCAATCAAATTACGTTTAATGATCGAATTGATTTGCATGTGTTGGAAGGTGATTGTTAATAGCGCGCAGGCTCATTACTAGGCTAGCATGGCCGCTTATACGCAGCAGATGACAGTTGATGGAGTGGGCTCATTGTGTTTGGTCTCCTAAAATTATACCCCAGCATCGAATTGTCCTTTGGTTGGCGTTTAGACAAAGACTCATGACAATGGATAGGATAAACAAGTTTATGACCTCCATGTAAAAGATGTGTACTCTGTTCGAACAACGAGGAAACAATAGCTCATATCCTCGGGGAATGTATATATATTAAGGCACTTTGGAAAAAATTTGCTAATAACTTTAGTTTCTGTATCTTTCCCGAGGATTGGAATCTTACTAATATATTCATATGTTTATATGGAGCAATAGTGTATCAAATTTGGGTGGAAAGAAACTCTAAAATATTTTCAAGGGCTGGAAGGAATGAAGAATAGATTTGGAATGATGTTGTCTTTGATGGCCTAGCCTTAATTCATACATGGTGAAACATCCCTATAACTTCGACTAATTGGGAACTATGTCAACAATGGAAAATGACATTCGAGGAAGTCATAAAAACTCAAACGTATAGGACGAAATGAAGTGAAATTGCTTTTTCATGCTACCGTAATGTTGTTTCACATTTTAGTTTGCTTGTTTTTTTTGGTTATTCATGATTGTTGCTGTATTTTTTTATTCAAATTAGGATAAAAGTCTGTTTTTGTCCTAATAAAAAACTTTTGTACTCACTTTCTCCCATTGAGTTTTATTAAATATATTACTAAAAGTCATTTTCTAAAAAAAAAACCTTCTGACTGCAACAACTAACAATATTTCAGAAATTGAGAAAGATTTGAGATTTCAATGTGAAAATGTAAATTTACCATAAGATAATAGTCTCTAATCTAATATGAGTTATAGATCTTGAAATGGTCTTTGCCACTGCCATTCAAACTTATTCTAATTCAAAATTCTAATGTTTTTAGTATGCACTAACAATTCCCCATGAATCCAAAAGCAAGCATTAAGCAGTTATTTACATAACTTTACTTTACTTTAAAGCCTAACATTTGATCTGTTTCTTCATCAATTTTCTTCAGCACCTCTATCCTTTTCTGTGACAGAAAAAAACACAAATACTGAATTCAGACTCGACCCCTCATAAAGTCTTGCTTAATGTTGTCTGACCCGCAAAAAGTTCTCAATAATCTAAAATCGGGAGCGTAAAGACATTTTAAAGGGAATTAAGTGGCTTGTATAGCACGACAATAACCATATTTGGAAATACTTCTCTTTATGGATCTCATCTGAATCCACGTGATAAATATACGATAAATACGACAAAAAATGTGTTTGCAAATAAAAATAATCATATTAGCTTAATCATCAAAAATTCAAAAACTATCTCTTTATATAATCCACCATTGTAAAGATAATGAGCAAAATAGTATAAAATACATATATTTGATTATTAATCTAGATACCTTGTAGGAATTATAGAACCAACTTGAACCCCTTTGATAAGTAATTGTTCCTACAAAACCCATAATCTAGAGATTAAAGAGAAACTCATTTTCTATTTGTAAATCAAATTAATTTAGTTTACACACAGATTCATTTTCTCTTCTTCTTGATGATTTTTAGTATTAGATACAAACAGCCGGCGGAACATCGACAGGGACGAAACTTTCAAGAAAATATGTACTTCTGATAAATCTCCCATACCATGATCCCTAATTTCCTTGAATGACTTCTGTTCTAAATTATACCAAATAAATCTTAGAAAATCAATGTTCAAGAGTACTTTCTTACCACATTCTGAATAAGTAATAGGTTTCTCAGTGTGAAAAGATACAAAATGATTTGTTGGTGATATTGTAATCAATTTAGACCAATATTCATTTTCCCCACCATATTTCTTCGGCAAAAATACATCCACAAACGATGACTCGTAATGACAACTTAGCGAAAGACATCCATCTAAATTATTCAAATTAAAACGGAAATGAGGTCCAACAAACTCTGGCGGTGGAATTACTCGGTATTTCTCTGTCCCAATAGCAAAGGCAACAATAGAGATTTTCATTTCTGAATCTGATTCCACCGAGATCCAGTGCAGAGCTCCACTAACTATTGAATCTCCGAAGCTCTCCGACCTTGGACGGTGAGGAAACGTCTCTGACTTATGCCACAAATTTGATTTCAAACTATGACTGCCTACTCTTAAAATGTTTGAATATAACACCATTCTCACAACCTTGTAATCATAATTGGTGTTATCGTAGCCAAATCGATAAGTACAGTTGTAGACAATTTCATACTTATCTCGGAGATCAACTGATGGGTAAGACAATTTTATAGATTTTCTCGTTGATGGATTCCATAATAAGACAGTGTTAATGGAAATGGCATTTGACAGGCAGATTAAGCCATCACAGGACCCGCAAAGCAAAATTCCACCATTATAATCATAATCCGCAAAGCGCATTTCCATAATCAAAGACATCACAAGACAACTCAACGGAAGGTAATCGACTGCCACCGGTGGAAGATATCCTTCGTTAAATATTGTCTTTCCACATAAAAATACGTAGGTTGTTCTTGGTTTGAACTGGTCGGCTCAGATGCAACTTAACGAAATGGGGCTCAGATGCAACTTAACGAAATGGGAGCTACTGATTAGGGAAAGCCATGATTTAGATACACACCTTAAACGGAGCAGACACTTGACAGGCAACCGACAAAGAATGTCAGCTAGAATCTCATCTGGTATCAGCGACATCTTCTACAAATTGGACAATAAAAGAAGGGATGAACAACTATAGTTTATTTTAGGGTTTCTCACTGCATCAGCTATAGCTTGTACTAGGGTTTCTCACTGTAGTAGCCATATCTTGTACTAGGGTTTTTCACTGCAGGCTCAGATGCAATTTAACGAAATGGGGATACTAATTAGGGAAAGTCAGGATTTAGATACCTTAAACGGAGCAGACACTCAACCGGCAATAGAGACAACTCAAGACATTAATGATGAGGATGCAGACAAAATGTGAATACGACAAATTCCTTAGAGTTTAATACTTGAAAACGACAAATGGTATCGAAACAACACTTGAAGATGACGATGATCCAAAGATCATGCCATATTATCCAAAAAAATCCTTATAATTCAACAAATTAAGTATAAAATTGAAGGAGACAAATTGTAGCTAGTTCACTTCATTATTGATTGTCCAAGGTTCACATCAAGAAACTAAATTGAATGATACCTTAGACTTTTTAATCACATTGTTACTCTTTGTTACTATAAATAATTCCAAATAATATTAAATCTATATAAATAACTTTAGTACAAGTGAGAATAGAAGTAAAATAGTATAAAAAAAGGATAATAAAAAATAATAGACTTAGTCATTTTTTATTTGTTAGGATAATCTAAACGAAGAGAGTTAAGCTTCAATATTCCAATTTAAAGACCAAATGTAGAAAGTCAACCATGAAATGGAATCAATCATCAATGGTGCTCAGCACCGCCAAATGATGCGGTTTTGTATAAGACAGCGCTCAAGACATTAATGACGAGGATCAATACAAGATAATAATACGACAATCTCCTTAAAGTTGAATAAATTAAGTATATGCAAAAATAGTCTAACTCTTTTTTAACAACACTTTGTAATTTGGAACACAATCAGTCAGATTTTATATCGGAACAGTTTGCAGGTTTGAACAAGTAAACATCATTTTTAGATCAGAACATATATTTACAAACACCCCATTTCACAAAATCCTACATATTATAGTCCAACTATCACCCAAATAAAGAGCGTCATATCAGTCCCATTAACATCTGAAAATCTAGCATATATGAATGTTCGATTTTATGCTAAGTGATATAAAACATCCCAAATCATTTACAGTTTTTTACAGCCCTAAAACTAAATAACCATAAATTTTAAATATTCTAAAATTTTAATGGTTATCAATCATAAATCAAGAGTCCCAATAAAGCTCATTTACATCCTTCACTAAACAAGAATTCTAACTTATCAAACTGTAGACATTTTCTGATCAATAGATAGATCTAACTACATATTTATCAAATAAATATGTAAATATAAAATTGAAATCCAATTAAAGCTGCAAAGAAAATTAGATCAAATACTTTTATAGAACAGTTGGCTATATCCATTCGTAGTATGACACATAAACAATAACTTTTATAAGCATTTGAAATTCGATACTTTTAATAATCATTCAGACAAAACAATAATCCAGAATATAGCTTTCAAACCACATCAATACAATTTAATCAAATCAGTCACCACCAAATCAAACATTCTGAATCAATTCTCCTTAAACAAATGTTAAAATCATAAGTTTCTCTAATTGCAATCCTGATTAATTTTTAATCATTAACATTGACAGAGACGAGAAAAACTCACATATATGTATCATAAGTTTTAATCATAAGTTTCTCTAATTGAAATCCTGATTAATTTTTAATCATTAATGTAGATTACATTTTAGGAATTATAGCACTAACTTGAGCCCCTTCGATAAAAGAATTGTTCCTGCAAAAACAAAAATCTGGAAATTTAAGAAAAACTCATCTCCAACTTCTAAATCAAACTTAACATATATGTATCTAGTCTACTCACATATTATTTTCCTCTTTTTCATGAAGATTCTTCATAGCATTAGCATTGGTTACATCTGCTGCAACATTGACAGAGACGAGACTTTCCATGCAAGTGAAAACTTCAAAGTAATCATCCATATCATGAACCTTAATTTCCTCAACTGACTCCTGCTCTAAATTATACCAAACAAACCTCTGAAAATAAACTTCTAAGAGTACTTTTTTACCACTTTTTGAATAGGCAATAGGTTTCACAACGTGAACAATTCCAAAGGGAGTTATAGGTGACATTGTAACAAATTTCGACCAATATTCACTATTCTCGCCATATTCCTTCAACAAAAACAAATCCACATTCATCGATTGGTATTGACAACTTAACGAGAGACATCCTCTTAAATTATCCAAATATAAATAAGAATTAAGACCACGAAACTCTGGTTGTGGAATTAATCTATATTTCTTTGTCCTAAAATCAAAGGCAACAATCAAGCTTTCCTTTTCTGAATCTGATATCACATTTGAGATCCAGTGCATAGCTCCCCCTGCTATTGAACCTCCGGTACTTATCAAGTCCGGACAGTGAAGACAATTCTCTGACTTACGCCAGGAATTTGATTTCAAACTATAAACTTTAACCTCAAAACAGGCGTCTCCTCCTCTAGCATCTTTTGCAATCACCACTGAGACTACCTTATAATCGTTATTGATGTTATCATAACCAAATCGATAAACTCCTCTAGTAAAGTATTTCTAAAGTCTTTCTTCTCACTACCACCAATGGTAATCTTAATTGGTGTGGAAGGCAAGTTTATAGACTTTTTGGTTGATGAATTCCATAAAATGACATTTCCAATGTCATTCGACATGCAGAGCAAGCCATCACAGGATCCCCAAAGGTCCCAAAATTCTTATAACACCTCAAGGGATGGTTATCAACCTCTATAGGTTGAAGAACGCCGTTGTCGAGAGAATCATTGTTCACCCTATAGGAATTGCCTTTCCACATGAGGAGGCCGAGGTTGCTCTTGGTTTGGACTGATCGGTTCAGATGCAATTTAATAAAATAGGAACTACTGATTAGGGCAAGCCAGGGTTTAGATACACACCTTGAACGGAGCAGACACTTAACAGGCAATCGGGAAAGAATGTTTGCTAGAATCTCATCCGGAAACGGCGACATCTTCTACAGACTGTACAATGCAAGAAGAAAATGAGATCAGATAAGAATAATTAAATTTGATAAAAATGTAAAAAATAAATGATAACTTTTTCTTGATTATATAATTCTTATTGATAAACTTTTCCAACAAAACACAATTGGTTTGATTTTTGACAGAAATAAATAATTTATTGTAGTAGATATATATAGTTTATTGTGTTTGACCTTAACCAGTATGTTTATGGGGAAAGGTAAAACCGAAAGTTATATCATTAACTTTCGTTTTTTATAGCTATTTCTGAAAGATAATTATATAACTTTCGGAATTATCACTTGACAAATTGTTAAATTAAATGATTTCTCACTTTCTAATGACCTTGAACAACATTAATTTAACACATTTGATATCCTTAAAATATTGCACAATCCATATGATCAAACATTACACACATTCATAAGATAATCAAACATAAACATTCAAATACACTTCTCTATAATAATCAAACACAATCATAAACATTTTAACATTAAACACAATATTAATTTTTAAAATACAACAAACAATTGATTATATTAGTTAGGAGTTTAGATTAGTACGTTAAAAACAAAATAATTTAACAAATTAGGAAGTAGTAACACCGAAAGTTATACCATTAACTTTCGGTTTTGATGTGTATTTGCGAAAGTTTTGAATAAACCTCTCGGTCCTAACCTTAAACAGAATGTTTTTGGGAAGGGTCAAAACCGAAGGTTTATTTAAAAACCTAAGGTTTTTACCCTTACCCATACTTAGAAATTTTTCCGATTTTTTAAACAATGGTCAAAATCGAAGGTTTTCAAATAAACCTTCGGTTTTTACCCTTACCCATACTTAGAAAATTTTCTAATATTTCTAAACAAGGGTCAAAACCGAAGGTTCATTTGAAAACCTTTGGTTTTTACCCTTACCCATACTTAGATTTTTTCCGATTTTTTTTACCCTTGGTCAAAACCGAAGGTTTTCAAATAAAACTTCGGTTTTGACCCTTACCCATACTTAGAAATTTTTCCGATTTTTTTAAACAAGGATCAAAACCGAAGGTTCATTTGAAAACCTTCGGTTTTTACCCTTACCCATACTTAGAATTTTTTCCGATTTTTTTTACCCTTGGTAAAAACCGAAGGTTTTCAAATAAACCTTCGGTTTTGACCCTTACCCATACTTAGAAATTTTTCCGATTTTTTTAAACAAGGGTCAAAACCGAAGGTTTTCAAATAAACCTTCGGTTTTTACCCTTACCCATACTTAGAAAATTTTCCGATTTTTTTTATCCTTGGTAAAAACCGAAGGTTTTCAAATAACCCTACGGTTTTGACCCTTACCCATACTTAGAAATTTTTCCGATTTTTTTAAACAAGGGTCAAAACCGAAGGTTTTCAAATAAACCTTCGGTTTTTACCCTTACCCATACTTAGAAAATTTTCTAATATTTCTAAACAAGGGTCAAAACCGAAGGTTCATTTGAAAACCTTTGGTTTTTACCCTTACCCATACTTAGAATTTTTTCCGATTTTTTTTACTCTTGGTCAAAACCAAAGGTTTTCAAATAAACCTTCGGTTTTGACCCTTACACATATTTAGAAATATTTCCGATTTTTTTAAACAAGGGTCAAAACCGAAGGTTCATTTGAAAACCTTCGGTTTTTACCCTTACCCATACTTAGAATTTTTTCCAATTTTTTTACCCTTGGTAAAAACCGAAGGTTTTCAAATAAACCTTCGGTTTTGACCCTTACCCATACTTAGAAATTTTTCCGATTTTTTTAAACAAGGGTCAAAACCGAATGTTCATTTGAAAACCTTCGGTTTTTACCCTTACCCATACTAAGAATTTTTTCCGATTTTTTTTACCCTCGGTAAAAACCGAAGGTTTTCAAATAAACCTTCGGTTTTGACCCTTACCCATACTTAGAAAATTTTCCGATTTTTTTAAACAAGGGTCAAAACCGAAGGTTTTCAAATAAACCTTCGGTGTTTACCCTTACCCATACTTAGAAATTTTTCCGATATTTTTAAACAAGGGTCAAAACCGAAGGTTCATTTAAAAACTTTTGGTTTTTACCCTTACCCATACTTAGAATTTTTTCCGATTTTTTTTACCCTTGGTCAAAACCGAAGGTTTTCAAATAAACATTCGGTTTTCATATTACTTTCGGTTTTAATACTAGTCAAAACCGAAGGTTTATTGAAAACCTTTCGGAAATAACCATCACCAAACTTAGAATTATTTTTAATTGTTTTGGGATGAGTCAAAACCGAAGGTTTATTAAAAAAACCTTCGCAAACAAGAATTCAAAAAAGGTAAAACCGAGAGTTCTTTGAATAACCTTCGCAATTAAAAATCTCAGGAATTGCAAAAACGAAGGTGTTTTTAAAAAAAACACCTTCGCAATTAACCCACATCCAACACTTAGAATTATTTTTGGTTTTTTGGGAAGGTAAAAACCGAAAGTTCTACAAAGAACTTTCGGTACTAATTAGTAAAACCGAAGGTTTTACACCCCTCTCGGAATCTATTTTTAATACCGAAAGATTTGTTCCTCTCGGGAGTATTTAGGAGAGTTTTATAAAACCTTCGGTAAAAACCTTCGGTAAAACCTTCGGTAAAGGTCGATTTTTTACCAGTGTTTCATGCTATTGTAATATTGTTTCATATTTTTCTGATTTTTTGTTTATTCATGTTTTGTTGTATTGTTTGATTTAAATTAGCTAGGAGAAAAATCTGTTTTTGTCTTAAAAATAAAAAAAACTCTGGTACTCACTTTCTCTCGTTGAGTTTCCAAAATATATATATTAATATATTAATATATATATATATATATAATTTTGTTGTTAGGATATAAATGACTCATCCAAAATATTTTTTTTTTACAAAAACGAATATATATAAATTTATAAATAAGAACGAATGTAAAACAGAGAAAGAATAAACATCAAGTATAAACCACTATACAAGCTCAATGTTAAATGTAATTAAATTGAAATTTGGATATCATAAAAAAAAATCTCCAAAATTAAAGATTTCATCTGAAATAATATACTTACTAGAATTGAAGGAGAATATGTAGCATAAAAATAGTATTTCTTTTTCTTGCAAATCTTTGTATAAATTTGTATGGATAATTGACATTTTTTCCCATTCATGATGTCCTCTAAAAGTCTTATTATTTAATATGATTCTTATAATAGAAGGGTAAAGTGTTGTTATTTTAGAAAATGGATCAAATTGTAATCCTAATTCATGTCAAGTTTGATATTGTTCTTTTGCTCCTTCACTCGAAAATTAATGTAGAAAGTCAATTGAGAAATGAAATCGATCATCAATGGTGAGCGCCGCCAAATGTCGTGGATGATGTTGATGTGGGCCAATATCCAATGATTCCGTTTTGTATGAGACAATGCTCAAGACATTAATGACGAGGATCCAAACAAGATGCGAATACGACAAACTACTTGGAGTTGAATAAATTAAGTATATACATGAAAAAGACAAATTGTATCGTAACAACACTTGGAGATGACGATGATCCAAAGATGATGCGTTATTATCCGACAAACTCCTTAGAATTCATTAAATAAATATATAATTGAAGAGGATAAATTTTATATCATTTCCTCTATCCACTAAAGTATACCTAGCTAGCCTACTTCATTATTGATTGGTCAGAATTCACATCAAGGAACCAAAATTAATGATACCTTACAATTTTTAATCACATTGGTATTCTTTGTTACTCTATAAATAATTCCAAAGAAGATTAAATCTATATAGATAACATTAGTACAAGTTAAAATTAAAGTAAAATAATAATATATAATAGAATTAGTCCTTTTTTAAACTTTGTTACTATAAATAAAGTAAGATTAAAGTAACGAAAATGTGTTACATGAAAAATGAAGAAAAAATGAAAAACAAAATGAGAAACATAAAAATGTAAGATCACCGAGCATGAAGATATTCCAAAATAACAATGAGATCACTCGTCGAGTCCCCGTTCTTACTGAAACTCAACTCAGTTAGTGTCATTTTTAAATGGACCTCAAATGTCATCTTTAGTTTAATGGTTATCAATCATAAATCAAGAATTCTAACTTCTACATTTTCTAATCAAAAGATAGATCTAACTATATATGCATCAAATCAAATATTTAAAAATAAAATAGAAATCCAATTAAAGCTGCAAAGACAATTAGATCAAATCCTTTAATAGAACATTTGTCTATCTCGATTGTGATTCGTAGTGTACATAAACATTTGAAATTCGATACTTGTAATAATAATACAAACCAAAACACATAGAGAAACCCATCTGAAACTTCTAAATGAAATTTAACATAAATGTATATAGTCTACTCATATATTATTAATTTTCCTCTTTTTCGTTAAGATTCTTCTTATCATGAGCATTGGTTATAGCTACTTGCAATAACAACTGCTACAACATCGATGGTAACGAGACTTTCTATGCAAGTGAGAACTTCAAAGAATCAATCTATATCCGATTGCAGGTTTGAACAAGTAAAAATCATTTTTGATAAGAACATATATTAAAAAACATCACCATTTCCCTTGCTTTGCTAGAAAATCCGACATGTTTAATCCAAATATCACACAAATAAAGAGCATCATATCAGTCCCATTAATATCTGAATCACTAAAGTTGTCCGATTTTATGCTCAGAGATATAAACCATCCCAAATCTTTTATAGTGTTTTACAGACCTAAAACTAAATAACCATAAATTTTAAATGTTCTAAAAGTTTGATGGTTATCAATCATAAATCAAGAGTCCCAATACATCATTCCCTAAATAATAATTCTAACTTACCAAACTGTAGAAATTTTCTGATCAACAGATAGATCTAACTATATATATTCATCAAATAAATATGTAAAAATAAAATTGCAATCCAATTAAAGCTGCAAAGAAAATTAGATCAAGTACTTTTATAGAACATTTGACTATATCCATTCATAGTATGACACAAACAATAACTTTTATAATCATTTGAATTCGCTACTTTTAATAATAATACAAACAAAACAATAATCCAGAATATAGCTATCAAACCACATCAATACAATTTATAAGCATTTCAAATCAGATACTTGTAATAATAATAATAATAATACAAACCAAAACACTACACTCAAGGAATATAACTTTTAAAAGAAACTAAACCACTCAATTACATAAAACAATATATACCCTTCAAACAAGTTAAGCAGCAAATTACTTTAAATGAAAATAAAGCATTACTTTCTTTATGTTGTTTTGGGGCTTTATTTTTTTTGTTCTTTTTTTGTTTTGTTTTTGTCTAAAATATTGTATTTCTCTAATAAAAAGAGAAGAAGTTCAAATAAATAAATAAGAGCTACACATGTCCAAAACACATAGCAACATGCATAATTATTATTTGCTTAAAATAATTAAGATAGAAAGATATAGTATTTGTGATCTCTTAAGCTTAGAGACTCAAGTTATTAAGAATTCACTACACAGTTTGTATATAAATAATTGTCCTTAGAAGAAGAAGAAGATGGCAATGTTATCACACTCCTACATTTCCTTATGAAGACTAAAGTTAATCTTGTTTTGATGCAATTTGACCAAATAGGAGCTATGAATTAAGGCAAGCCAGAATTTAGATACACCTTAAATGGAGAAGACACTTAAGATGATTTGAAATACACAATATTTTACCTTAATTTTTTATCATAAATATATAATATTTTTACTAACAACACTTGAAAAATGAAGTTTTTGGTCATCTTGAGGAAACAATTCTTAATTTTAAAAAAATACATTTTTAATTTTCAAACAAATACAATTTGATTGAAACCATGCACCCTATATCATCAAACATCTACTATGGAAATGATACAATTACAAATACCATATAAGTGATACAATCAAAATAGGAATGTAAAACATAATGATAAAGTGAAAAATCATGAAAAAGATATGGATGTAAACCATTGGCACAAAAACTAGATTTGACAGCAAATGACTTTATAAGGGAAACATCATGATCTAGGTTGAGGAGGTTCAATAATTTTCTAGGTTCCACGTTCTTTTTAATTGGCCACTAAAATGAAGAGCCTAAAAAACATAACAAAAATGGAATGATGATTATGCACCCAACTTCAAGATGAATGGGAACTCGTTGTACAGACTGTACAGTGAACTTCTAAATAAAATGAGTTACTCATCCTCTATCAAAGTATCAAGCAACTTAATTAGCAGGTCGAGTTGACTCAAACTGGGTGATAGGCATACTTATTTTTTTTCACACCAGTTACAATACTAGATCTAAAGAAAATACTGGAGAATCAACTTGTCTAAGAATATATTTTTTTATAAAAATGAGATCAAGAGATTTTATATTGTGGAGCAATCGGAACCGCCCCAATCTTGACTAGGGTATCATTTCAAAAAAGAATTATTATGAGGGTATCCACATCAGAATCCATATTCTCATCCAGAAAAAGATAATGTTTTCAAATAGGCATAGCCAAACTAATGTAAAAAATGGCTCTTGATTCTAGTAGGGATAACAAATAGAAAAATAAACATCATCCCATTTACAGAAATGATCAGTTTAGACACCCCTAACTTCAGCAGCAACAACTAATAATATTTCAGAAGCAGAAAAAAAAAATATTTGAGATTGCAATGTGAAGATATATTAATCTCCAATCTAAGATAAGTTGTAGATCTTAAAATGGTCTTTGTCACTGCCATTCAAAACTTATTCAAATTCAAAATTCCATTATTTTCAGTATGCATTAGCAATACACCAAGAATCCAAAAGCAAGTATTAAACAGACATTAACTTTACTTTAGCTTCTAACATATCATCTGTTACTTCATCAATTTTCTACAGCGCTCAAGCACCTCCACCTCTTTTCTGTGACATAGAAAAACACAAATATTGAATTCAGACTCAACCCCTCGTCAAATCTTTCTTCATGTTCTCTAACCCACAAAAAGTTCTCCATATCAATCATATTCTAAAATTGTGAGTGAAAAGACATATTAAAGGGAATTAAGTGATCACTTGTATAGCACGACAATATCATATCTTGAAATACTCCTCTTTATGATCTCATTTGGATCCATGTACAATAAATACGACAAAAAAGTTTTTCCAAATAATACATAATCATATTAACTTAATTATCAAAATTCAAAAACTTTCTCTTTATACCAATCCACCATTGTAAACATAATGAGCAAAATAGTATACAGAGATAAATACACATATTTAATCATTAATCTAGACACCTTGTAGGAATTATAGCGCCAACTTGAACCCTTTAATAAGTAATTGTTCCTGCAAAACCAAAAATCTGGAGATTAAAGAGAAACTCATTTTTTATTTTTGTAAATCAAATTAATCTAGTGTTACTCACAGATTCATTTTTTCTTCTTCTCGATGATTCTTAGTATGAGATACACACAGCTGGTGGAAAATCGACAGAGACGAGACTCTCAAGGCAAGTTTGTACTTGAGTTATATCTTCCATACCACGAACCCTAACTTCCTCAAATGACTGTTGTTCTAAATTATACCAAATAAGGCTCGAATTAATGTTCAAAAGTACTTTCTTACCACATTTTGAATAAGTAATAGGTTTCACAGTGTAAAAAATTACAAAAGGATTTGTCGGTGATATTGTAATCAATTTCGACCAATGCTCATTTTCTCCACCATATTCTTTCAGCAAAAATACTTCCACAACCGATGACTCGTACTGACAACTCAATGAAAGACATCCACCTAAATTATTCAAATATAAAAAGAAATGAGGGCCAGCGTATTTTGGTTGTGGAATTACTCTATATTTCTCTGTTCCAAGATCAAAAGCAACAATCAATCTTTTCTTTGGTGTAGCTGTTTTCACATATGAGATCCAGTGCAGAGCTCCACCAGCTATTGAATCTCCAAAGCTCCCCATCTTCGGACATTGAGAAAACTTCTCTGGCCTATGCCACGAATTTGATTTCAAACTATAAACCTTCACCTCATATTCGTCGATGTCTCCTCTAAAAGTTTTTTGACGAAACGCAAGTCTCACAACCTTGTAATCATCGTTGGTGTTATCGTAACCAAATCGATAAATACAGTCGTAGAAAATGTTATTTATATCTGGTAATTCAACCGATTCGTAAGGTAATTTTTTAGACTTTCTAGTTGATGGGTTGCAAATAAAGAAATCGTTAATGGAATTGGCATCTGACATGCAGAGTAAGCCATCACAAGACCCGTACAACATAATTCCACAATCATAATTCCCATGGCACAATTCCATAATTAAAGTCATCACAGGACAACTATTCAACGGATGGTTATTGACCACAGCCGGTTGAAGAACGCCTTCATCGGGATCAAAATCCACACGATAAAAATTGTCTTCCCACAGAAAAAGACGAAATCAGGGCAACTGATTAGGGCAAGCCAAGATTTAGATACGCACCTAAAACTAAAACGGAGTAGACTCTTAACAGGCAACCGAGAAAGAATGTCAGGTAGAATATCATCCGGCAACAGCGACATCTTCACAGATCGGACAATGAAAGAAGGATTTTTCACTGCAGAAGCTATAGTTTGTATTAGGGTTTCTCACAGGCTCAAAGTTTGTATTAGGGCTACTCACTACAGGCTCAAAGTTAAAGAAGTAAAGAAAATTTTTCTTGATTTTGTAATAAAATTATTATTATTACAATTATTTTGCTAAATTGATAAAATTTAATCCGCATATATTAAATAACATATATGGAAATAATCATCCATTTAATTTTACACTCTTTTGTTTATATATTTTGTATTGATGTGTATATCTTTATTACTAACTTTTTTTAATATTACATATTTACTAAAAATCACAATTACTTAAAAAAAATATATGAAATATTATCTGCAAATGTTGTTACAAATCATTTATTTGCAACTACAAATCACATACAAAAATAATAATTTATTTTAAAAATAAGACAAAATAAAAATATAATTTAGTCCTATATGCACGGAAATTAAATTAGAAGGTCGGACAAAATATTAATTGAATAGTTTATAAACGTAAATTTAGTTCTCAATAATTTAATAAATGTGTTAAGATTAAAATCTCAATAATTCAATAAATGTGTTAAGTTTATAATATTTCAAAAATCGAGAAAGATTTGAGATTGCAATGTAAAAATGAAAATGTACCACATGTTATACATCTTGAAATGGTCTTTGCCACTGCCATTTAAAACTTATTCTAATTCAAAATTCAATTCTGTTTAGTATGCAATACACCATGAACCCAAAAGGCAAGCAAATTCATTCTCAATGCAACCATTTTACTTTACTTTAGTCTCTAACATTTGATCTGTTTTTTAAAACTAAAAATCAGCATTACTTTGTTATTTGACATTCGGTTGGGGCACGGTCGGGTACGCTGTTTTGGCATGACTTGTGATTGAAAAACCAAATAAATCATACTCAAGGAAGAATTTTGAAACGTTCGAATTAAAGGGATTGTATGGCTGTCACGGTTAAGGAAATTAGAGACGGGAATTGGAACTCACTTCTTTGATGTATTCCGGACGGGAGGCGAGTACTCGAGCACCTTAATAGTATCTAGTTTCACGAAAGTTGACTTGCACTCATAGGAAGACAATGAGGACGGAAGACTAAAATTCAGCGAAGTGTGGGATGTAATCTGAGAGAGGGGGCAGTTGTAGAGTGGGTGCCCGTGGTGTGGTCCTCCAAGATCCTCTCGCGTCATCAATTCATCATATGGCTTGTTTCCATAAATATGTCAATTTCAAGTACTTGCTGCATTTTATGTTCAAGGAAGGAAGAATCTATAAATCATTTGTTTGGTGATTGTCTGTTTATTGCTAAAATATGAAGATAGTTCGCTAAAGTTATAGTGTTACTGGATTTCCTTATATATTGACACCAAATAAAGGATTTAATGATTGAAAAGGCCAAGGGAAGCTCATTTTTAGTTAATATTGTGCTATTTTGGGGTGATTGTATATCAAGTATGGATGGAAAGGAATGCTAGGGTCTTTTCGAGAGTTAGAAGAACCGAAGAGAAAGTTTGGAATGATATTATCTTTGACGGTCATGCTCTAATTCACACGTGGAGGCGTATTCCTGTAATATCCAAATTTTAAAAAAAAAGTAAAAGACTTCATATTTTAATTATAGTGGCTTAATATGTAGGTGAAAAATGCTTTAATTTAAAGGAAATAAGTGGAGGGAACAAAGAATGAATCACACTTGGACTATTCTAAAGAAAGAGAATTGTGAAATGGATTTGAGATACTAGGTAAATGACAAATGTCATTAACTATTAACATTTCAATGCATGTAGTCTTAAAACAAGAGATTATTTGTTTTTACTCTCTACATAGAGAGAATCGGGGCTTATAGATTTGGGTTTTGTTGAAGTGAAGAAAGATAAATAAGAGCTTATTGAAAATTAGGTAAGGAAATCTATTCTTCTACAGTTTTTGTTTTAAAAAATATATATGTATAAGTATTTTGGGTATAAGATGTTGGTTTTCATCCAACAGATTTTAGGGTAAACAAATTTATTGTTAAATGGGTTTATAAATTTATGGATCAAGAATGCATGTAAATTTTGATAAAGAAATAATGGTTTGTGATGATGGTTTATGAAACTTGATTTTAAATAGTCTTTAGTTTATGAAGGATAATTCTGAAATGATTTTGTGAAAATGATGATTTAGGGATAAATTGTTTTCAAATAGTATGATATTGTTTTTATTTCGACATTGAAATAGAAATTGGTATATCTGAACTTAAAAGATTTGGCTTCTAAACAATTTTGAAGATATGCCTATTTTATTACTCTGGACTTGATTTTGTATTGTTTGTCTAATAATGAACTATTTGTGCCACGAGTGCCGCTTACACCGGTTAAATGCGTCAACGCAAGACACTTATGTCTTGGTTGATGGCCCATGCGTCAATGCAAGACCTGTGTCTTGATTGATAGTGCGTCAACGCAAGACGCTTATGTCTTAGTTGATGGCTAATGCATCTATGAAAGACTTAAAGTACTTGATAGATGACTTATTAAGTTATTATGATAATTCAGACTTTATCTTGATCCCAAAGTTATTACTAAAGTATATTATTTTCTGTCGAATGAGAATCTTAATTATTTAATAGTTGGTTAACCTATCTTTGACTTCTTGATCCAGCTATAGAAGGGTTTGGTTTTCTTATTGAGCGTGTTTAGCTCATCCTTTTTAAAATGATTTTTCCCAGATAAAACAACGACTAGTCAAAGGGATTAAGAAACGAAAGACTATAGTAGTATATATAGACTAGACGGTAAAAAGTTACTCTCTTTTTGTATTAGTATGGATATATAGATAGTATGTAATATGTAAGGAAAGTTTTTGGTAAGAATGAGAGTCATCATCTGTTTTGAACTAGAGATGAATTGACCATAATAGTTGTAATGGAAGACGGATTTTATAAGTTATGTGTTTATTTTATTAGTAAGAATGGTTTAGCCTAGCTTGTTATATTTGGGTAATGACATGCGGCGTCTGCACGCCTCATGCCTTGGTTTGGGGCGTGACAATTCCAATCACACCTTGTGAGCTATGTCGGGAATGGGAATTCAAGTTCGAGTAACTCACGAAATTAGATTTATATAAGGTGCTTTAGTTGTTTAAAAGTGTGTAATTGTAATTTTCATTTACTCATGTGTGTTTATGAATGGTTTCATTTGTTTTCATAACTATCAATTATAGGGTTTGTCTAGAATGATACAAACGAAGTCATGTTAATTTTTCTTTCTTTTTTGATTTTTAATAAAAATGGCAAACAAAACCATTTTTCTAAAAATAAAATAAAAAATATAATTGATCTGTTTCCCTCCCCTTTTCTGTGACAGAACAAACACAAATCTTGAATTCAGACTCTAACCCTCCTCTAATCTTGGTTAGAGTTGTCTAACGCACCCAAAAGTCTAGTATTAAAGTGAATTAAGTGACTTGTATAGCATGCAAATTTGGAGATCCAAGTAATAAGTATGATAAAAAAAAAATGTGTTTTCAAATAACACATTCAGATTAGCTTGGCTTGGTAATCAAAATTCAACAACTTTATCTTTATACCAATACACCATTGTAAAAGCAGAAAAATAAACACATTTGATAATTAGTATAAAGAATAGTAATTATTTTTCTTGCAAATCTTTGTATAAATTTGTATGGATAATTGAGATTTTTTCCCATTCATGATGTCCTCTAAAAGTTTTATTATATAATATGATTGTTATAATTGAAGAGTAAAGTGTTGTTATTTTAGAAACAACGAGAAGAGAGAAGAAGGATGGTGATATGTCATTTAGATGGACACCACTTTTCATTTACGATGTGAAACTCTTTTTTTAAAATAAATTAAAACGACGTTGTTTTAGATATGGAACACCGTTTCGGACAATAAAGTGGGACAGCAGAACCGAGCTTGACTAATTGGGTGGTTTTCCTTTAAATATTCAAATTATCAAAATTTTAGTTTTTAATGTATTTTAAAAAAATTGAGTTTGTTTGAAGTAATTAAAAAAATGTGTAATGTTTTTGAAAGATTTGAGAAATTTTGTATTTATTTTAATTTTTTTTTATAACGATATAACTTTTTTTACGATTAACCAATTTTGAGGTATTTTAGTTTTAAATGGAGTGTTTTTTCAATAAATTTGAATGTGTTTAAAGATGTATACGTGACTAAAATTATGATAGTTAGAATTTCATATAATTACCATTCAATTCAAAGTTAAGTTCAAAAACAAATTAAATAAAAATGACACATAAACTAAAATAGTGATTTAACTTTTAAGTTAGCCATCTAGATGTCAAAGATTTTGTTTTAAGTAGATTTTGTCATTTTATTTTTAGTTAATTGTCACCTATCATTAAGTAGATTCTAGAAATAATATATTTTTTTTATTATGAAATACAATCCTTCCTCCACATTCTCCATCTAGCTTCTCCTCCATCACACCCCGATTTCTTCTTTTATCTTCATTTTCAAATAACCACCATCCACCATGTTCAATCGAATAGCTCACCTACTAGTCTTTTCTCGATCGACGATGGCTCTTCATATCACGAATTTGATTGGCGGCAAATCGATTTAGGTATTTAGATTTTATTTTTTAATCTATCAGATCAATATCTTAAGAGTTTAAATTGATGTAGGGTTGGATTGATTTTGGATTCATATTTTAAAAATTTCTCTTTCTTTCTTTTTAGATTATTTTATCATTGGATTGATACAATTACATGATAAAAGTTGATACAATTACATGATATGATTTGATTACTTTATTTGAAATCAAATCATTTAATTGTGTCCCCACCTTATATCCAAAGATAAAACAATCTAAAAATGAACAAAGATAAAAAACCTTTGGAATATCAATCCAACCCTAAATCAAACCTAACAATATTGAATTGATAAATTAAAAAAAATCTAAATACCTTAATGATTCCGTTATCGGTCGAATTCGGAAGATGGAGAGTCATGTCGATTAGGAAAGGAACGGTTGAATTGACCAATAGAACAATGAAGGAGATGGGATGGTGGTTTGAAGGAGAGGATGAAAAAAGAAAATGAAGTTTGTTGGAAGAAGAGAATAAATGGAACCTATCTATTTTCTCACAAGGAGGATGTGTAAAATACAAATTATTTATTTTCATTTTAGATTACAAATTATTTATTACAAAATTAGTTGTAAACAACTTAGGGCAATTAGGTCATTTTTCATTAATCGAGTTAAAATGCATATCAATAAATTTCAATTTAAGTCACGGGAAGAGTGGAAGAGTGTGAATTAGGATTTTACAGTTTCAATTTCAATTTAAAATATGTGTTTATTATTACACCCGATCATTTTTAACACATGGAATCATGCATGAAGGCCCATTGAATCTACGGCACAAGTGTTTTGTAACAGTTGGGTTTTTGATAAAATTTCATTAAAGAGAGGAAAGAGATTTTTGGGTTTTACTGATTTGGTAAAATTATGAAAAAAATTAGTTTTTAAAATTTAAGATTATTTTATTTTTTGATTTTAAAGGATAGAGTGTAGGTGAGAGAATAATGATTTAAAGAGAAGATAAAATTAAAGAATAATTTTAATATTTAAATGATACAATTATTTAATTTTATTGTAAATAAAATGTTTGAATTTTAAATTTTATCATAAAATCTTTTATCAAATGAGGTCTAAGTGTTGCATTGGAATTTGGAAGTAATAGCCAATAAATTTATTTATAGGGAAGTCTAGCTAATAAATTTGAACGTTGAATAGAAGTAATTGACTAAATATAAGATTTTAAGGCGGTTATTTTTCTTTTCTTTTATTTACTAATTTTAAATAAATAATAATAGAATGAATATATATATATATATATATATATATATATATATATATATATATATATAACAATTATTGCACTGTAATATTTTAACACGTGTAATCATGCATGAATCGACCAATGCACAGGAAAGACACGCGGATCATAGTGTTGAGAAGGTGATCACTATATGGTTGATAAATTTATATAGGGAGATGTGTAGCTAATAAATTTGAATAAATAAAATTTAATTGAGTAAACATAATAATTAAAACGATCATTTCTCTATTTCTCTTTATTATTTTTTTTTTATTATCTTTATTAATTTTTAAATATTTATTCAATATTAATTAATTTAATAATTATTTATATATTTTTTAAATAAAGAATATATATATATATATAAATCAAATAAACAAAATATATATTATATTTAATAAATAAATATAATTGAGACTTTAATTGGGTGATTTTCATTTTAAGAGACTTAAATTTTAAATTTTGACATGAAATTTGAAATTATCAAATTTACAAAAGTGTATTTCATCTTGTTTTGTGTATATTTTTGTTTTCTAATTAATTTGTCACATTATTAAATGAAATAATATTTTAAAATATAATTTGCATATATTTTTTAAACATGAGTATTATTTTCGAGATTTAATTATTATAATTTATTAAAGTTGGTTTGGGTAATTAGAAAATGTGTAATGTTTTGAAAAATTGAGAAAATTTGAATAGAGATAAATTTTGTATTTATTTGTTTTAAAATTTAATAACGACTTAATTTTTTTTTACGGTTTATTAATTTTAACATATTTTAGTTTTAAATGGAGTTTTTTTTCATAATTGAGAATTGCTATTTTATTTTTCTAAACTTGATCAATTAATTAAGAAAATGAAATACTATACTAAATTAAAAAGAGAAATATTAATTTGTTTATATATAAATTCTTAAATTATGATAATTAGAATTTAATGGGTTACCATTCAGATTTTGATATAAATATTAAAAATGAAGGTTACAAAGTAATATGCACAACCAAGTGATCTTGACTTCATTGGCCCACATATATCATAAGACACCAAATCTAGTAATTATAACTTTCTTTATTTAGGTTATCCAAATGACACTTGTTTTTGTTTTCCAACCAAATAATATGGACATCTCTTTAAGTGCACATTTGAAAGCCCACCTAACACATTTTTCTTAGCCAACATAGCTAAGTCTTTCTCGCTAATATGAATCAAATGTTTGTACCACAACTCAGAAGAAGAATCGGTTTCATAAGTGTTGTTATACCATTTAGATATTTTGGAACAAACAATGTACAAATTCAAAAGTCTCTTATATTTAACAACAACCATTGATCCCTTTGTAAGTTTTCATTCCCAATCAGAAAAAGAATTATAGAAGTCTTCATCATCCAATCTTCCAACTGATAAAAGATTGAAGTAAATATCAGGAATATGCTTAACCTCTTTTAGAACATAAGTAGTGTCATTGACCATCTCAACACAAACATTACCAATTCTAACCATTTTAGCTTGATCATTATTACCCATATGATCAATACCAAAATCACCAACCTTATATGAGAAAAATATTGTCTGGAGCAAGAGTAAAAGCATCACTAACCACAATCCAATTCATCTCATCACAAGACACGTTAAAATTCTCAACATCATTAAAAAAAATAATAAGAAAATCATAAAAAATAACAACATCATCATGATTTTTATCTTTTTTTTTGTAATTGGGAGTAATGGTTGTGTTTTAATTTTCTTCTTGTTCTCCTTTTTAAATTAAAAACAAATTTTATTGATACGGCCCTTAGGCGGTTAGGCCACAATGATGACACTCAATGTTTGTCCACTTATTAAAATCCCACGAAATTTTCTACGATTAATTAAATCTCACCATTTAATTCTCTCCTAGATTCTGTTATCAAGACCTCGGGTTATAAAGAACAATCTTGTGTCTTTTTCTCATATCTTCATTCAACACATAATTTTTTACTAAATTCATTGAAAGAATGCCATATAGAGCAGAATTGTATAAAATTATTATAAAATTCTCTCATTAGTTAGGTAGAGTACAAGTAAACATAATCCATGTATCTCGTCATCAAAGTTGAGTTTCATTCTTTTTAATTGATTAATAATTCCCACAAAATTATTCAAGTGGTCAGTCATCGGAGAATCAACATAATACCTTAAGGACATCAATTGTTTTATCAAAATCATCTTGTTATTACCCATCTTTCTCTTATACAATTATTCAAATTTAGTGTAAAGAGCATGAGCATCAATAATATAAATCACATGGTTCTTGCTTTTCATTTAGTAGGAATTAAACTATGGGTCATCCCACATTTGAATCAATTTCTCTTTATTGAATCAATTTCTCTTTTTGAATGAGACTTTCATCTTGAAGAAAGGATATCCAAAGACAACCCATTCCAAATTGCATTTCCAATATCTTCTACCTTCTTGGTTTTCATGAGTAGGAATTAAACCTTGGGTCATCCACATTTTAATTTTGAATCAATTTCTTTTTTGAGGATGGATCTAAAGATTAGAGTTAGGATAGACTTCATTAATGTAATGTCAAACTTTAGCTTTAATTCTTCTATTTGGACAATATCAAAATTCACTACATTCAAAGATGAAATTAGAAGAAGTAGATTGATGTTCTATTTTTATTTTATCTCTCTCTATATATAATTTATTAAATACAATGTTATTTGTATAAATAATTAAATGTTTAACTTTCAAATTATATTTATAATGAGTTTTTAGATAAACTTAATTACTCAGATTAAATAAGTATTTTATTGATCATGAAAAAAATAATAATGTTAACATGATAAATTTTAAAATTTGTACATTCAATCAAACAAAAATAAAAATATTTTAAATATCAAATAGATAATTAAGTTGACATTTATATCAGTTATGAAGATGACAATTAAGTTAGAGAATTATATAATAAATTAAAAAATGAGATTCTATTGGTTTAGAATTAAATATATATATATATATTAAAGAAGTTATATGAAAATAATTAGAAAATAAAAAATTTATGGAATAAAATATAACAGGAAATTATAAAAAGATTAAGGGCTAAATATGGATAGATTAGGACACATGCATTGAAAAAGAAAACATTGTTTTTTCTGGTGGGCTTAACCCACCTCATCCCATGACAGTATTAGTCTCTGAGTGACAGTAAGAAAAACATATTCTCAAATGGTAAAATATATTAGTCTCTGAATGACAGTAAGAAAAACATATCTCACATATTCTGAATGCCAAAGCCATCACTTGAGCTCTTAGATTCCCATATCTCACATTTCCAAGATTCATTGCCAAAGCAGTCATTTTACAGTCATCTCTCTGTTAAAAAAACACAAATCTTGAATTAAGAGTCAAACCACTCCTCTATCTTGGTTCATGTTGTCTCAATATCAATCATATTCTAAAACCGGGACTTGTATAAGACAACATTTGAGCATATTTGGAAATACTTTTGTTATGATCTTATTTCATCCACATGATAAATATGACATAAAATGTGTTTTCAAATAATGCATCGTCACAATTAGATTTATATCAATTAACAATTGAAAAAAAAAAGAGCAAATACATTTGTATACAGAGGAAAATACATATATACCTTGTAGGAATTACAGAACCAACTTGAAACCCTTTGATAGGAAATTTTTCCTGCAAAACCCAAAATAAAATTTGGAGATTAAAAAGAAACCCATTTTGGATTTGTAAATAAAATTTAACATATATCTATTTACTCACATATTCGTGTTGTTTCTTTTCGATGATTCTTAGCATTGTTTACAGCTTCTGGAACATTGAAAGAGACTAGACTTTCCAAACAAGTGACTACTTCAAAGATTTGGTCCGTGTCATGATCCCTAATACATTCAAGTTCCCTAACACCTTCTTCAAGTGCCTGTTGTTCTAAATTATACCAAACCAGGCACTCAAAATCAATGTTCAAGAGTACTTTCTTACCACATTTTGAATAAGCAATAGTTTTCACCATGTGAAAAGGGTCAGAAAAACATGATGGTGGTAGTGTAATAATTTTAGTCCAATGTTCATTTTTCCCACCATATTCCTTTAGCACATAAACGTCCACATTCATTGAGCAGTAATGACAACTTACAGAAAGACATCCTCCTAAAGTATTCAAATATAAACAGGATAGAGGACCTGGGTTGTATTTCGGATGTGGAATTATTCTGTATTTCTCTGTCCCCATATCAAAGGCAACAATCAAACTTTTACGTTCCAATTGTGATTCCACAGTTGGAATAGTTGAGATCCAATGCATAGCTCCTCCGGCTATTGAATCACTGGTTCCGCAAGAGTTCGGATAGTGACGAAATTTTTCCGGCTTATGCCACAAATTAGTTTTCAAACTATAAACTTCAATCTCGAAATTGATGAAATCTCCATTAACATCTGTTTTAAACACCACAAGTCTCACCACCTTATAATCATCATTGATTCTGTTGTAACCGAATCCGCAAGTATGCTCTTGAAAAATGTCAGGATGTTCTGTCATCTGAAGTGGTGAGAAAGGGAGTTGTATAGACTTCCTTGTGGATGGATTCCATATATAGAAAATGTCCATGGAAGTTGACATGCAGACTAATCCATTACTGGTGCCATGGAGTATGGACCCATCCTTAAACCTAAAAGGACTGTAATCGACTATAGTCGGAGGAAGATCGTGGTCATCGATGAAATCAAAATTCAAACGGCAAAGATACTCATCCCACATGAAGAGACTAAGGTTGTCCTTGGTTTGAACAGATCGGTTCAGATGCAATTTGATAAAATATGGGCTAGTGATTAGGGCAAGCCAAAATTTAGATACACACCTTGAACGGAGAAGACACTTAACAGGCAATCGAGAGAGAATGTCTGTTACAATCTCATCCGGCAGCAATGGAGACATCATGGACAAACTGAAAAACCCAGAAAGAAATGAAAAACATAATCTTTTAGAATGTAACCTAGATTATATATGATGATAACAAAAGGAAAAAATCACTTACATCATGGCGAAATAGTAAGAACAGAGCAATGTTAGTGGTGGTGGAAGAGAAGAGAAGAGAAGTGGAGTGGTGAGAAAGTGAGTATGAGGGATTTGTTTAGATAGAAAACAAATATTTTTTCATCGGTTTCTCCGGGAGGACAATTAGGTCATTTCTCATAATTGAGTTAAAATGCATCCTAACAAATTTCAATTTAAGTCACGGGAATGACAGTTTAAATTAGGGTTTTACAGCTGGAAATATTTTTTTATTATTACACTGATCATTTTTAACACGTGTAATCGTGCATGAAGACCCATTGAATCTACCGCACAGTGTTTTGATAAATTCACATTATCAATTTAATAGGAATAGTATAACGAATAAATTTGAATGGTTAATAATATTTTTAGTTATTAGGATAAAATACCGTTTTTATTTTAAAATGAAACAATTAAATCACTAATTTAATCAATTGTTTTATAAATTAAAATATTAAATTATTCATATTTAATAAATTATTATATTAATAAAAATTAATATTAATATATATATTTAATATTTATTTTATTACATTATAAAATTTATTTCAAATAAATTAAATTAAGAAATTATTTCATTTAAAAAAATTATATTAATTTTATTAAATAAAAATAAATTCACAATATAAATAAAATTAAAATTAACTATATCATCTAATATAATATTTAAATTTTAAATACTTCAAATAAATAAATAATTATACAAGAAAATAAAGTTTAATATATTTAAATAAAAAATATTAATTAATTTATAAAAATATCATCTAGATTAAATATTTATAAAATAATTTATTCAATTTTTTTAGTATAAACTACCTCTAAACAATTTTTTAAATAAATATTCAAATAAATAAATTATTTTATTTAAAAATTCATATTAATTATATTAAACAAAAATAAATTTATAATATAATAAAACTATAACATATTATATTATTTAATATAACATTTAAATTTTAATAGTAAGTAATTTATAAAAAAAATTATTCATTTAAATTTTAATTTTTTTTTATTAATGAAAGTTTATATTAATATATATATATATATATATATATAGTTTTTTAATATTTATATTATTATATTTTAAAATTAGTTTTAATAAAAATTAAATTATTTAATATATAAAAATGTATTAATTATAATATATATTATACATAAGAGGGAATAATAAGAAGAAAAAAATTAAAAACCTATTTTCTTTTTATTTCAATCAAACAAAAGTTATTAAAACACACCATATCAAAATCAAAGTAACTCTAAAAGTAAATGACTAATTATAAGAATTCTAAAGGATTATTTATTTATATTTGAATTTTGAATATCATTTTTCAAATTAATTTATCACATTTTTAAATGTAATGTCATTTAAAAACGATTTGAATATATTTTAAAAAAATTAAGTATTATTTTCGAGAGTAAAGCATTTTAATTTGTAAATATTTGTTTGAGTAATTAAAATGTGTAATGTTAGAAAATATTTGAAAAAAATTGAATAAAGAAAGAATCTGTATTAATATTTTTTAAAATTTTATAACGGCATAATTTTGTATATGGTCTACCGAGTATAAAGGTATTTTAGTTTTAAATTGATCGTTTTCTTAATATGATTTAAATATTTTAAAAAATGTGTAATATGTGAATAATTGAAAATATTAAAAAAAAATTGTTATATTATTTATATAAATATGATAAATTAATTACTAAAATAAAATAGTATGATAAATTAAAAAGACAAACTTTAATTAATTTGTATGAAATTATTAAATTACTTAAATTATAATAGCTAATTTAATTTGTCATAATTTAAAGTTGAAGTCTCCATAGTTAAAACGATTCAAGTTCGAATATAAACTTAACTATTATTTTCAAAACCCCGGGTCACTTTTATCCTCAGTTTATTTTAATTGACATTATTTTATTTTTATATAATTGTCATCTTAGAGTGTTAACTTAATTCTAGAAATTAATATTATTTTTATATTAAATTGATCTTCCTCCACATTCTCTTTTGAACTTCTCCTCCATTTTCTTATTTCATCTTCTCTTTAAAATAACTGTATTTTAGTTTTAAATTGATCATTTTTTTAATATGATTTAAATATCTTAAAAAATGTGTAATATGTGAATAATTGAAAATATTAAAAAAAATTGTTATATTATTTATATAAATATGATAAATTAATTACTAAAATAAAATACTATGATAAATTAAAAAGACAAACTTTAATTAATTTGTATGAAATTATTAAATTACTAAAATTATAATAGTTAATTTAATTTGTCACAATTTAAAGTTGAAGTCTCTATAGTTAAAAACGATTCAAGTTTGAATATAAACTCAACTATTATTTGAGATTCAAACCCAGGACACTTTTACCCTCAGTTTATTTTAATTGACTTTATTTTATTTTTATTTAATTGTCATCTTAGAATGTTAACTAAATTCTAGAAATTAATATTATTTTTATATTAAATTCATCTTCCTTCCCATTTTCTTTTGAACTTCTCCTCCATTTTCTTATTTCATCTTCTATCTTCTCTTTCAAATAACTGTATTTTAGTTTTAAATTGATCGATTTTTTAATATGATTTAAATATCTTAAAAAATGTGTAATATATGAATAATTGAAAATATTAAAAAAAATTGTTATATTATTTATATAAATATGATAAATTAATTACTAAAGTAAAATACTATGATAAATTAAAAAAGACAAACTTTAATTAATTTGTATGAAATTATTAAATTACTAAAATTATAATAGTTAATTTAATTTGTCACAATTTAAAGTTGAAGTCTCTATAGTTAAAAACGATTCAAGTTCGAATATAAACTCAACTATTAAAGATTCAAACCCCGGGGACACTTTTACCCCTCAGTTTATTTTAACTTACATTATTTTATTTTTATTTTATTGTCATCTTAGAGTTAGAGTGTTAACTGAATTCTAGAAATTAATATTATTTTATATTAAATTCATCTTCCTCCACATTCTCTTTTGAACCCTCCGTCTCATCCGTTCGAGTTCGCTCGCTTGTCTGCACCTAGGTTCCTCTATTGTTCTATTTACCTATTTCAACCACTCTTTTCCCAACCGACAACTCATTGTTTATTTTTATATCTTGTTAATTTTTAAATATATACTTTTGAGTTAATTAATTAATTAAATATTTTTGAAATTAATAATAATAATGATGATGGTGAATAAATAAATTAACAGATATAAATATATTCTTAAAAATATATATTAAATTATAAATATATATATATATATATATATAAATAAAGAGAGAAAAAAATTAAATTATAAAATTTATTATTTGAATTTTTACTCAAACTAATTAATTCTCTTTCTTGTTTTTTTCTTCTCTTTATTTTTCAAAAATCTAAAAATTTAATGTAATAAATTAATGAGAGAATATTTTTTAATCCAATTATATATAATTAATCATTATTTAGTATAGTTTAAAATCATAGTTATTAATATTTTTTAAAAGTCCATCTATATTGATTAAAATTGTTTGAGCACAAAAAAACATAACATGATAAGAAAAAGATAAATAAAAATAAAAAAATAAAAACGTTGGTGGTTATGTTATGGAGCTAGTAAATATTTGAGAAGAACAATTAACTTCCCGAGTTTCAGAATGAATCTAAAAAAACATCATAATAATATCATTATAATTAATACACATGAGACGACTACTATCAATGAAAGTTCGACGATTTCTCTTCAACTAGATAATCCACTAAAAATTAATTGGGATGGTATAACCTAATTATTTATGTCTTTTATATTAGACGCATCAATCCAAAATTCCCAACAACTACCCAAAGACTCGGATATCACCCAATGAATCACAATGATACTACACAAAAGACTCTAGATACTATTCACCCCTCGATAATGCAAAAATAAATAAGTTGTTGATTCAATCTCCTCATGATACATACGACTAACCATAATACAACATTTTTTCATTCACATAGCTGTCAAACTCGCGAGTTAACTCGTGAACTCGTTCAAGTTGACGAGTCAACTCAAGCAAAACGATTCAAGAGTAGGGATGACAACGGGTACCCTACCTGACGGGTAGTGAAGTACCCATCCCCGAACCCGATTTTCATTACACTATCCGACCCCGAACCCGACGGGTGTCTCTACTTCTATATCCATCCCCGATTCGTCGGGTACCCGATCTCTGACGGGTACCCCATTACCCCGATTAAATTTACTTATAAGATTATAAAGTTTGAAGAAAAAAAAACACACCTTTCATAAATAATTTTAACATTAGTAATATCAAAATATTAAAAATAAAAATAAAACTATTACTTACCTACCTCATAATTTTTTTTAAATGTTGAAGAAGATAAACTAGAGTGGAGAAAAAGTAGAATAAACATTGAAAAAAATAGAGATTGAATATGAAAAATTATAAGAGAGAGTAATATTTTGTTATTAAAATAAAAATTGAAGTTATGTAGAGAAATATTGTTTTGGGAATATAAAATAATTAAAGTTGGAGTGTAGTGTATTTATGACTATGGTTGGAGTGAAATGTGGATAAAATCAAATTAAATGATACATATTTATGATACATTTGCAATGATGAAGCATTTTTGAAAAAGTCACACATTAAACTTATAAAAATAAATTAATAATATTAATATAACCGGGTATCGGGTTTGGGTTTCGCACACTCCCCATCCCCGACCCCGTACCCGACCGGGTACCTTCTCCTTCTCCCTCTCCCTATGCCCGACCCCGATTTAAAATACCCGAACCCGACTATCGGATACCCACGGGTATCGGGCATACGGGTACCCATTGCCATCTCTATTCAAGAGTTTAAAAACTCGGTCAGTAGTAAAATCAATTTGAAATCGCGAGTTAATACCGTATACTGTGAACTCGTCAAACTCGTTTAAATCGGTAACATCGACCCGATTTTTGTATTTTTAGCTATTCTCCTCTCTTGTTGAATGCTCATCTATTCTCTGAAGACTACATAGTTAGATTCTTCAAGCTACAATCATTTGTCAATAATAGAATGTGAAACAAGAGATCGTTAGTAAATGAACAAAATCAGAAAAAATGAAGGAAAAAAAGTGAAAGTAAAAAGAGGCAACAATGGAGGAATCAATGAGAGAAAGTAAAAAGAGGCAACAATGAGAGAGAACAATGGAGGAGAGGCGTATTTGGAGGCCGCCATGAGAGAAAATATAATTGGAAAGGAAGCAATTAGGGTTATCCTATTAAATAATATATATATAATAAATTATCTGGAAAGATAAAATAATTTAATTATTAATTTTTATTTTGATGAGTTAGTTTATAATTGATTTATTTTTATAATGTAAGTATTTAGTTTTTATATTTTAATTTCATTTTATGATATTTTATATTATAATAATTTAACAACAAATATTTTAAATATAATAATTATGATACATAAATTTTAATTATTTATAATAATATAAGTTTCTTAATATATTGATTAATTTTTAATAATAATCAATTATTTATCTATATTTAGATGAATTAATTTTATTTTAAATTAATTATTTACTTTTATGTAAATTCTTACGATTTTGCGTAAACTCTCGATTTTACGAGTTTATTATACGTAAACTTTCAATTTTTCGTAAACTCTCGATTTTACGTAAACTCTCGATTTTGACAGCCTTGCACATATTATCCGTAAAAATTCCATCGCAAATAATGCTCCATCCAAAGAACGAGATATTGGTTGGAATATTTGACTCCTAAAGTTTTTCCCAACAAAAATTATATGAATTCATCTTAGCAAAAAACTTGTAATAATACCCCACATAAAAACTATCAATGTCTTGCCAACGCATACTATCTTGTTCAGACAGAGACACTTGTTTGTGTCCTACCAAAAGTAAAATTATATTATGAGACAAACTCTCCATAATGTTTATTCTTATATCTAATTCGGCTAGTGAAACCACTTGATCCATGATCAAACATGTCCTTAACTGTGTGACTTCTACGTATAACAATGGAAGCAAGCTCAGGATGTGTCGTAACTAGACTTTTGATACAACACCAATTGTCGTCCAAAAAACCGATTGAAAATCATCCCCACAATGAATCCAGATTGCTCACGAAAACTATTCCACATAAAATAAATTTCATTCCAAATGCTACACTCTGTTGGATAATTAGACATTTTTGTGAACCAACCAGACCAATCGTAGTCATACTTACATTTGTTCATCGATGCTCAAAGACTATTCGGGTTCTGTTACAAATCTATAACACTATTTTAAAATAGCCTTATTAAAGTAAATCAGATCTCGAATATTTAAACATCCTTGATTTTTAAAACATTTAACTTTATCTCAACTAACTAAATGTTAAAACGATGAGTTTGAGGATCCCCTTATAAATTTACACATTATTCTCTCCAATTTTATCGCTAAATTTGTGAGAATAATGAATAATGAAATTATATATACGTGGAGATGAATCATGATTATTAATATTTTTTAATATTATAATAATTTAGATAGAATAAATTAACGGAGAGAACATGATATAAGTAATTAATTTTTTTAACATGAATTACCAATTAAGTTGACCAATTCATCTATTATCAATTCAATATTGAAGTATTAGTCATTAAAATTATATAAGTGGAGAAATCTTGTTAAAATGTGTTTAACTTCGTTCAATTACTTTTTAAAATCATAGTTTATTTTTAAACCCTTCAATTATTACCCTAACTTTAGTATAAGACATTTATGGTGAAAAAACTTTTAGTCCCTTAAACAATACCTTTTTCACTTATAAAAACTCTTGTAATCACTTCCTCCTATTGAGTTTTATTAAATAAATGACTAAAAGTCATTTAAAAAAAAAAAAAAACTTCTTGCTGCAACAGCTAATAATATTTCAGAAATGGAGAAAAAATTGAGATTGCAATATGAAAATGAAAATTTACCATAAGATAATAGTCTCCAATCTAATATGAGTTATAGATCTTGAAATGGTCTTTGTCACTGCCATTCAAATTTAGTGAACGACTCGGATGTTGATGTTAGAGAGTTGTTGGCTGAAGATTGACCCATTGCCAAGTGCTCACTGGACTCCCTCTCTCTAGAAGACTGACCCTGAACTCGGTCTATTCTAATTCAAAATTCCAATGTTTTTAGTATGCAATAACAATACACCATGAATCCAAAAGCTAGCATTAAGCAGTCATTTACATAACTTTACTTTACTTTAAAGCCTAACATTTGATCTGTTTCTTCATCAATTTTCTTCAGAACTCCAGAACATCCATCCTTTTCTGTGACAGAAAAAAACACAAATATTGAATTCAGACTCAACCCCTCATCAAATCTGGCTTATTGTTGTCTGACCGGCAAAAAGTTCTCAATATTCTAAAATCGCGAACGAAAAGACATGTTAAAGGGAATGAAGTGGCTTGTATAGCACGGCAATGACCATATTTAGAAATACTTCTGTATATGGATCTCATCTGGATTCACGTGGTAAATATACGATAAATGCGACAAAAAAATGTGTTTACAAATAATACATAATCATAT
Organism: Impatiens glandulifera; assembly: GCF_907164915.1. Lineage (NCBI taxonomy): Eukaryota > Viridiplantae > Streptophyta > Magnoliopsida > Ericales > Balsaminaceae > Impatiens > Impatiens glandulifera. The sequence continues at coordinate 4,744,754 of NC_061867.1, read as the reverse complement.
TAGGCTTAATCATCAAAATTCAAAAACTTTCTCTTTATACTAATCCACCATTTTAAAGATAATGAGAAAAATAGTATAAAATACATAAATTTGATTATTAATCTAGATACCTTGTAGGAATTATAGAACAACCTTGAACCCTTTGATAAGTAATTGTTCCTACAAAACCCATAATCTGGAGATTAAAAGAGAAACTCGTTTTCTATTTGTAAATAAATTAATTTAGTTTACTCACATATTCATTTTATAGAGTTCAAAGTGGAGGGACATGATTTTTTATGGAAATGCACTAATTCGAACCAGAAGGCGAATACTCACTTGCGAAATAAATTGGTTGCGAAATAAATTGGTTGATATGTCAAGATGATGCATCCCCAAGAAGTCACTCAATCTATTGATTTGATCAAGCTCTTTAAATTTCTATTGGTAGTATAATTGGTTATTTGTAATCCATTGTATTTTTATTTCTAATTGTTGTCTAATTTTTTATCTAATTAATTTAAGACAAACGTTTGTTTTTGCCTTAATCTCTAAGCTCATGTAAATTTTCCCCTTTCCAAAAAAAATATGTTAACTTTTATTTGTTCTTATAAATAATTCTAACATTTAAAAGTAAAGTAGAGTTTAATGGTTTTAACTTGTATTAGAAAAACAAATTTACTTCTATTATTGTAGAATCTAGAGACATAAGAGGTGAAAATGTGTTGAGATAATGTTCTGGAAGAGAATCGACATTCAAGATTCCAATTTAAAGACCAAATGGAGATTTGAAAACATTTTATTTTTTTTTTATTTTTGGTTATTGTCAAAAATCCGAAAACAGGAAATTTTCATCGAATCAAGATTTAATATAGGAATCCAGATTCTCATCTAAAAAATATATATATATTTCCAAATACCAAACTAATGGTTACCTATTGATTCTAGTGGTATAGAAAATAGAAAAATAAGTATTCTCTCCATTTGATTTGGTGCCTTTTAAGGAGATGATCGGTTTAGACAACCCTAACTTATGGGCTGCAACAGCTAATAATATTTCAGAAATGGAGAAAGATTTGAATGAATAGTTCCATACCATGAACCCTAATTTCCTCAACTGACTCCTACTCTAAATTATACCGAACGAAAGCCTCTGAAAATGTAGCATAAAAAATAATAATTACTTTTTATTCATTATTTGATATAATTATTTTCTCGGTAATAATAAGAGTGTACAAATTTGAGAAAATGAATCAACTTAATTCCTAATTCATTTCAATGTTAGATTTTGGTCTAGCTCGTTAGAGAAAATGTAGAAAGTCAATTGAGAAATAAAATCAATCATCAATGTTCAGCGCCGCCAAATGTGGTGGATGATGTTGATGTGGGCCAAAATCAAATATTGCGGTTTTTATGAGACAACGCGCAAGACATTAATGATGAGGATCCAAACAAGATGTATACTCCTTGATGTTGATGGTACTCTTTGTTACTGTAAACAAAGAAGATTAAATCTATATAAATAACTTTGGTACAAGTTAGAATAAAAGTAAAATAATAAAAAATATATGGATAATAAAAGTAATAGAATTAGTATTTTTTACTAGAATATGAAAAAAAAACATTACTTTTATTACAAAAGAGACTAAAAATAAAAGGTGTAAATTTGAGGATAATCTAAAGGAAGAGACTTAACCTTCGATATTCCAATTTAAAGACCAAAGGAAGAAATTTGAAAACACTATTTTTAATATGCAAATATGTAAGAATTTCCAAGATTCATTGCCAAATCCATTCATCATTTTATTAATTTCTTCATCCATTCAATTCAATTCTCTACATCACTCCACTTCCTCCCTCATTTTTGTAAATGATCCATTAAAATTAGAGTGTCGTTAAAGTAACGACAAATGTGAAACGAGAAAAAATAAAAAAGTAAAATCATCGAGCACAAAGATCTTCTAAAAGAGCAATGAGTATGAGATCACTCGTCGAGTCCACGTTCTTACCAAATCTCACCTTTAGTCGTCTCAATCTATGTCTTTCAATAGCCATACTGGCGATCTCTCGCATAACCAATTGAACTACATACAAATTTCACAAAAGAAACCATTTATCATCAAGGCGTCTATTTAAAAATTTTACCTTTTATATTTTCACAATTGGCTAAGGTTTGAATTTTTTCATAAATTTGCAATTTAATAATATTTCATTAAAAAAAATATACTAATAGAACAATCTTTAAATTTGGAACTCAAGCTTCAAATGAAAAAATCTTTTCATTATTCACGGGTCAACAAAACGTAGCATAATAAAGGAAGAAACTTAACATTAAACATTCCAGTTTAAAGATCAAATGTAGATTTGAAAAGTTTTTTTTTTCAAATATATATGATGTAAATCTACATCAAATCAAATTTATAGACAAAACTTAACGAGACATAGATTCTAACATTGGAATCCAGATTCTCATCAAGAAAAGAATATGTTTTCAAATAGTCCAATTCCAAACTAATGGAGAAATGCCTCTTGATTCTAGTAAGATAGCAAATAGAAAAATAAGCTTTCTCTCCATTTGGTTTGGTGTCTTTTAAAGAGATGACCAGTTTACACAAACCTAACTTTTGAAAATAATTTTCAAATTGAATCAGTATGCAGGGTCTACGTTTCATGTTTGATTTGGAGATGGGAGTAAGACGAAATCTGGTATGATCCATGATACGAAGGAACATCATACCTTTGAAAATGTTAAAATTAGAAGAGAATACCTTAATATAGCACCTAATAGAGTGAAGGATGATGAATGTAATGACCTTTTGAGTCTTATTCCAGAAGGAAAAAGATATTTAATGAAATCAATCAAATTACGTTTAATGATCGAATTCATTTGCATGTGTTGGAAGGTGATTGTTAATAGCGCGCAGGTTCATTACTAGGCTAGGATGGCTGCTTATACGCAGCAGATGACAGTTGGTGGAGTGGGCTCATTGTGTTTGGTCTCCTAAAATTATACCCCAGCATCGAATTGTCCTTTGGTTGGCGTTTAGACAAAGACTCATGACAATGGACAGGATAAACAAGTTTATGACATCCATGTACAAGATGTGTACTCTAGATGTGTACTCTGTTCTCTAGATGTGTACTCTGTTCGAACAACGAGGAAACAATAGCTCATATCCTCGGGGAATGTATATATACTAAGGCACTTTGGAAAAAAATTGCTAATAACTTTAGTTACTGTATCTTTCCCGAGGATTGGAACCTTGCTAATGTATTCATATGTTTATATGGAGCAATAGAGTTATTAAATTTGGGTGGAAAGAAACTCTAAAATATTTTCAAGGGCTGAAAGGAATAAAGAATAGATCTGGAATGATGGCCTAGCCTTAATTCATACATGGTGAAACATCCCTATAACTTTGACTAATTGGAACTATGTCAACAATGGAAAATGACATTCGAAAAAGTCATAAAAACTCAAACGTATAGGACTAAATGAAGTGAAATTGCTTTTTCATGCTACTGTAATGTTGTTTCACATTTTAGTTTGCTGGTTTTTTTTGGTTATTCAGGATTGTTTATGTATTTTTTTATTCAAATTAGACCACCCACAGTAGGGTGTCAAATTTTTTCATTTAACACCCTGCCACGTCAGCTTAACACCTCTTTTAACACCCACTTTTTAACATGTCATACAGCAGCGTGTTATTCAAGGTATCAAAATTACTTTTTCACTTTCTCTCACTTCCACATCATTTAAACATATACATAATTTCATTTTTTTTAACCACAAACAATATTATTCATCACTTGATAAATCAAACATACAAATAAAGGATCCATGAAAGAGTTTGAAGATTTCAAAAGAAAGGTAATACAAACAAGGATGATAATATGGTAGAAAATTTCTAAAATTTTTTGGTGTCCAAATGACACAAACCAAGTCTCTATTTATAGATCGTGAAAAATAAAAAATATTGATATAAATTTTTTTTTATTGATCAATTATTATTAAAATGTATTTTTAAAATAACAAAACTAAAATCAAAAGGTAGATATTATCCTGCCACATGGCAGCCTCTCATTGGGCCAAACAAAATTTGACACCCATGTCAAATTTTGACACCCAAAATTTGACACCCACTTTTGCCCCCTGCTGCCTCCCACCCTCCTCTTTTGACACCCAAATGACACCTGCTGCGGCTGGTCTTAGGATAAAAGTCTGTTTTTGTCCTAATAAAAAACTTTTGTACTCACTTTCTCCCATTGAGTTTTATTAAATATATTACTAAAAGTCATTTTCTAAAAAAAAAACCTTCAGACTGCAACAACTAATAATATTTCAGAAATTGAGAAAGATTTGAGATTTCAATGTGAAAATGTAAATTTACCATAAGATAATAGTCTCTAATCTAATATGAGTTATAGATCTTGAAATGGTCTTTGCCACTGCCATTCAAACTTATTCTAATTCAAAATTCTAATGTCTTTAGTATGCACTAACAATACCCCATGAATCCAAAAGCAAGCATTAAGCAGCCATTTCCTTAACTTTACTTTACTTTAAAGCCTCTAACATTTGATCTGTTTCTTCATAAATTTTCTTCAGCACCTCTATCCTTTTCTGTGACAGAAAAAACACAAATACTGAATTCAGACTCGACCCCTCATAAAGTCTTGCTTAATGTTGTCTGACCCTCAAAAAGTTCTCAATAATCTAAAATCGCGAGCGTAAAGACATTTTAAAGGGAATTAAGTGGCTTGTATAGCACGACAATGACCATATTTGGAAATACTTCTCTTTATGGATGTCATCTGAATCCACGTGGTAAATATACGATAAATACGACAAAAAATGTGTTTGCAAATAAAAATAATCATATTAGCTTAATCATCAAAATTCAAAAACTTTCTCTTTATACTAACCCACCATTGTAAAGATAATAAGCAAAATAGTATAAAATACACATATTTGATTATTAATCTACATACCTTGTAGGAATTATATAACCAACTTGAACCCCTTTGATAAGTAATTGTTCCTATAAAACCCATAATCTAGAGATTAAAGAGAAACTCATTTTCTATTTGTAAATCAAATTAATTTAGTTTACTCACAGATTCATTTTCTCTTCTTCTTGATGATTTTTAGTACTAGATACAAACAGCTGGCGGAAAAACGACAGAGACGAAACTTTCAAGGAAAATATGTAATTCTGATAAATCTTCCATACCATGATCCCTAATTTCCTTGAATGACTTCTATTCTAAATTATACCAAATCAATGTTCAAGAGTACTTTCTTACCACATTTTGAATAAGTAATAGGTTTCATAATGTGAAAAGATACAAAATGATTTGTTGGTGATATTGTAATCAATTTCGACCAATATTTATTTTCCCCTTCAAATTAAAACGGAAATGAGGTCCAACAAACTCTGGCGGTGGAATTACTCTATTTCTCTGTCCCAATATCAAAGGCAACAGTGCAGAGCTCCACTAACTATTGAATCTCCGAAGCTCCGACCTTAGACAGTGAGGAAACGCCTCTGACTTATGCCACAAATTTGATTTCAAACTATAAACATTCAGCTCATAATCGTGACTGCCTACTCTTAAAATGTTTGAATATAACACCATTCTCACAACCTTGTAATCATCATTGGTGTTATCGTAGCCAAATTGATAAGTACAGTTGTATATAATTTCATACTTATCTCGGAGATCAACTGATGGGTAAGGCAATTTTATAGATTTTCCCGTTGATGGATTCCATAATAAGACAGTGTTAATGGAAATGGTATTTGACAGGCAGAGTAAGCCATCACAGGACCCGCAAAGCAAAATTCCACCATCATAATCCGCAAAGCGCATTTCCATAATCAAAGACATCACAAGACAACTCAACGGAAGGTAATCGACTGCCACCGGTGGAAGAAATCCTTCGTTAAGGGGATCAAAATCCACCCGATAAATATTGTCTTTCCACATAAAAATACGTAGGTTGTTCTTGGTTTGAACTGATCGGCTCAGATGCAACTTAACGAAATGGGAGCTACTGATTAGGGCAAGCCAGAATTTAGATACACACCTTAAACGGAGCAGACACTTGACAGGCAACCGACAAAGAATGTCAGGTAGAATCTCATCCGGTATCAGCGACATCTTCTACAAATTGGACAATAAAGAATGTCAGGTAGAATCTCATCCGGTATCAGCGACATCTTCTACAAATTGGACAATAAAGAATGTCAGGTAGAATCTCATCCGGTATCAGCGACATCTTCTACAAATTGGACAATAAAAGAAGGGATGAACAACTATAATTTATATTAGGGTTTCTCACTGCAGGCTCAGATGCAATTTAACGAAATGGGGATACTAATTAGGGAAAGTCGGGAATTTTTTTTTTTTTTTTTTTTTTTTTTTTTTTTTTTTTTTTTTTTTTTTTTTTTTTGAGAACGCTGGGTTCCGCTACTCTTATGGAGTGCGACTAATCCCCGCGGGATAAGTACATAGCCCGCAAACATACTTAACCAATTAACCAGGCGCAGAACTTGCCGCCTGACGGTCTCGAACCCAGGACCTCATGGAGGTCTGGGGATATCCACCTCTTGTTGTCACTAGGCTAGAAGAGGGGATGGGAAAGTCGGGATTTAGATACCTTAAACGGAGCAGACACTCATCCGGCAACAGAGACATCTTCTACGAAGACGATCCTCACCAAATAGGCATACAAATTTCAAGTTCAACTGCGGGATGAAAAGTTGCGGGCTCAAAAGTTACGACTTTCAAAAGAATATTAGTTTACACATATTTAGTTTTAATTTGCCCAATTTTGATTTTTAATTTTGTCTTTATTTATTTATATGTCTTTTCACTCTTGTTCAAATGACATCTTTTATTATTTTATAATATTAAAAGTATACAATATTTTACTTTTTTTTTTTGTTGATAAGTTATGTGTTTGTAAAAGTATAATTTCCAAAACCATCATTATATTATCAGATATCTTCTATGAAAATTGTCCAATAATAAAATAATATATACATAATTTAAAAAAAAATTATAACAATGAAAAATTAGAAATAAAATAAATCTAAAAGAGAAAAAGAAGAAGAAATGTTATACAATTTTTTAACCGATTAGGAGTAGAGGTGTGAATCGATTCGGTTTTTGGATTATTCGAGTTTTCGGTTTGAATTTTTCGAAAATTTTATTTTTTTAAGCAAATTCGGAAACTGAACCGATTTGAATAAATTCGAATTCGATTTGAATTTGATCGGATATTCGATTCAAACCAAATATTGAACATCATCTACTTATAAGATAAAAGAAATTTTCTTAAAAGAGTAAACAAAATAAATAAGTTGTTAAATATATCTTATCTACTTAAATTATATAAAAAAATATCTTCAATATTCGAACGACGAAAGTAAAATGGTGTTGACGACGATAATATATGGCGGTGGAGAGGTGTTGATGGCAGTGGTGATATTACTAGTGAACTAGCTAGATATTTGAAGAATTTTAATATTCTTAAAGTTAGAGATGAAATGGGCAACTGAAAGACCACAAAAGCCGAGAAGGTGGACGACTAGAGAAAGAGGGAAAAAAATGAGGAATTATGAATTTACTGAATTTTTTTTTGAGAAAAACGACCTAGCGTCATTTCATTAAAAATTCCCAAAAATGGGAAAAAAATCACGAGTTTAAGAGATCATTCTAGACAGACCTAAAATGATTTTGAAGTCGTATCATTCTAAATAAAAGCAAGAACATAAATGAACTATCTTATTATAATGGTTTTGTTTCTAATGATTTCAATAAACGGTAAATTCCAATTCCTGCTGATATTCAATTCTACTCCGTACTTAGAACTTTTCTCCACGTTCCCGCGAGTGCTCCACAATTTGAGACTATATATGTCTCTCCATAATTCTTCAACACATCTGCGGATTCTGCCATAGACTCTCGCATTACATTCCTGCCAAATCTTGTAAAATACTGCTCCAAAGCCGCACTTGAATACGTTTATTGCGAATCTATTTTCTTTGGCTTTGAGTAATGTTGCTTCTTTGATTTCTTTCCATTCATTCGAGAAACTGATCAGCTACAAGCTTTTAGAAAATATGTTCCAAATTTCCAATGCTATACTACAGCTCCTAAACAGGTGATCAATGATTTCTTCACTTCTGTTGCATAGAAGATAGCTCACATCTGGGATGCTCATATACTTGCTGATACGGTCACGAGTGTTGAGTCTTTCCCAGAAGGCAAGTCATAGGATGAACTGGTGTCGATGAATAATCTTAGTTGACCATACGAGAGGAGCTCATTCTCTTTACCTCCCATATTCTCTTTGAGACGAGCTTCCCATTATCTTATGCATTCCATTTATGAACATCGGGTCTATTTCGAAGTTGTATATTACTAATGTGATCCATTATCCTCTGTCCTTCTTGATTTCTTCTCAAAAGCGAGTCCTAGTCCCCATCTTTTACGTCTCTGATTTTCGCCATTGCGTAGTCCCTTCTGATACGTGTATTTTTGAACTCCTCTTTGTGAATGATTGACTAGTTTTCGAACTAGGGATCGTTCCAGAACAGAGTGTCTTTCTCGTCCCCTAGCCGAATGTCGTAAAGGTCTGCAATATCACTTCTCAATTTAAGAATTTTCTTTAGTGACCAGCTCATACCTTCATTGATTTTACACGTCCAGATACTAGTTTCCTGTTTCATAAATCGCGTGTGTACCCATTTGATTCATAATGATTCCTGGTTGCATTCCAATGCCCACAGATGCTTGAAGGTTAGAGCTTTGTTCCACTCAACATAGTTCTTCAGACCAATATCTCCCTTCTCTTTCGGCTTACAGAGAGCAGTCCATTTGATTTTCTTTCCTCCTCTCCCGCTACTTCCCCGAATGAAGTTCCTCATTAGCGTGTCTAGTTCCTTTATTACCTTCTTCAGAATAACCATCTATTGCGCCCAGTATCCAATTATGCCCATGACTACAATTTTGATAAGCTCGATCTTCCTTGCATAAGAAAGTTTCTTTGTCGCCGAGCCAGATATCGTGTTTTTTTACCTTTTCAATTAGCGTCTTCTGTGAGATCTCGATCTGTTTCGCGGTTAACGGAATCCCCAAGTACCTTATAGGAAAGTTGTCTTCTGCAATGCCCATGATGTTGAATATGTCCTGCTTTGTTTCGTCCTTCACTCTTCCATAAAATGACACACTTTTGCTTTCATTAATAGTAAGACTTGTAACCTCAGAAAAAAACATTAGTGCAGTCCTAATAGTTTTAATGGAATCGACGTCTGCGTGCGCTAGAATGAACAAATCGTCAGCAAAATATAAATGAGTTACTTCCTCTACCTCACAAAAAGGGTGAAAGATGTATGGACGATTCTTTCAGAACTTTGCGAAGATGCTCTCAAAGTTCGCCATAATAGCTATGAAAAGGTAAGAAGAGAGGGGGTCTCCTTGCCTTACCCCGTTTTCACCCTTGAAGTAGCCTCCGTGGACTCCATTGACGCTAATAACAAAATAAGATAAAGAAACGCATTGCATAATCTAATCAATAAAAATCATTTTGATTTGTGTTCTCAACTTAACTGTTGATTGCTTGGTTTTAACATCATAAAAAAGGGGGAAATTGTTGGGAAAAATTAAAACAAGGAAAAAAGAAAGTAAATTAAGAAGGAAATAGTTTAATTAACTTTAAAAGAATATAAAAGACTTTTATATTTTGGAATATAATTTTGATGATGTTATTATGTTCAAGCTAAGTGGTCTATTTGTCTTGTGCATGTACAAATATAAAAGACAGTTCTACCTTAGACGCGGTCTAAAGCAGGCTGTCTTAGACATCTTACGTAGTTAGACAGGGCAGTCTAACTCCTTTAGACGCGGTCTAAAGGGAAACGTAGTTAGACGAAGTAGTCTAACTCCTTTAGACGCGGTCTAAAGGAAAACGTAGTTAGATGAAGTAGTCTAACTCCTTTAGATGCAATCTAAAGAGAAACATAGTTTGACGAGGTAGTCTAACTTCTTTAGATGCGATCTAAAGAGAAACGTAGTTAGACAAGTAGTCTAACTCCTTTAGATGCGGTTTAAAGGGAAACGTAGTTAGTAGAGGTAGTCTAACTCCTTTAGACGCGGTCTAAAAGATTGTGTAGTTAGACGAGGACATCTAACTCCTTTAGACGCGGTCTAAAGGAATGCGTAGTTAGACGAGGACATCTAACTCCTTTAGATGTGGTCTAAAGCAAAGCGTAGTTAGACGGGGACGTTTAACTCCTTTATATGTGGTCTAAAGGAATGTACAGTTAGACGGGGACGTCTAACTCTTTTAGACGCGGTCTAAAGGAAACCGTAGTTAGTCTGGGACGTCTAACTCCTTTAGACACGGTCTAAAAGAATGCGTAGTTAGACGGGGACGTTTAACTCCTTTAGACGCAGTCTAAAGGAATACACAGTTAGACAAGGACGTCTAACTCCTTTAGACGCGGTCTAAAGGAAATTTTAGTTAGACGGGGATGTCTAACTCCTTTAGACGTGATCTAAAGAAGAAAGTATGTTGCCTTGTTTTAGAAGTTGTCTAAAGGAAGCATCTTTCTACCCATGATCTCCTAGCTGTCTGCTCCACTTCTTTCTACAGTCTGACAAGCCAGCTAATTAAATTAAATGAATGAGCGCCACGTACGCAAATATTCTTCAACCGTATTTCCAGTACAAGACAAGATTGGAGGATATTTGGCGTACTACCTGTTCGGTACGACCACGATCTAAATATTCAGAGCCTACTGTACTCCCGTACTATAGGAGGTCGTCCGACTGACACTTGCCACATTTCCACAAAGAAGATTCGACCGTTGGTGCACTTCAATTATAAATAGATTCCCAAGGACAACGGTCGAAGAAGTCCTTTCTTTGTGTAATCAATTCGCTTTAAGAAAATCTTTCAAGCTCAAGTGCTAAAGAATTTTACCATTTAGTTGTGAATACATTGTAATTACATACTGTCTTTTCTGTGAGAAACCTCAGTGTTGTAAGTTGAACAAATGATGTTTTTTTTAACAAAGAGTTAGCTAGATCAGTGAGTTGTATTTGATTCAAAGTCTTTAGTGAATATCCTTCCGGTTGTGGAAGAAGGGTGACGTAGAAGTTTTATCTCCGAACATCCATAAAACTCATGGTGTTCTTTACTTTATGTCATTCACATTCAGTTGTCTAAAGCTTCAAATCCAACGAACATTTCCGCACTTGAATTTATTTCAAGAGTTTAGATGATTTGCGAAGAATAGAAATATATATTAATCCCTCACAAGATTATTATAAGTTGTTCAAAAAAGTCAAACCCTCGTCTCTATTGTTAGCACCAATCCCAACATATTACATAATTGACATTGTATATGATGAGCACAACAATTATTATTGGTATGACCAATTTTATCACACGTATTGCATTTGAGACGATTATTTATTTTGTTATGACTTCTCAAATTTTAACGATTTTCAAAAAAGTCATTTTGTCCATTATAGGACTATTTGTTGGGCCCATTATAACTATTGTTGGTCCTATTACTTTTTCGCCCAATAACACATAGCCCATCAACGCTATACCTATGGGCGTTCAATATTTGGTCTGAACCGAATATCCGACTGAATTTGAATTCACCGAATTCGAATTTCATTTTTGGTTTTTGAATCGAATTTCAAACCAATTCGAATTTAAATACGATTTTCGAATTGGTTTTCGAGTTTGGGTTTTAACTCGAAAACCAAACCGAAAACTGAATTCATTTTTTATTATTTATTTTTCCAAACTTAGTTTAAGAAAAAGTTCAAAATAATCAAATTAGAATATTTTGAATTCAATATTTAATAATAAAAGAAAAAAGAAAAAAAAACACGAGTGGTCTAGTGATAGAATAGTACCCTGTCAGGTGTTATGTTAGTTCTCATTTATTCCAAAAAATAAAATAAAAATTGAATTCGGTTCGATTTTCGAATTGGCTAAAAAAATAAAAATTAGAATAAACCGAATTGAGAAACTCGAATAACCCGAAAACTGAACTGATGAACAACCCTAGCTATACCCAAGAATTCTTTGCCCATTAACTCCTCCATGCCTATTAGAGGAGGAATGGTGATGATTTTTGTAGGAAGATGAGAAGCCTCGCGATTGTCCTTAATAGTTCCATCATCACTGATTTATTTGATATATTATAATGAGTGAGTTCAAGACGTTCTTCTTGATTTAGAAAAAATCAGGTGAGATATTCAATGATCACTGGTTCAATTTGAGGCCGAGGCTGCTGAGAACGTAGGTGAGGAGATCCAAATCAGATACTTTTTCGTCGATTGAGGCAAATGAATTGGCAATGGATTTCACAGATCGTAGATAATCAGTCATGGTTTTTGTACATTTCTTTTGAGTTTGAACAAAATGTCGTAACTGAATTAATTGCGCCCTAGATTCAGTTGCAAACATTTTTTCTAGGGTCGTCCAAAGACAAAAAGATGTTTCACAAACATCACCAACAACTTGAGCCAATATAGATTCGGTGATAGTGGAGAGAAGTCAACTTATGATGCGGTTTTCATTTTCCTCTCATGATTCAAATGCTGGATTAATGATTATGGATTTATCCAAAGTTCCTTCTACTAAAGCAAGAGTTGGGCTCGGGAAAAAAGAGTGTAGTTCACATAAGAAAAGAGACTATTCCCTTTTAATACGGGAATACTTTGAGATCGTCAAATAACAAAGTTTTACTGATTCAATTTCACAAAAATAAGCGGGAGAAAAGAAGAAAATTGTGGAGAGATAATTTTGTTCTCTGTCATTGCTAGGATTGAAAAAAAAGCTATTCAAAAACTCTAGGATTGAAAAAAAAGCTATTCAAAAACTCTTGTACCAAGTAAAATAGAAGAATATAGAGAGATAAAGTAGAGAGAAAATTAGAATAAAAATATTGTGTATTTCATTGATAGACAATGGGCATTTATCTATAGATAAAATGGGATAATGAAAAGTCTAAGAATAGGAAAAGTATGGAAATATGAAATGCCTAAAAATATGAAAAGAAAAATTATATACATGTATATTTAATTGTTTTGTTTAATAATTTCAACAGTATTTTCTTACCATTTTTTTGAATAAATAATAGGTTTGACAAGGTAAATCTCGAAAGTAGTTGTTGGTGACATTGTTGGTGATACTCTGTGGAATTACTCTGTCCTCTATACATTGTGGAATTACTCTGTATTTCTCCATCCCTCTATGAAAGGCAACAATTGAACCATCTTTTTGTGTCAGCTATGGAATTTTCCATGCCATTATTTTAACATATGTTTGGTTGTTTGGTTCGAACCACGATTATAGAAATATTTTGTGATAGTATTCATACTTTTTATTAACAAACTCGTTATCAGTTAAATTATTCATTAAAATATCTTTATATTCAAAACATTATTTGAAATGTACAATATTTTACCTTAATTTTTTTTTATCATAAATATATAATATAATTTTAATCATCTTGAGAAAATAATTTTTTTTTAATTTTCAAACAAATACAATTTGATTGAAAACAACCCTATATCATCAAGCATCTACTATGGAAATGATACATTTACAATTACCATATAAGTGATGCAATAAAAATAGGCATCTAAATTTAGAGGAATTATATCTTTACATTAGACAACCCATTGGATTTACAGAATGTACAAAAAAAAGAAGCAAATTAAATTAAAAATGAGTCTTTATAGCCAAAAAGAGGCCTCAAGTCAATGGAACAAGCAAGGACTTTCCAACACATAACATATATATATATATATATATATATATATATATATATATATATATGATTCTATATAATCAACTCATTATCATTAATTGGTTGTTTTACTAGTTATTTTCGATTATTCCCAACATACCTCCATTTTACTTAATATTACAATTTTTGCTTACTTTTATTGGGTTGAGAATTGTATTAATCATTCAAGATTGTTCTTTGTATAGTTTTATATATATACTTAATTTAGTTGTTCTGATCAGCTTACCAAAATAGCCATCATGATTATCTTTGGAATAACCAGTAATATATTTCAGCTTACTAGATGAAATTCCAAAGAATTTGATTTTATTGAAATCAGAGGTTTTCTGTAAAAATTGGGATGAAAAGTGGTACAATATATAGGTTCAAAGATGATTTGTAGTTGAACTTCTTAAGAAAATCTTTTTTGTTTTAACTTTGTTCAAACAAAGTGATATCGAAGCTCAAATGAGATTTTTGGATTTTTGATTTTGTATGATTTTAATTAATGAAAATGGGTTTGGATAGTGTTTTGACAAATTCTTTTCTAACTAGACTAGAGAATATAGAAGTTTTCAAAACAATTTTTTATAAGAAATGCAATGATTTCAGAAGCCTTAATAGTCTCCTTTGCATGATATTAAACTTATTCAAAACAAATCCTTTAAAGCTAAGCTAAAAATTAGTCAAATAAAATCCATGGTATCAAAGAAGAGAAATGTTGTTCATCATGACATACCTTAACAATTCATCCGAACATTCACTTAGATCTTTGAGTGCTTGGGGTGATTATTGGAATGAATTGTTATTCATCATCTAAGACTATGGATTTGATAATGGGAAGTAGTGTTATTCCCTTTGCTAGTAGTAGCGATGACAATGAAATGATAAAGCAACTTGCTATTTATAGCTGTTGGAGTACTTGTATGATGGAATAGTAACAAAGGTAAATGATAGAGAGCAACTTGTTATTTATATATTTAGAAAATTTTGCATAAGTTTCAATTTAAGGTACTTGAGAATACTCTTAACACTTTAGTTATTTTGGTGGATTAATATAAATATTTATATTGTATTTTAATAACTACTAAATTTATAGTCCAATTCTATTCGAGATAACATATCTTCACATAAAGATTTTTTTTTTTTAATTTAAGTTAGAGAAAATGTATAAAGTCTATTGAGAAATGAAATCAATCATCAATGGTCAGGCACTGCCTAATGTGGTGGATGATTTTGATGTGGGCCAATATTCAATGATGCAGTTTTGTATTTATGATGAGGATCCAAAGAAGACGTGAATACGAAAAACTACTTAGAGTTGAATAAATTAAGTATATACATGAAAAGGATAAATTGTATCGTAACAACACTTGAGGATGACGATGATCCAAAGATAATGCGATATTATACGACAAACTCTTTAGAATTCAATAAATGAAGTATATAATTGAAGAAGCCAATTTTTATATCATTTCCTCTATCCACTAAAGTATACATAGCTAACCTACTTCATTATTTATTGTTCAAGATTCACATCAATGAACCAAAATTAATAATACCTTAGAGTTTTTGATCACATTGGTACTCTTTGTTACTATAAATAATTCCAAAGAAGATGAAATCTATATAGATAACTGTAATACAAGTTATAATGAAAGTAAAATAATATAATATAATTACTCATTTTTTTACTTTGTTACTATAAACAAGTGTCGTTAGAGTGACGAAAAATGTGTAACATGAAAAATGCAGAAAAAAATGAGAAATTAAAAATGTAAGATCACCGAGCATGAAGATCTTCCAAAAGAAAAATGATATCATCCGTCGAGTACACGTTCTTACTGAAACTCATCTCTGTTAGCGTCATGATAATAGCGTTTTGAATGGACCTCAACGATCGTCTATAGTTTAATGGTTATCAATCATAAATTAAGAAACCCATTTAAATCCTTCACAAAACAAGAATTCTAACTTCTACATTTTCTGATCAAAAGATAGATCTAACTATATATGCATCAAATCAAATATGTTAGAATGAAATCGAAATCCAATTAAAGCTGCAAAGAAAATTAGATCAAATCCTTTTATAGAACATTTGGCTATATCGGTTGTGTTTCGTAGTGTGCATAAGCATTTGAAATTCAATACTTGTAATACTAATAATACAAACCAAAAAACATAGAGAAACTCATCTGCAACTTCTAAATCAAATTTAACATAAATGTATCTAGTCTACTCACATATAATTTTCCTATTTTTCATGAAGATTTTTCTTAGCATTAGCATTGGTTACAGCTACTTGCAACATCGATGGTAACGAGAATTTCCATTGCTCCACTTCGTAAAATTATATATAGCTAATGTAAAAGAAAATAATTCACCTTCAATATTCTGATTTAAAGACTAAATGGATATCTGAAAACAATTTTCATGTTTTCTATACCAGATCAAATTTGAAAAAAGAATACAGATTTAACATTGGAATCCAAATTCTCATCCAGAAACAGAAAATGTTTTCAAAATAATGGCAATGTAAAAAAAATTTGAGATTGCAATGTGAACTCAAAACTTATTATAATTCAAAATTCCATTATATATTTCTCATATTCAATTATGAGGTTTTGTATGAGACAACGCTCAAGACATTAATAATGAGGATGCAGACAAAATGTGAATACGACAAATTCCTTAGAGTTTAATACATGAAAAAGACAAATGGTATCGAAACAACACTTGAAGATGACGATGATCCAAAGATCATGTAATATTATCCGAAAAAATCCTTATAATTCAACAAATTAAGTATAAAATTGAAGGAGACAAATTGTAGCTAGTTCACTTCATTATTGATTGTCCAAGGTTCACATCAAGAAACTAAATTTAATGATACCTTAGAATTTTTAATCACATTGTTACTCTTTGTTACTATGAATAATTCCAAATAATATTAAATCTATATAAATAACTTTAGTACAAGTGAGAATAGAAGTAGAATAGTATAAAAAAGGATAATAAAAAATAATAGACTTAGTCATTTTTTACTTGTTAGGATAATCTAAACGAAGAGAGTTAAGCTTCAATATTCCAATTTAAAGACCAAATGTAGAAAGTCAACCATGAAATGGAATCAATCATCAATGGTTCTCAACACCGCCAAATGATGCGGTTTTGTATAAGACAGCGCTCAAGACATTAATGACGAGGATCAATACAAGATAATAATACGACAATCTCCTTAAAGTTGAATAAATTAAGTATATGCAAAAATAATCTAACTCTTTTTTAACAACACTTTGTAATTTGGAACACAATCAGATTTTATATCGGAACAATTTGCAGGTTTGAACAAGTAACATCATTTTTAGATCAGAACATATATTGACAAACACCCCATTTGCAAGAAAATCCGACATATCACCCAAATAAAGAGCATCATATCAGTCCCAATAACATCTGAAAATCTAGTATATATGAATGTCTAAAGTTGTCCAATTTTATGTTCAGTGATATAAAACATCCCAAATCATTTACAGTTTTTTACAGCCCTAAAACTAAATAACCATAAATTTTAAATATATCCATTCATAAACAATAACTTTTATAAGCATTTGAAATTCGATACTTTTAATAATCATTCAGACACAACAATAATCAATACAATTTAATCAAACCAGTCACCACCAAATCAAACATTCTGATTCAATTCTCCTTAAACAAATGTTAAAATCATAAGTTTCTCTAATGCAATCCTGATTAATTTTTAATCATTAATGTAGATTACCTTTTAGGAATTATAGCACTAACTTGAGCCCCTTCGATAAAAGAATTGTTCCTGCAAAAACAAAAATCTGGAAATTTAAGAAAAACTCATCTCCAACTTCTAAATCAAACTTAACATATATGTATCTAGTCTACTCACATATTATTTTCCTCTTTTTCATGAAGATTCTTCATAGCATTAGCATTGGTTACATCTGCTGCAACATTGACAAAGACGAGAGTTTCCATGCAAGTGAAAACTTCAAAGTTATCATCCATATCATGAACCCTAATTTCCTCAACTGACTCCTGCTCTAAATTATACCAAACAAACTGAAAATAAACTTCAAGAGTACTTTTTTACCACTTTTTGAATAGGCAATAGGTTTCACAACGTGAACAATTCCCAAGGGAGTTATCGGTGACATTGTAACAAATTTCGACCAATATTCACTATTCTCGCCATATTCCTTCAACAAAAATAAATCCACATTCATCGATTGGTATTGACAACTTAACGAAAGACATCCTCTTAAATTATCCATATATAAATAAGAATTAAGACCACGAAACTCTGGTTGTGGAATTAATCTATATTTCTCTGTCCTAAAATCAGAGGCATAGCTCCCCCTGCTATTGAATCTCCGGTACTTATCAAGTCCGGACAGTGAAGACAATTCTCTGACTTACGCCAGGAATTAGATTTCAAACTACCTAGCATCTCCTCAAAACAGGCGTCTCCTCCTCTAGCATCTTTTGCAATCACCACTGAGACTACCTTATAATCGCCATTGATGTTATCATAACCAAATCGATAAACTCGCTCTAGTAAAGTATTTCTAAAGGCTTTCTTCTCACTACCACAAATGGTAATCTTAATTGGTGTGGAAGGCAAGTTTATATACTTTTTGGTTGATGAATTCCATAAAATGACATTTCCAATGTCATTCGACATGCAGAACAAGCCATCACAGGATCCCCAAAGGGTCCCATAATTCTTATAACACCTCAAGGGATGGTTATCAACCTCTATAGGTTGAAGAACGCCGTTGTCGAGGGAATCATTGTTCACCCTATAGGAATTGCCTTTCCACAGGAGGAGGCCGAGGTTGCTCTTGGTTTGGACTGATCGGTTCAGATGCAATTTAACAAAATAGGAACTACTGATTAGGGCAAGCCAGGATTTAGATACACACCTTGAACGGAGAAGACACTTAACAGGCAATCGGAAAAGAATGTTTGCTAGAATCTCATCCGGAAACGGCGACATCTTCTACAGACTGTACAATGCAAGAAGAAAATGAGATCCGATAAGAATAATTAAACGGCGACATCTTCTACTTCATTATTGATTGGTCAGAATTCACATCAAGGAACCAAAATTAATGATACCTTACCATTTTTAATCACATTGGTATTCTTTGTTACTCTATAAATAATTCCAAAGAAGATTAAATCTATATAGATAACATTAGTACAAGTTAAAATTAAAGTAAATAATAATATATAATAGAATTAGTCCTTTTTTAAACTTTGTTACTATAAATAAAGTACGGTTAAAGTAACGAAAATGTGTTACATGAAAAATGCAGAAAAAATGAAAAACAAAATGAGAAACATAAAAATGTAAGGTCACCGAGCATGAAGATATTCCAAAATAACAATGAGATCACTCGTCCAGTCCCCGTTCTTACTGAAACTCAACTCAGTTAGCGTCATGATAATAGCGTTTTAAATGGACCTCAAATGTCATCTTTAGTTTAATGGTTATCAATCATAAATTAAGAATTCTAACTTCTACATTTTCTAATCAAAAGATAGATCTAACTATATATGTATCAAATCAAATATTTAAAAATAAAATAGAAATCCAATTAAAGCTGCAAAGAAAATTAGATCAAATCCTTTTATAGAACATTTGTCTATCTCGGTTGTGATTCGTAGTGTACATAAACATTTGAAATTTGATACTTGTAATAATAATACAAACCAAAACACAAAGAGAAACCCATCTGTAACTTCTAAATCAAATTTAACATAAATGTATCTAGTCTACTCATATATTATTTTCCTCTTTTTCATTAAGATTCTTCTTATCATTAGCATTGGTTACAGCTACTTGCAATAACAACTGCTACAACATCGATGGTAACGAGACTTTCCATGCAAGTGAGAACTTCAAAGAATCAATCTATATCATCAACCCTAATTTCCTCAAATGACTCTTGCTCTGAGTTATACCAAACAAGATGAAAATCAACTTCCAAGAGTACTTTCTTACCACTTTTTGAATTGGTAATATATTTCACTAACATCTTCATTATTGATATTGGTTGTTCTGGATTCACAAGAAAAAACTAAAATTAATGATACCTTAGAGTTTTAAATCACTTTGTTATTACCATAAATGTGGGGTGTGAATGCAATTGAAGTTTGGCTCAGTTCCTTTTGTTTATCGATTCTGTTGCACCACTATCTCACCAAAGGTGGCAACCCTTTCTCTAGTCTCCAAACACCACAAAGGAATTTGACGTCTGCCTCCCACCAAGAGAGTAGTATATATTTATATTATTAGGTCAAGTACAGTAATGGATTACTAGAGACCCAACCACAATAAAAAGAGAAGAAGTTCAAATAAATAAATAAGAGCTACACATGTCCAAAACACATAGCAACATGCATAATTATTATTTGCTTAAAATAATTAAGATAGAAAGATATAGTATTTGTGATCTCTTAAGCTTAAGCTTAGAGACTAAAGTTATTAAGAATTCACTACACAGTTTGTATATAAATAATTGTCCTTAGACGAAGAAGAAGATGGCAATGTTATCACACTCCTACATTTCCTTATGAAGACCAAATAGGAGCTATGAATTAAGGCAAGCCAGAATTTAGATACACCTTAAATGGAGAAGACACTTAAGATTATTTGAAATACACAATATTTTACCTTAATTTTTTATCATAAATATATAATATTTTTACTAACAACACTAGAAAAATTAAGTTTTTGGTCATCTTGAGGAAACAAATCTTAATTTAAAAAAAATACATTTTTATTTTACAAACAAATACAATTTGATTGAAACCATGCACCCTATATCATCAAGAATCTACTATGGAAATGATACAATTACAATTACCATTTGGCATGTAAAACATAATGATAAAGTGAAAAATCATGAATAAGATATGGATGTAACCCATTGGCATGCGCTCGAGATAGGAATTTAAGCAACCAGCGGAGGGACATAAATTACTAATCATAGAGCTTTTAGATTTTCTAGGTTCCAAATTCTTTTTAATTGACCACAAAAATGAAGAGCATAAAAAAATAGAACAAAATTGGAATGCCGATTATGCACCCAACTTCAAGATGAATGTGAACTCGTTGTATTGTGAACTTCTTATGCTTGATGAAAAATTTCATAAATCATGAGTGTAAATGGTCAATAATTAACTTAACTAAATCAAATGAGTTACTCATCCTCTATCAAGAAACTTAGCAGGTCGAGTTGACTCAAACTGGGTGATAGGCATACTTGATTTTTTTTTCACACCAGTTACAGTACTAGATCTAAAGAAAATATTGGTTAATCAACTTGTCTAAGAAGATTTTTTTGAAAAAAATGAGATCAAGAGATTTTATATTGAGGAGCAATCGGAACTGCCCCAAACTTGACTAGGGTATCATTTCAAAAAGCATTACTATGAGGGTCTCCACATCAGAATCCAAATTCTCATCCAGAAAAAGCAAAAAGTTTTCAAATAGGCATAGCCAAACTAATGTAAGAAATGGTTCTTGATTCTAGTGGGATAGCAAATAGAAATAGAAACATCGTCCCATTTAGTGTGGTAATTTTGTGCCTTTTACAGAAATGTTCAGTTTAGACACCCCTAATTTCAGCAGCAACAACTAATAATATTTCAGAAACAGAAAATAAGAAAATTGAGATTGCAATGTGAAGATATATTAATCTCCCATCTAAGATAAGTTGTAGATCTTGAAATTCAAAATTCCATTTTTCAGTATGCATTAGCAATACACCATGAATTTAAAAGCAAGTACTAAACATCCATTTACTTACTTTAGACTAACATTTCATCTGTTTCTTCATCATTTTTCTTCAGCGCTCCAGCACTTCAACCTCTTTTCTGTGACATAGAAAAACACAAATATTGAATTCAGACTCAACCCCTCATCAAATCTTGCTTCATGTTGTCTAACCCACAAAGAGTAATTCTCCATTCATATTCTAAAATTGTGAGTGAAAAGACATATTAAAGGGAATTAAGTGATCACTTGTATAGCACGACAATATCATATCTTGAAATACTCCTCTTTATGATCTCATTTGGATCCATGTACAATAAATACGACAAAAAAGTTTTTCCAAATAATACATAATCATATTAACTTAATTATCAAAATTCAAAAACTTTCTCTTTATACCAATCCACCATTGTAAACATAATGAGCAAAATAGTATACAGAGATAAATACACATATTTAATCATTAATCTAGACACCTTGTAGGAATTATAGCGCCAACTTGAACCCTTTAATAAGTAATTGTTCCTGCAAAACCCAAAATCTGGAGATTAAAGAGAAACTCATTTTTTATTTTTGTAAATCAAATTAATCTAGTGTTACTCACAGATTCATTTTTTCTTCTTCTCGATGATTCTTAGTATAAGATACGCACAGCTGGTGGAACATCGACAGAGATGAGACTTTCAAGGCAAGTGTGTACTTGAGTTAAATTATCCATACCACGAACCCTATCTTCCTCAAATGACTGTTGTTCTAAACTATACCAAATAAGGCTGAATTAATGTTCAAGAGTACTTTCTTATCACACTTTGAATAAGTAATAGGTTTCACAGTGTGAAAAAATACAAAAGGATTTGGTGGTGATATTGTAATCAATTTAGACCAATGTTCATTTTCCCCACCATATCCCTTCAGCAAAAATACATCCACAACCGATGACTCGTAATGACAACTTAACGAAAGGAGTCCACCTAAATTATCCAAATATAAAAAGAAATGAGGACCATCGTATTTTGGTTGTGGAATTACTCTATATTTCTCTGTCCCAAGATCAAAGGCAACGATCAATCCTTTCTTTTCTGTATCCGATTTCACATATGAGATCCAGTGTAGAGCTCCACCAGCTATTGAATCTCCAAAGCTCCCCATCTTCGGACCGTGAGAAAACTTCTCTGACCTATGCCACAAATTTGTTTTCAAACTATAAACCTTCACCTCATATTCCTCGATGTCTCCTTTAAAAGTTTTTTTACGAAGTGCAAGTCTCACAACCTTGTAATCATCGTTGGTGTTATCGTAACCAAAATGATAAATACAGTCGTAGAAAATGTTATATATATCTGGTAAATCAACCGATGCATAAGGCAATTTTCTAGACTTTCTAGTTGATGGATTGCATATAAAGATATCGTCAATGGAATTGGCATCTGACATGCAGAGTAAGCCATCACAAGACCCGTACAACATAATTCCATAATCATAATTCCCATGGCACAATTCCATAATCAAAGCCATCACAGGACAACTACTCAAAGGAAGGTTATTGACCACCGCTGGTTGAAGAACGCCTTCGTCGAGATCAAAATCCATCCGATAAAGATTGTCTTTCCACATAAAAATATGGAGGTTGTTCTTGGTTTGAACTGATCGGCTCAGATGCAATTTAACGAAATCAGGGCTACTGATTAGGGCAAGCCAGGATTTAGATACGCACCTAAAACGGAGTAAATTCTTAACAGGCAACCGAGAAAAAATGTCAGATAAAATATCATCCGGCAACAGCGACATCTTCACAGATCGGACAATGAAAGAAAAATAAATTAGGGTTTCTCACTGCAGCAGCTATAGTTTGTATTAGGGTTTCTCAGGCTCAAAGTTTGTATTAGGGTTTCTCATTGCAGGCTCAAAGTTAAAGAAGTAAAGAAATTTTTTTATTGATTTTGTAATAAAATTATTATTATTATTATTATTATTCTGCTTAATTGATTCAATCCGCATATATTAAATAACATATATGGAAATAATCATCCATTTAATTTTACACTCTTTTGTTTATATATTTTGTATTGATTTGTATCTTTATTAATAATATTTTTTAATATTATATGTTTACTAAAAAAATCACAATTACTTAAAAGATATATGAAATATTATCTGCAAATGTTGTTACACATGAATTATTTACAACTACAAATCACATACAAAAATAATAATATTTTAATAATAAGACAAATTAAAAATATAGTTTAGTCCTATATACACGAAAATTGAAATTAGAAGGTTGGAAAAAATATTAATTGAATAGTTTAAAAACGTAAACTTAGTTCTCAATAATTTAATAAATGTGAATATTAAAATCTCAATAATTTAATAAATGTGTGTAAGTTTGTAATATTTCAGAAATGGAGAAAGATTTGAGAAGTGCAATGTGAAAATAAAAATGTACCACATGATATAATAGTCTCCAGTCTAAGATGAGTTATACATCTTGAAATGGTATTTGCCATTCCCATTGAAAACTTATTCTAATTCAAAATTCAATTCTTTTTAGTATGCAAATACACCATTAGCCCAAAAATCAAGCAAATTCATTCTCAAAACAACCATTTTACTTTACTTTATCCTCTAACATTTGACCTGTTTTTTACAACTAAAAACAACGTTGCTTCGTTATTTGACATTCGTTTGGGGCACGGTCGAGGCACGCTATTTTTGCATGAATTGTGTTTTGAAAACCAACCAATCATACTCAAGGAGAAATTCCGAAGCGTTCGAATTAAAAGGATTTCATGGCTGCCATGGTCAAGAAAATTAGAGACGAGAGAACTCACTTCTAGGACATATTCCAGAGGGGAGGCGAGTACTCGAGCACCTTAATAGTATCCAGTTTCACGATAGTGTTGACTTGCATTCATGGGAATCTAAGGAGGATGGAAGAATAAAATCCAGCAAAGTGTGGGATTAATCCGAGAGAGGGGCCGATTGTAGAGTGGGCGCCTATGGTGTGGTCCTCCAAGATCATCTCGTGTCATCAAATCATCCTTTGAATTTCTTTCCGTAACCATCTTTGAACTAGGGATCAGATTAGTATATGTCAATTTCGAATACTTGCTGTTTTGGAATTTTTATGGTCACTATTATAATAAATAATTATTCAAATATCATATTTAATATAAGACAAAATAATGTGATCTAACGTGATTAAGTTTATGGTTTATGGGTGTATTTCACTAGTAAAAAATGTGTTTTTAACGGTGAAATTTTACGGCGGTATTTAAAACCGTAGTTAATACCTTGTTTTTAACTGTGGTATATAAAACCGCCTTTAAAAATCTTACATTTAACTACGGTATATAAAACCGCCTTTAAAAGTCTTACATTTAACTGTGGTATATAAAAACCGTAGTTAAAAGTCTTATCTTTAACTGCGGGTTTTTATACCGTAGTTAAAGTCTTATCACTAAATGTGGTTTTTTTGTTTTTTATACCTCAGTTAAAATCTTACGTTTAATTGCGTTATATAGATCCACATTTAAAAGTCTTATATTATTATAAATCATAAAAAAAAATAATAATAAATTTTTATTTTTATTTTTTAAAAAATTAATTGAGATAAGTTTAAAAAAGAATATTAAATAAGTTAATTAAAATATATATACTTGTAAAATATATTATTTTATCAGTTCAATAAACATATCTTACATAAATTAACAATAAAAAAAACGAAAATAATAAAATATTATATTGAGACTTCATATTTATATATAGTTTTATATCTTATTCACTTGATTTAGTTTATAAATAATTCTAAAAATAATATTAAATAATATTAATATTTTTTTCTCTCATAATTAATGACTTATTAAATAATAGACTAATTTATTACTAATTAATTTTATAAAATAATATATATATATATATTAAGATAAAATATTTATTATTTTTTAACCTTTATAATTTAGTATGCAATATTATATTTTTTTAATTCAAATAAATTTTAAAAATATAAAAAACTAGTTTTTTTTATTTACATATTTTAGATTTGATATTGTCAAGACTGTGTTTTTTGTAATTAATGGAGATAAATTGTTAACAAATATTTATTTAGAACTTTTGTTGTATTATTTTTTAAACTTATATTCTAATTAAATTTATAAAATAAAATAATGTAATAAATAAATATATATATATATATATATATATTAACCAATATTAAGACTTTTTAAACCGTAATGTAGTTACGGTTATATATAACCTAGTATATTTATTAATTAAAATGAAATATTAAAAATATATTATATATATATATATTATATACGATGAAAGAGAATGATTTGAAGTTGAAAAAATGAAAGAATGTAAAGAAATAAAAATAAAAGAGAGAAAGTTATTTAATTTTTTCAACCAATTAACACGTCATTCCCTTTCCTAAGTTCCCTCTCAATCCTCTCTCATATGTATATATAATTATTATTTTTTTTATAAAAGTAAGTTAAAAATAAATATTAATTTAATTTTAAAAAGCTAAATAGGATTATTTCTATGCATTATCTTAGAAATTTAATTTAAATATAAGTATAAAGAAGTTACTTTTTCAATAATTATATATAATTATAAATTAAAATATTAACCTATTATATCGATTAAATTTAAATTAAATTTAGTTTCTTAATTTTATATACATTTAGTTTATAAATAATACTAAAAATAATATTAAATATTATTAATATTTTTTTCTTTCACTAATTTAATAGACTATTTCATCACTAATTATTTTATAAAATAAAATTCAAAATAATAAAAAATTGTAGTTTATAAGTTTATATTTATATATAACAAATGTCTTATATAAAAGTAATTTGTTATGTGAATCACAATTATATAAAGATTTTAAATATTTTTTTATTTAAGATTAGTTAATGTAATTATCAAATTACATTTACAAATATTATATCTAAATTTTAAATAATATAATATATATATATATATATTATATTTATTTTAATTGAAGATTAACATTTTATTATTTTAATCAAAATTTATTTTTAAATTATGTCTTTTATAAAATAATATATAAATATATATTAAGATAAACTATTTATCATTTTTGTATAAACCTTTATATAATTTGGTATTCACTATTATCTTTTTAAGTGAAAGAAATTATAAAAATATGAATAATTAGTCATTTTTATTTCATTTAGATTCTTAAAATATGTTTAATGGAGATTTGATATTGTTAAGATTATTTTTTTTATTGATTAATGAAGATAAATTGTTATCAATTATTTACTTAGCATTTTGTTGTATTATTTTTTTAACTTATATTTTAATTAAATTCTTGAAATAATATAATAAATATATATATACTAATTAACATTAGAGAAATGATTGAGAGATAATTAACATTAGAGAAATGATTGGGAGAATGAATTTGGTGAGGGAATAAGAGAGGGAATGATGTGGCGGCAATATTATTGGCTAAAAAATTAAATAATTTCTTTCTCTTCTCTCTTTCCTCCAACTTTACCCTTTTTCCAACCAATGAGGTGATGTCAAGTCATTCCTTCTCTTATTCTCTCCCTCAAATTCCCTCCCTCTATCACTCCTCTTAACATTATTAAGACTTTAAACCGTAATGAAATTAGTTATAATCACTAATATATTTATTATTATAAAATATATATTAGGATTGATTCAATAATTATATATTATTATAAATTTAAATATTAAACTATTATATTAATAAAAAAAATTAGTTTCATAATTTTATATATATTTGGTTTATAAATAATGCTAAAAATAATATTAAATCTTATTAATATTTAATCACTAATTAAATAATAAATTAAATAATAGACTAATTCATCTCAAATTAATTCATAAAATTAAATTTTAATTAATAACAAAAGTCTAATTTATAACTTTATATTTATATAGATAATAAACTTCATAAAAACTAGGTAATTTGTACTGTTCATCACAATTACATAAATATTTTTTTTTATTTTAGATTAATTTTATATTAAATAATTTAATCATATTTACAAATAATATATCTAAATTTCAAATAATATATATATATATAATAATAATAATCATATATTTTAATTGAAAATAAACTCTCTATCATTTTATTCAAAATTTATATCTAAATTACTTTTATAAAATTATATATATATATAATTTTAAAATAAACTCTTTATCATTTTTGTGTAAACTTTTATAATTTGATATATATATTATGATAAATTATTTATCAAATAAATTTTAAAAATATAGAAGACTAGTCATTTTTATCTCATTTACATTCTAAAATATTTTAATGAATATTTGATCATTTCAATGACTATTTTCTTATTGATTAATGGAGATAAATTGTCATTAATTATTTATGTAGCATTTTTGTTATATTTTTTTTTAATTTAATTTAAACTAAAGGTATTTGAAATTGTAATTTGTTTAATTATTAATAATATTTTTTATATTTTAATTTATAAATTATAAAATAAAATAAAAATATTTTTGGTTTTTAATTGATGAAAATTAAAAAAAAAAAATAAAAACTAATTAAGAAAGTGTGTGAAAGTATTTTTTTATTTCTAATTTATGTTTAGATAAATATTTAGGATTGTAAATAATCTGGTAATCATAAGTAATAATAAAAGCGACAAAAAAAATATAAACTTTTTAGTACGAGAATATAAATATTTTTTTATAAAAAATTATTGTTTATAAAATTTATAATTATATATCAGTTTTAATTAATATTAGTGTTTATTTTTTATAATATTTATATTTTATAAAATAAAATAAAATTTGTAATTTTTAAATATGAATAAAAAAAATATAAGAATTTAATTAAAAAATGAAATACATACAATATCTTTGAATTATATAATATGTAAATTTATAAATATAATTGAGAATTATTGTATTTAATATTATGTTATTTTTAATTATATAAAACAATAAAAATATTAAGGAATTAAGGGTTATTTATTCCACTTCACCCAGTCTTCCATTTTCTTCTCCACGGTTTCACATTCCTATTTTTGTGGAACTTCAACCTACTCTAGTTCTAGTTGATCGAGCACTATATAAATTCCTATTCTTTTTGCGCATTATTTACATTCCCCCTATTATTTTCTAGCGCTTCACCTTACTCGTACATTTAAAGAAGATTTTTGCATTGCTTCATCTTGCTCCTGATACATTTGAAGAAGATTTCTGCATTGTAAGTATAGTACTCCCTGGTACATTTGAAGAAGATTTCTGCATTGTAAGTATAGTACTTTTGTTTTATCGGCAAGATCCTCCATCTTGTAGATAATGATTATTTGTAAGTTTGTAAAGATGCATTTATTAAGTTGTGTTAGGGTGTATTAATAGAAGCATGAAAGAAATTTTGTCATTGAATATAATTAACTTTATTTATGAATTTTAGGTTATCAAAATGTGGTTGCCATTGATATAAATTTGAAAAAACTAATGAATGTTCTAAATTCATTTCCTCATTTTTCTCCATGATTTTATTTAAGTGACAGTGATCTCTTTTGGAACAATGGGAAATTTGCAGCTTAGCATGTTAGTATGAATTATCTCTTCCAATTAATTTATTAAATGTAATTTATATCAATTTATTTAATATAGGAAATATTTTACTTAGTTATTGCTTGTTAAAAGAGAGTAAAAAACTGTAATTTGTTACTAATTGATAAATTTGTATATGAATTTTTATAGGTCGGGAGAAGGAAGAAAATGAAGAAGAAAAGAAAGAGAGAGATGGAAGAAAATGAAGAAGAAAAGGAAGAGGGAGATGGAAGAAAAGGAAGAGGGAGAAGGAAGAAAGAAAATGAAGAAGAAAAGGAAGAGGGAGAAGGAAGAAAATGAAGAAGAAAAGGAAGAGAAGTTATTTCAAATTTTGGAATTTGATCATTTTTATTGATATAATAATGTTTATTTTGTATGACTTTAAATACTATATAATTATATTTTGATGTAATTATATTTGTATATAATTATATTTTTAGATAATATTATAATATAAAAATGAAGTGTTAATTATATAATATTATTTTGAATGATTTTTATTGTTGTCAATTGACTATTAACTACACTTATAACTATCAGCTATTTTTAAACTCTAATTAGTAATTAGAAACAATTATTTGTGGTAAAAATATCGCATTTATATATAGCCAACTAACTATTAACTATGGCTTTTGTACCGCCTTTATAGCCACTATTAACTGCGGGTTTTAAACCGCAGTTAGAAACTATTACTTGCGGTGAAAATCCCGCCTTTATAAGTAAACAATTTACTACGGTCTTAGGAACCGTAGTTAGAGACTATTAACTGCGGTCTTATAAACCGCAGTTAGAGATTATTAACTGCAGTTTTATAAACCGCAGTTAAATGCTAGTATCTGCGATAAATTTACCGTCCTTAATTGTCAAAATCTCTTTAACGGCGGAACTATTAACGGCGGTTGACTACGGTAATTTTACCGCCGTAATTGTCTTTTAGCAGCGGTAAATTATACAATAACGGCGGTAAAAATCGCCCTTAAATGTTACTTTTTTACTAGTGTTTGTTATAAATATAAAGTGAGGATACCTAAGTGGTATTTCTAATTTTATGAAGGGATGAATTACAAATAATCTAACTATAATAACTAACTTAATGTTAGTTATATGTAACGGTAATGATCCCCATTTAAAGTATGGTCAATTCTCATTTGCGTCCCCATCAACCGAGAGAGAAATCTATTGACGTACTCATCAAATGGAAGAACCATTCCATATAAGGAAAGTTCAAGGAAGGAAAGAGATTAAAGAATCATTCAATCCATACAAAGTCTAAGAAAGAGAAGATTCATGATTCATCAAATTAAGGTACGTTTCCGCCGCATTCAGATTTTAATTTCTCACACATTAAATTAGGATCTAATTAGGATAATTCTAACATTTGCTGTGTGAAAAATCTATAAATCATTTGTTTGGTGATCATCCGTTTATTGCTATGAGGTGGAGATGGTTCGCTAAAGCTATGGGGATGCTGGATTTCCCTATATATTGGCACCAAATAAAGGATTTAATGATTGAAAATAGTCATGAAGGGCTATTTCGGGCGGTTGTATATCAAATATGGACGGAGAGGAATTCTAGGGTCTTTTAGAGAGCTAGAAGAACTGAACAACAAGTTTGGAATGATATTATCTTTGACGGACACACTCTAATTCACACGTGGAGGCGTATTCCAATCACACTAAGGAATTGTGAGTTATGTTGGGAATGGGAAATCAAGTTTGAGGAAGTCACAAAATTAGATTTGTATAAGGTGCTTTTAGATGTTTAAAAGTGTGTTGTAATTTTCAATTACTTATTGTTTATGGATTGTTTTATTTGTTTTTATAAGTATCAATTCTAGGGTTTGTCTAGAATGGTTCGATTTTTCTTTCCTTGTTGGGATTTTAATAAAAATGGCAAATAAGCCCTTTTCTAAAAAGAAAAGGAACTTTTTCCCTCCCCTTTTCAGACTCAAACTCTCCTGTAATCTTGGTTAGAGTTGTCTAACCCACCCAAAAATCTAGTATTCAAGGGAAGAGACATATTAAAGGGAATTAAGGTTTCACTGCAGGCTCAAAGTTTTTATAAGGGTTTCTCACTGCTCAAAGTTAAAGAAGTAAAGAAAAATATTTTGTATCATGAAATGTATATTTGGATTTTGTAATAAAATTATTATTATTATTATTATTTTTCTAAATTGATAAAATTTAATCCGCATATAATAAATAACATATATGGAAATAATCACCCATTTGTTTATATATTTTGTATTGATTTGTATATCTTTTATTAATAAAAATATTAAGATTATAAATTTACTAAAAATCACAATTACTTAAAGATATATGAAATATTATCTGCCATTATTTTTTACCCATCAATTATCTACAAATACAAATCACATACAAAAATAATAATTTATTTTAATAATAAGACAAAATAAAAATATAGTTTAGTCTTATATACACGAAAAAGAAATTAGAAGGTTGAACAAAATACTAATTGAATAGTTTAGAAACTTAAACATAGTTCTCAATAATTTAATAAATGTGTTAAGATTAAAATCTCAATAATTCAATAAATGTGTTAAGTTTGTAATATGTGATGGTTTAATTTTCGGCTATAAATATCCCCTCATGTTGGAACTCTTCATATATCTCATATCTCTTCTTCACTCATTTCATTATCTTTCTAGAATTCAAAAGGTTTTTTCTTTGTTCTCTTGATTGTTCTTCGAGTTCTTCACTCATTCTAGTGTTCTTTGAGTTTTTCACTTAGTCGAGTGTTCTTCGAGTTTGTAACTCGTCATATTTCTTTTGAAACCCGACGATCGATTCAGGTACAATGTCTAGTTCATTGCGTAGTGATTCCAGTACTAAATCACTACTTGATTCGTTGTACCCTGTGAGACAGACATTAGTGATAAACTCCAGCATAAGGGAAGACGGTGAAACTGTCGTAAGAGAAATGTGCTAAGCACATACCTCAAATCAACATTTTTTCTAGTGATTTCGTTCTTTGTAATACTGTATTTATTTAATTTATTTGTAACATCATTTTATATGTATTTTCTTTTATTTCAAGACAAGATATCTAATATATATTAGAAAAAAAAAAAGTTATACATTTATTCTCAAATGTAATAAAGAAACAGAGATAATCCTAAAGATATGAATAAAATTATGAACTAATATATAGTTCATCAAATAGAAATAAAAATCAAATTAGAGAAAACATCATTTGAGGACTAAGATAACATCATTTTAACCTCGAATTCTCTTATCACATATATCCGCTGCACTTGATTAAAAGAATTCCATGTTCGGTCCCATCAATCAAGAACACGTTTTTTGAATCAAGAACTCAGAAAGTTAAGTTATAGTTTCAAGTTTAACACATTGTAACAAATTTCGACCAATATTCACTAAAATCATTTCCTCTATCAACTAATGTCGCCACCCAGTTCACTTCATTATTGATATTGATTGTTCAAGGTTCACACCAAGAAACTAAAATTAATGATACCTTAGAATTTTAAATCACTTTGTTATTTACCATAAATAATTTCAAGAAAATTAAATTTATATATAGATAACTTTAGTACAAGTGAGAATAAAAGTAAAACAAAATATATAGTAAAAAATATATGGATATTAAAAAATAATAGATTTAGTCATTTTTTACTTGCATATGAAAACAAGTTTACTTTTATTATAATACAGTCTAGAAAATAAAAGGTGGAAATTTGAGGATAATCTACTATGGAAATGACACAATTACAATTACCATTTGGCATGTAAAACATAATGATAAAGTGAAAAATCATGAATAAGATATGGATGTAAACCATTGGCATGCGCAAGAGATAGGAATCTAAGCAAGCTGCGGATGGACATAAATTACTAATCCTAGACCTTTTAGATTTTCTTGGTTCCAAATTCTTTTTAATTGACCACTAAAATGAAGATCCTAAAAAATAGAACAAAAATGAAATGCCGATTATGCACCCAACTTCAAGATGAATGTGAACTCGTTGTATAGTGAACTTCTTATGCTTGAGGAAATTGTTTTCATAAATCATAAGTGTAAATGGACTAAATCAAATGAGTTACTCATCCTCTATCAAGAAACTTAGCAGGGCGAGTTGACTCAAACTGGATGATAGGCATACTTGATTTTTTTTTCACACCAGTTACAATATATAATACTAGATCTAAAGAAAATATTGGTGAATCATCTTGTCTAAGAAGATTTCTTTTATTTTATAAAAATGAGATCAAGAGATTTTATATTGAGGAGCAATCGGAACCGCCCCAAACTTGACTAGGGTATCATTTCAAAAAGCATTACTATGAGGGTATTAACATCAGAATCCAAATTCTCATCCAGAAAAAGAACTAATGAAAAAATTGGTTCTTGATTCTAATGGGATAGCAAATAGAAAGATAAACATCTTCCCCTTTAGTGTGGTACTTTTGTGCCTTTTACAGAAATGATCAGTTTAGACACCCCTAATTTCAGCAGCAACAACTAATAATATTTCAGAAACAGAAAATAAAAAAATTGAGATTGCAATGTGAAGATATATTAATCTCCAATCTAAGATAAGTTGTAGATCTTGAAATGATCTTCAAATTCAAAATTCCATTTTTCAGTATGCATTAGCAATACACTAAGAATCTAAAAGCAAATATGAAACAGACATTTACTTTACTTTAGAGTTTAGCCTCTAACATGTCCTCTGTTTTTTCATCAATTTTCTTCAGCGCTCCAGCACATCCACCTTTTTTCTGTGACATAGAAAAACATAAACATTGAATTCAGACTCAACCTCGTCAAATCTTGCTTCATGTTGTCTAACCCACAAAGAGTAATTCTCAATTCCAGTGTTCTAAATGGCGGCCGGCCTCGGCCGCCTAGGCGGTAGGCGGTCCAACACCGCTCCGCTTTTACATGAGGCGGTCTGATAATTTAATAATTTAATTGTTTATTATTTTTAATTAATTAATTACTAATATTAATAAAAAAAAACTCTTTAACTCCCCCAATATTTTTGTTTAAATTTTAAAATGACTCTTTACAATCCAATTCATTTATCATATTCATTTCTCTTATTTGCCGTTACCAATTCATTTCTCTTCTTTACCGTTATCAATTCATTTCTCTTCTTCTTTTCCATTTCTTGTCTTCTTCTTCGATCATCTATCTCTTCTTCAGCCTGTCTACCTCTTCTTCAGCAGCTCGTCTATCTCTTCTTCAGCCCATCTACCTCTTCTTCAACTCATCTATCTCTTCTTCAGGCAGTCTATCTCTTCTTCAGCTCGTCTACCTCTTTTCAGGTCAATATTTTTTCTTCATTTTATTAATTATTTGAATTTATGTGTAGTATACTTGTTTATTTAGATTTTGCTTTATATTAGGTTATTTGAATGGCGGAAAATGATAAACAGTTAGAAAGTGTTCAAGTAGAATTGAAAAGAAACTCTAAGGATATTGCTTGGGATTATGGAGTGTTATTTTCCAAAGAGAAGCGGGATTGGATCACTTGCAAGTTAGGTAAAAAACTTATTAAGGGAGGTGTTCATAGAATGAAGCACCATATTGCTGGCATTGTTGGACAGGTTGAAGCATGTCCTAAAGCATCTGACGATGATAGAAAGAGAGTCAAAGATTTTCTTGAAAAGACTAAGGATAAAAAACGTACAAATGCTGAAGAGCTAAAAGAAGAGAGAGATGAAGTTAATATAGATATTGAAGATGATTTGGTGAAGACAAATTTTGTAAGGAAAAAGTCTAAGCATCTTGGGCCTATTGATAAGTGGACGTCCACCATTGATCCGGTTTATGAGGCCGGGGTTCCCTTCCATTCAATAGACAATTCAAGTTTTCGACAGTTTGTAGAAGCGGTTGGACAATTTGGCCCAAGCTACAAAACTCCAAGTCAGTATCAATTTGGCCCATGCTACAAAACTCCAAGTCAGTATCTTCTTAGAGAGCCACTTTTGAAGCAAGAAGTTGAGAACACTAAGTTATCTCTAAAGATACATGAAGAAGAGTGGTTGAAAAATGGGTGCTCAATAATGACCGATGCATGGACGGACCGTAAGAGACGGAGTATTATGAACTTATGTGTCAATTGTAAATTAGGCACTTCGCACCGCCTAGGCACCCGAGGCAGTAGGCAGTCACTAACCGCAACGCCGCCGCCTACCGCCGTTTAGAACACTGCTCAATTCATATTCTAAAATTGCGAGCAAAAAGAGATGTTAAAGGGAATTAAGTGATCACTTGTATAGCACGACAATGATCATTTCTTGAAATACTTCTCTTTATGATCTCATTTGGATCCATGTACAATAAATACGACAATAAGGTGTTTCCAAATAATACATAATCATATTAGCTTAATCATCAAAATTCAAAAACTTTCTCTTTATACTAATCAACCATTGTAAACATAATGAACAAAATAATATACAAAGAAAAATACACATATTTAATCATTAATCTAGATACCTTGTAGGAATTATAGTGCCAATTGTTCCTGCAAAACCCAAAATCTGGAGATTAAAGAGAAACTCATTTTCTATTTGTAAATCAAATTAATCTAGTTACTCACAGATTCATTTTCTCTTCTTCTCGATGATTCTTAGTATGAGATACACACAGCTGGTGGAAAATTGACAGAGACGAGACTTTCAAGGCAAGTTTGTACTTGAGTTAAATCTTCCATACCACGAACCCTAACTTCCTCAAATGAATGTTGGTCTAAATTATACCAAATAAGAATCGAATTAATGTTCAAGAGGACTTTCTTACCACATTTTGAATAAGTAACAGGTTTCACAGTGTAAAAAACTACAAAAGGATTTGTCGGTGATATTGTAATCAATTTCAACCAATGTTCATTTTCCCCACCATAATCTTTAAGCAAAAATACATCCACAACCAATGACTCGTAATAACAACTCAATGAAAGGTGTCCACCTAAATTATCCAAATATAAAAAAATGAGGACAAGTGTATTTTGGTTGTAGAATTACTCTATATTTCTCTGTTCCAAGATGAAAGACAACAATCAATCTTTTCTTTTCTGTATCCGATTTCACATATGAGATCCAGTGTAGAGCTCCACTAGCTATTGAATCTCCAAAGCTCCCCATATTCGGATATTGAGAACACTTCTCTGGCCTATGCCACGAATTTGATTTCAAACTATAAACCTTCACCTCATATTCGTCGATGTCTCCTCTAATTTCTTTTTGACAAAACACAAGTGTCACAATCTTGTAATCATCGTTGGTGTTATCGTAACCAAATCGATAAATACAGTCGTAGAAAATGTTATTTATATCTGGTAAATCAACCGATTCGTAAGTTAATTTTTTAGACTTTCTAGTTGATGGGTTGCAAATAAAGAAATTGTCAGCATCTGACATGCAGAGTAAGACATCACAAGACCCGTACAACATAATTCCACAATCATAATTCATATGCCACAATTCCATAATTAAAGTCATCACAGGACAACTATTCAACGGATGGTTATTGACCACAGCCGGTTGAAGTCATCGGGATCAAAATTCACACGATAAAAATTGTCTTCCCACAGAAAAAGACGAAGGTTGTTCTTGATTTGAACTGATCGGCTCAGATGCAATTTAACGAAATCAGGGCTACTGATTAGGGCAAGCCAAGATTTAGATACGCACTTAAAACGGAGTAGACTCTTAACAGGCAACCGAGAAAGAATGTCAGGTAGAATATCATCCGGCAACAACGATATATTCAGGCTCAAAGTTTGTATTAGGGTTTCACTGCAGGCTCAAAGTCAAAGGGATGAACAAAGTTTGTAATAGGGTTTCTCACTTCAGGCTCAAAGTTTGTATTAGGGTTTCACTGCAGGCTCAAAGTTTTTATTAGGGTTTCTCACTGCTCAAAGTTAAAGAAGTAAAGAAAAATATTTTGTACAATGAAATGTATATTTGGATTTTGTAATAAAATTATTATTATTATTATTATTATTATTTTGCTAAATTGATAAAATTTAATCCGCATATAATAAATAACATATATGGAAATAATCACCCATTTGTTTATATATTTTGTATTGATTTGTATATCTTTTATTAATAAAAATGTTAAGATTATAAATTTACTAAAATCACAATTACTTAAAGATATATGAAATATTATCTGCAAATATTTTTTACACATCAACTATCTACAAATACAAATCACATACAAAAATAATAATTTATTTTAATAATAAGACAAAATAAAAATATAGTTTAGTCTTATATACACGAAAAAGAAATTAGAAGGTTGAACAAAATACTAATTGAATAGTTTAGAAACTTAAACATAGTTCTCAATAATTTAATAAATGTGTTAAGATTAAAATCTCAATAATTCAATAAATGTGTTAAAAGTTTGTAATATTTCAGAAATGGAGAAAGATTTGAGATTGCAATATGAAAATGAAAATGTACCACATGATATAATAGTCTCCAGTCTAAGATGAGTTATACATCTTGAAATGATCTTTGCCACTGCAATCCATAACGTATTTTAGCCTCAATTCAATTCTTTTTAGTATGCAATACACCATGAACCCAAAAATCAATCAAATTCATTCTCAAAGAAACCATTTTACTTTAGCCTCTAACATTTTATCTGTTTTTTAAAACTCAAAAGCAGCATTACTTCATTATTTGAAATTCGGTTTGGGCACGGCCGGGGCACGCTGTTCTGGAATGACTCGTGATTCGAAAACTAGCCAATCATACTTAAGGAGAAATTCGAAAACGTTCGAATTAAAAGGGATTGCATGGCTGCGACGATTAAGGAAATTAGAGACGGGAATTGGAACTCACCTCTAGGACGTATTACGGATGGGAGGCGAGTACTCGAGCACCTTAATATAGTATCCAGTTTCAGGATAGAGTTGACTTGTACTCATGGGAAACCAAGGAGGACAGAAGACTAAAATCTAGCGAAATGTGGGATGTAATCCGAGAGAGGGGGCTGGTTGTAAAGTGGGTGCACGTGGTGTGGTCCTCCAAGATCTCGCGTCATTGATTAATCCTATGGCTTTCTTTCCGTAACCGTCTTTCGACTAGGGATCAAATTAGTAAGCATATGTCAATTTCGATTACTTGCTGCGTTTTATGCTCAAAGGAGGAAGAATCTATAAATCATTTGTTTGGTGATTGTCCGTTTATTGCTAAAATGTGGATATAGTTCGCTAAAGTTATGGGGCTTCTGAATTTCTCTATATATTGGCACCAAATAAAGGGTATAATGATCGAAAAGGCTAAGGGCAACTCATTTTTAGTTAACGTATGTAGTGCTATTTCGTGGCGGTTGTATATCAAGTATGGATGGAAATGAATGTTAGGGTCTTTTCGAGAGCTAGAAGAACCGAAAAGCAAGTTTGGAATGATATTATCTTTGACAACCACTCTCTAATTCACACGTGGAGGTGTATTCCAATCCCAACGAGGAATTGGGAGCTATGTCGGGAATGGGAAATCATGTTCGAGGGATGTCACAAAATTAGATTTGTATAAGGTGCTTTAGTTGTTTAAAAGTGTGTTGTTACTCATGTGTGTTTATGGATGGTTTCATTTGTTTTCATAACTATCAATTCTAGGCTTTGTCTACAATGATACAAATGAACCAATGTTGATTTTTCTTTCTCTTTTTAGATTTTAATAAAATTGGCAAATAATCCGTTTTTCCAATAAAAAACACATTTTGATCTGTTTCCCTCCCCTTTTCTGTGACAAAAAAACACAAATCTTGAATTCAAACTCAAACCCTCCTCTAATCTTGGTTAGAGTTGTCTAACCCGCCCAAAAATCTAGTATTAAAGGGAAGAGACATATTAAAGGGAATTAAGTGACTTCTATAGCATGCAAATTTGGAGATCCAAGCAATAAATATGATAAAGAAAATGTGTTTTCAAATAACACATTCAGATTAGCTTTGCTTCGTAATCAAAATTCAACAACTTTATCTTTATACCAATACACCATTGTAAACAAATAGTATAAAAAATATACACATATTTGATCATTAATCTAGATACCCTTGTGGTAATTATACCACCAACTTGAACTCATCTTATAAAAAAATTATTCCTGCAAAATCAAAAAAAATTGAGATTTAAGAGAAATCCATCTCCAATTTCTAAATCAAATATAACATATATCTATCTAGTCTACTCACATATTCTTTTCTTCTTAGTACTTGTGTGTACGTCAAGTAAATGTTCAATACCATTAATCATAATTTCCTCAACTGACTTATGTTCTAAATTATATTAAACAAGCCTATATAATTCATTTTCAATAGTACTTTCTTACCATATTTTGAATAACCAATAGGTTTCACATAGTAAAAAGGTTCCGAAGGAATTAATGGTAAATTGTAATCAATTTCAACTAATATTCACTAATCTTGCCATATTCCTTCAGCAGAAATACATCAACAATCATTGATTGGTATTGACAACTTAACAAAAGTCATCCTCCTAAATTATCCAAATTTAAAAAGGAATCAAGACCAAAAGACTCTGGTAGTGGAATTACTCTATATTTTCCTGTCTCAAGATCTAAGGCAACAATCGAGTTTTTCTTTTCTGAATCTGACCCCACAACTGTGATCCAATTTAGAGCTCCACTGACTATTATGGAAATGATAGAATTACCATCCAAAAGATACAATCAAAATAGACATATAAAACTTAGTGATACAATGAAAAATAGTGAATAAAAAATGGTTGTATAGAAGAAAATAAGAACTAACCCTAATAAAAGTCATCTAAACATATACAAGGATGTAAATAAAATTTCATTAATCAAATTAAATAGCATTTGAACACCACTAGACCAAACATGAGAAATCAATTCTCCTTACTCAAACAAGCATGAAAAATGTGAAATTCAGAAGTTTTATCATACTGTAATCCCGATTGACTTCTCGTTTGATCTTATAGAAAGTAAATGAGAAGAGATCAATCATTAGTGAACAGCGCAAGTGGAAGGCACCTTGGGATGCTGCTCAATGAACCAACGAGACAACCATTACCCACACCAATGATTGACTTATTGACTTTAATGACTGCATCAGAGATATGGGTTGTATCAAGTCTACCAATTTTGGGAATTTCTTTACTTGGTCTTCTACGAGCACTGGTGAAAAAAGGGTAAAAAACGAGAGTAAAAACTCTCGGTTTTGACCCTATAACTTTCGGTATAGACACAATACCGAAAGTTTAGGTAACTCTCGCCATCCCTCAGTATTGACTATTTCGTTAAAAACAATTGGGCGTTTACTGAGAGATATCATAGAGTTTTCGGTTTAGATACCCGAGAGTAAAACCGAGAGTTAATTGTAAAACTTTCGGTTTTTCCCTTTGGAGTAAAACCGAAAGTTTTCTAATTAACTTTCGGTTTTTTATCATAGGGAAAAACTGAAAGTTTAATAATTAACTCTCGGTTTTCTTCAAATAGAAAAACCGAAAGTTAATTAGAAAACTTTCGGTTTTACTCCAAAGGGAAAAACCGAAAGTTGTACAATTAATTCTCGGTTTTTCTATAAATGGAAAAACATAAAGTTTTTCAATTAACTTTCGGTTTTTCTTCAAATGGAAAAACCGAAAGTTTTAGAATTAACTTTCGGTTTTTCTTCGATGTAAAATCCGAAATCTTTTCATATAACTCTATGTTTTTCTTATGAAGAAAAACCGAAAGATTTCCATATTACTTTC
Source organism: Impatiens glandulifera (assembly GCF_907164915.1). Lineage (NCBI taxonomy): Eukaryota > Viridiplantae > Streptophyta > Magnoliopsida > Ericales > Balsaminaceae > Impatiens > Impatiens glandulifera. The sequence continues at coordinate 4,703,779 of NC_061867.1, read as the reverse complement.
GGTTTTTCCCTGTAAAATGTACAAAATAGGCTAATTGTTTTGATCGCAACCAAAACATGTTCAGCCAAACCAATATATCAATAATAAAAGAAATGACACATAATGAAAAGATCATTATCATTACAAAATTCGCAACTAAACTAATCATCCGAACAATATGTTTTAAATTCAAATCGGAAAAAACAATCAAAACCTGTTTTCAATCAAAACAACCAATCAAAACGTACTAGAATTAGCTGGTGGGAGAGGAGGTGGTTGTTGTTGATATTGCCTCATAAACAATTCGACGCTCTCCATTCTTGCATTCATTTCTAACTTCTCCCTTTCTATTCTTGTCACAATTTCTTGTTTTTCCGCTTGCATTTCATTAATTGTGCGCATTCTTTCTTCATCCCTCTTCTCCAATTCCTTCAGTTTGAGCTCCATTCTTTGATTCTCTTCATATAATCGATCATTGTTTCGTTGTGAACTATTTCCACTTCGACGACCCTCACGAAAGTGTATGGGTCGGACGCCTGATCCCATTCCGAACACTCCCCCATGTTTTTGTTGTCTGAAAACCCTCTCTGTCAATTCAAAATTAGATATTTCAGGTTCGTTACTAAGAACTTCCTCCATCTCAACCTGTACAATTGAAATAAAGTATCATTTCTATAATAAAAAACTAACCATATTCAATTCACTTACGATTTTCTCTTGCACATGTTCGTTCGGTACGAGGGTTGGGTTTTCTTTTGTCGGTTTGAAGGTACGGGTCCTTTTGAATACTTCAATGACAAACGGTGCCCGTCCCATTTCAAGGGCCTGTTGAATGAAATGATTTATATAATTAATAACAATCTTTATATTAAGTTATTACAAATAATGTACTTACCAACTCTTCTTCAACTTGAGCAAACGGTCTATTTTTCGTATGATGTGTGAATTTTAGCTTCTTCCTGTTAACAATATTTGTACTACTTTTTTCTGAATTTTAAATAAAAAATGAAGTTAGAATAATTAATATTAGATTTTATTTGAATTATGAAACCATACCTTAAATTTTTCCGTGAAGAAATGGTTGCGACACACAAACTCCCAATCATCTCGATCGTAGTCTGGTGGAGGATTGACCACTACCGCCGCCTCGTCTCCTTTATGGATGTAGATATATCCCTTTTTAAATCTGAGTGTCATCTATCCATATCTGCTTGGCGTGTCCCAATCCGGTCTTTCGATAAGAATCAATAGAACCATTAGTAGCCTCGAACGGATCCTGAAAATAAAAACATTCAAATGTTATAAATAATTATTTAATGATTAATGTATAATTAAGTAATAATAATTATTACCGTCATAGCAGTCCAAATTGAATCCAATTGGTCCACACTTAATGCATTCCACTTTAGAAGACGGTGTGAGACGGCTAAGGGGTCCCACACAACCGACCCCACATGTCTAGACCATCGTGTTTTTCCCTCGTCAGCACCGCCGAGCCTCCCATCTACCTCTCTAAAAGTCAAAGGAATCCTTGTCCCCGCTGGCCTCTTAGATAGCGCAATATTCTTGTTCTTCCCCCGTCTCTTGCGGGCAGAAGATTCTTCAAAATTATCAAATTCATAATTACATATGTGAATCAATTCAAACAATAACTAATTGTAAACAAGTTACCTGTCGATGATGGGTCGGAAGTGGAATCGTGGCCCTCATCGTTAGCCTCGTTGTTAGCCTCGTCGTCATCCCCCATATCAGCAAACGTACTCTTTACAATCTCTTTAGCCTCAATAACATCAACATCCTCGTCTGCTGGGGGAGCAGTAGCTATCAGGATCACAACAATATGTGGTATTCTCTAGAAGACGATTCTCAGAGCCTTAAGTTTTCTGATTGTATAAGTAGGTTCTGATACGACTTAGACCGTTTATTGGGTGTTTTCCTCATACTCCACCAAGGTTCTTTACTACCTTTAGACATTTTTAATGCATACCATTAATAAATGAGCAAATAATTGAAATAAAGTAGTAATAAAAATGAATATAAAGTAAAAAATATAAATCTACCTAATTAATTAATCTGAACTATATATTTGTAAACCGCAGTTTTATTTTTGTCACAATCTTCCAACCGGGTCGGGCTGACATATTAGGTTCGTAGAATACTTGTTTTGCTTGACTTGCCAATATATACGGGTCTTGACTTTAGGTTTGTAAAATTCGGTTTACATTTATACTTACGAAGCTAAATTTATCCACTTTCACTCCTAGTTCCCCCAAGTGTGTATCAAACCACTTACACTTGAATAAAACAACTCGTTTGTGAGAAAAGTATTGTACTTAGATTATATCCGTTAAAACTCCGTAGTATGACATAGTTTCAGACCCGTTGTACCCTTCAACAACCACCCCACTATTTTGAGTGGTCAAACCTTCGTCGTGTTTTTCTGTACATAATTTGTATCCGTTCACTTCACACCAAACATACATAGACGAGTACATACTTGGACATTCTCTTAAGATCTTGAGGTCTCATAATATGTCGTTAATTTCTGCTAATTGAGCGACTTATATATATACCTGAAATGTAGTCGTTAAAATAAATATAAAGAGTTAGGAGATATGGTTTATAATTTACTCACTCTATGTTTGAAATAAGCGACAAACGTTTCTCCACGGGACTCGTTGTTATTGCAATACTGCATATAATCTCTGTAAATAGATCGAATATTAAATAGCATACTCTTTAATGCTAATTAATAACAGCAACATAGAATTTTATATGTAAAAAGGTTCTACTTCAGGGCAATTTTTCAAAATGTATGAATGAGCTGTCACTCGATCGCTATAATCCAAGTTGTATATTTTTCCGTTAGATTGGTCTTCCATCGATGAAAATATTGAAATGCCCGAGATTTCAGTTTGTGCATTTTCTTGGTCTTCTTCGTCCATATACCTGACACATAAACTAATACTCTCATTACAAGATAGCTCTCGTTTATAGAGGTTTTGGGGTGGTTATTATTCCGCAAATATCTTTATGAGGCGCGGGCCTTTTTTGGAATTAAGGGTGTTATGAGGGCCATTTCATCAAATTTCCCGCTCCAGGTTTTCTGGGATAAACAATAACTTTATAATAACTTCCTCATTGTCTAGGACAAAAAGATGCCTGAATTTTTCTGATGCAAAAGATTATATAACATATATGTTACCTAATGAATATGTTGAATGATATATAATGCAAACCATGTGTTGAAAGAAACAATGATATCTCATCAGCATCATAATCAAACATTAATACATCTGGAAATAAAACACTTCATCCATAAGACCTAGAATGAGATGGGTGAGACCACTAAGATTCGAGATTCTGCATAACAATTCATCCAAACATTCACCTTCAACACTTAGATCATTGAGTGCTATGAGATGTTACTGAATGAATATGTTGAAATAAATAATTATATCTCATCATCATAAGACGTAGAATGAGATGGGTGAGACCACTAAAATTCAAGATGCTATATAACAATTCATCCGATCATTCACTTACAACACTTAGATCTTTGAGTTCTTAGGGTGATTATTTGAATGAATTGTTATTCATCATCATAAGACCTAAAATGATATGGGTGAGACAATTCATCCGAACATTAATGATTGTTCGAATGAATTGTTATTCATCATCTAAGACTATGGATTTGAAAATGGGAAGTAGTGTTATTCCCTTTGCTAGTAGTAGCGATGACAATGAAATGATAAAGAAACTTTGCTATTTATAGCTGTTGGAGTACTTGTATGATGGAATAGTAAAAAAGGTAAATGATAGAGCAACTTGTTATTTATATATTTAGAAAGTTTTTGGTTAAGTTTCATTTTAAGGTACTTGAGAATAGTTTTGTAAATACAACTCTTTTTACTTTAGTTATTTTGGTGGATTAATAAAAATATTTATATTGTGTTTTAATAATTACTAACTTTATATTCCAATTCTATTGGAGATATTAAAATATATTCACATAAAGATTTTTTTTAAATTTAAGTTAGAGAAAATGTAGAAAGTCAATTAAGAAATAAAATAAATCATCAATGACAAATGTGGTGGATGATGTTGATGTGGGTCAATATCCAATTATGCAGTTTTGTATGAGACAACGCTCAATACATTAATGATGAGGATCCAACAAGATGCGAATACGACAAACTACTTAGAGTTGAATAAATTAAGTATATACATGAAAAAGAAAAATTGTATCGTAACAACACTTCAGGATGACGATGATCCAAAGATGATGCAATATTATAAGACAAACTCCTTAGAATTCAATAAATTAAGTATATAATTGAAGAAGAAAAATTGTATATCATTTCCTCTATCCACTAAAGTATACCTAGCTATCCTACTTCATTATTAATTGTTCAAGATTCACATCAATGAACCAAAATTAATGATACCTAGCTAGCCCACATCATTATATAGATTGTTCAAGATACACATCAAGAAACCAAAATTAATGATACCTTAGAATTTTTAATCACAATGGTACAGTTTGTTACTATAAATAATTCCAAAGAAGATTGAATATATATATATATATATATATAACTTTAGTAAAAGTTAGAATAAAAGTAAAATAATAAAAAATAATAGAATTAGTCATTTTTTTCCTTACATATGAAAAAACTTTACTTTTAGTACAATACAGACGAGAAAATAAAAAGTGGAAATTTGAGGATAATCTAAAGAAGAGACTTAACCTTCAATATTCCAATTTAAAGTCCAAATGAAGAAATTGAAAACACTATTTTTAGTATACAATTATTTAAAGATTTTCAATATTCATTGCCAAATCTATTATCCATTTCTTCATCCATTCAATTCAATTCTCTGCATCACTCCACTGCCTCCTCATTTCCTTTTTTTTTTTTTAAATGATCCATTAAAGTTGTGTTGTTAAAGTAACGACAAATGTAAAATGAGGGAAATAAAAATGTAAAATCATCGAGAAAAAATAGCAATGAGATCACCCGTCGAGTCCAAGTTCTTACCTGATCTCACCTAAGCCAGTTGAAATTATTAATCACATCTATCTTATAAAGCTCACTTTTTAAATTGTCTCAATCCATATCTTCCCATAGCCACTAACGACCATAACCGATTGGATTCTGGACAATTTTATAAAAGAAACCCTTTATCAGGAAGGCATCTTTTGTAAATTTTTACCTCTTATATTTTCACAATTGGCTAAGGTTTGAATTTTTTTTCATAAATTTGCAATATAATAATATTTCATTTAAAAAATATACTAATAGAACAATCTTTAAATTTTAAACTCAAGCTTGAAATGAAATTTTTTTTCATTATTCACCGGTCAACAAAACGTCGCATAATAATGGAAGAAAATTAACATTAAATATTCCAGTTTAAAGATCAAATGTAGATTTGAAAAGTTTTTTTTTTCAAATATATGATGTAAATCTACATCAAATAGAATTTATAGACAAAACTTAATGAGACATAGATTCCAACATTGGAATCCAAATTCTCATCAAGAAAAAGAATATGTTTTCAAATAGTCCAATTCAAACTAATGGAGAAACGCCTCTTGATTCAAGTAGGATAGAAAATAGAAAAATAAGTTTTCTCTCCATTTGGTTTGGTGCCTTTTAAGGAGATGACCAGTTTATACAAACCTAACTTCTGGCTGCAACAGCTAATAATATTTCAGAAATGGAGTATTGAAATTGCAATGTGAAAATGAAAATGTACCATAAGATATAATAATCTCCAATCTAATATGAGTTATAGATCTTGAAATGGTCTTTGCCACTGCCATTCAAACTTATTCTAATTCAAAATTCCAATGTATTTAGTATGCAATAACAATACACCATGAATCCAAAAGCAAGCATTAAGCAGCCATTTACTTAACTTTACTTTACTTTACAGCCTCTAACATTTGAGTTGTTTCTTCATCAATTTTCTGCAGCACTCAACATCTTCCACCCTTTTCTGTGACAGAAAAAAACACAAATATTGAATTCAGACTCAACCCCTCATCAAATCTTGCTTAATGTTGTTTGACCCGCAAAAAGTTCTAAATATACTAAAATCGCGAGCATAAAGACATGTTAAAGGGAATTAAGTGGTTGTAAAGCACGACAATGGTCATATTTGGAAATACTTCTTTTTATGGATCTCATCTGAATCCACGTGGTAAATATACGATAAATACGACAAAAAATGTGCTTACAAATAATACATAATCATATTAGCTTAATCATCAAAATTCAAAAACTTACTCTTTATACTAATCCACTATTGTAGGGATAATGAGCAAAATAGTATAGAATACATATATATTAGATTATTAATCTAGATACCTTGTAGGAATTATAGCACCAACTTGAACCACTTTGATAAATAATTGTTCCTACAAAAACCATAATCTGGAGATTAAAGAGAAACTCATTTTCTATTTGTAAATCAAATTAATTTAGTTTACTCACAGATTCATTTTCTCTTCTTCTTGATGATTTTTAGTATTAGATACACACAGCTGGAGGAACATCAACAGAGAGTAAACTTTCAAGGCAAATGTTTACTTCTGATAAATCTTCCATACCATGATCCCTAATTTCCTTGAATGACTGTTGTTCTAAATTATACCAAATAAAGCTTAGAAAATCAATGTTCAAGAGTACTTTCTTACCACATTTTGAATAAATAATAGGTTTCACTGTATGAAAAGATATAAAATGATTTGTTGGTGATATTGTAATCAATTTCGACCAATATTCATTTTCCCGTCCATATTCCTTCAGCAAAAATACATCCACAAACGATGACTCGTAATGACAACTTAGCGAAAGGCATCCACCTAAATTATCCAAATTTAAACGGAAATGAGGTCCAACAAACTCTGGCGGTGGAATTACTCGGTATTTCTCTGTCCCAAGATCAAAGGCAACAATCAAGATTTTCTTTTCTGTATCCGATTCCACAGACGAGATCCAGTGCAGAGCTCCACTAACTATTGAATCTCCGAAGCTCTCCAACTTCGGACGGTGAGGAAACGTCTCTGACGTATGCCACAAATTTGATTTCAAACTATAAACATTCAACTCATAATCGGTACAAATGCCTACTCTAAAAATGTTTGAAATAAACACAATTCTCACAACCTTGTAATCATCGTTGGTGTTATCGTAGCCGAATCGATAAATACAGTTGTAGAAAATGTCATACTTATCTCGGAAATCAACAAATGGGTAAGGCAATTTTATAGATTTTCTCGTTGATGGATTCCATAATAAGACAGTGTTAATGGAAATGGCATTTGACAGGCAGAGTAAGCCATCACAGGACCCGCTGAGCAAAATTCCACCATCATAATCATAATCCGCAAAGCGCATTTCCATAATCAAAGACATCACAGGACAACTCAATGGAAGGTAATCGACCGCCACTGGTGGAAGAAATCCTTCTTTAAGGGGATCAAAATCCACCCGATAAATATTGTCTTTCCACATAAAAATACGGAGGTTGTTTTTGGTTTGAACTGATTGGCTCAGATGCAATTTAACAAAATGGGAGCTACTGATTAAGGAAAGCCATGATTTAGATACACACCTTAAACGGAGCAGACACTTGACAGGCAACCGACAAAGAATGTCAGCTAGAATCTCATCCGGTAACAGCGACATCTTCTACAGATTGGACAATAAAAGTAGGGATGAACAACTGTAGTTTATATTAGGGTTTCTCACTACATCAGCTATAGCTTGTACTAGGGCTTCTCACTGTAGTAGCTATAGTTTGTATTAGGGTTTCTCACTACTGATTAGAGAAAGTCAGGATTTAGATACACACCTTAAACGGAGCAGACACTCATCCGGCAACCTTAAACGGACACTCATCCGGCAACAGAGATATCTTCTACGGAGACTCCTCACCAAATAGGCATTCGCATAACTAGGGTTTCAAGTTCAATTGCGGCTCAAAAGTTACGACCTTCAAAAGAATACTAGTTTACACATATTTAGTTTTAATTTGCCCAATTTTGATTTTTAATTTTTTTTTAATTATTTATTTATTTATTTATGTCTTTTCACTCTTGTTCAAATGACATCTTTTATTATTTTATAATATTTAAAAGTATACAATATTTTGATTATTAATGGCTATAAATATAATTTAAGTTAATTTCTTTTAAGGAATAAACCTTAATTTTTTTTTTATTTGGGAAGTTATGTGTTTGTAAAAATATAATTTTCAAAACCATCATTATATTATCAGATATCTTCTATGAAAATTGTCCAATAATAAAATAATATATACATAATTTTAAAAAAAAAATATAACAATGAAAAATTAGAAATAAAATAAATGTAAAAGAGAAAAAAGAAGAAGAAATGTTATACCATTTTTTAATCGATCAGGAGTAGAGGTGTTCATCGGTGCGGTTTTCGAGTCAACTCGAGTTTTTAGTTTGAATTTTTCAAATTTTTTATATTTTTAAGCAAATTCGGAAACTGAACCGATTTAAATAAATTCGAATTCGGTTTATTCGAATTCAGTTTAAATTCGGTCGGATATTCGGTTCAAACCAAATATTGAACATTATCTACTTATAAGATAAAAAAAAATCTTAAAAGAGTTAACAAAATAAATAAGTTGTTAAATATATCTTATCAACTTAAATTATAAAAAATAATACCTTCAATATTCGGCAATTGAACGACGGAATTAAAATAATGTTGACGACGACAATATATGGCAGTGAAGAGGTGTTGATGACAGTGGTGATATTACTAGTGAAATAGCTAGATATTTGAAGAATTTTGATATTCTTAAATTAGAGATGAAGTGGGCAACTAAAGGACCACAAAGGTCGGAAAGGTGGACGACTAGAGAAAGAGGAAAAAAATGAGGAATTATAAATTAACTGAATTTTTTTTTTGAAAAACGACTTAGCGTCATTTCATTAAAAATTCCCAAAAACGGGAAAAATCACAAGTTTAAGAGATCATTCTAGAAAGACTTAGAATGATTTTGAAAGCAAAAACGTAAATGAACTATCTTATTATAATGTTTTTTTTGGAAAGCCTTCATTGAGGGATCAAAATCCACCCGATAAAGATTGTCTTTCCACATAAAAATATGGAGGTTGTTCTTGGTTTGAACTGATTGGCTGATAGAAAAATTAAGTAAGTTAATTTTCAAACCGGCCATACATTACAATTTTTGAATATTTATTCTAAATAATCAAAAAGAGAGAAATTGATAGAAAAATTAAGTAAAGTTAATTTTTGGAACCGGCCAGAAAAACTAAACAACTATTAACTTCTATGTGCAGGAACATATCGAATTGTATAAACTGGCTGGAGCCTCATAAACCGGCTGAAGAACACTTCAAAGAAATTCAGTTCCAAGTGATCAAGTCAAGATCAGAGGAACCGGTTTTAACTCTCTCAAGAGACCGGCCAGCAAAGACAAGTTTACATTCCAGCCGGACTATACTGTGTAAGAAACAATCGGAAACTACAATCTGCAGAGATGCCGTAATATGATGAAATAGACGTGTCTCGAAGGGATAAACGAAGATAAGATCCGATCAGAAGCATGCGAGGAAAACAATGATGATTTACTGATCCGACTTCGACAGCCGGAAGGTGCATGCCTGACACGTGTCCGAATCTGCAAACTGGCAACGTCATCTTTACCTGAGGAGTGTCTGCATGCTTGTCAAGTGTTGAGGAAGGTGAAACGTGCAAGCAACCTCCCTGCACCGGCATGACGCTGGATTAACCAATCCCACGGTGAGAGAAGAAAGTGACCGTTGGGATCAGCCTTACTATAAAAGGAAGACGAAACGACCTCATTAATGGCGACACAAGTTACGAAAATCTTAGAGAGATAAAGAAATCTTACGCGCGATCTAAAACCGTTGTGTCATTAACCGGAAGTTTTGTTTGTGTATGTTTGTGTTGTATTTGTGTATTACATCAAGAGTGAGTTGGTGTAACCGGCGAGTAGCGAGTTGGGCTCGACCGACATTGTAAGTGTTGTAACTTTGAAAGTTAGTGTAGTTCCTTCTCATAACCTGAGAAGAAGGGGTGACGTAGGAGGGTTTACTCCGAACATCCATAAAAAATCATGTCTCGTGTCTTTTTCTTTATTTCTTGATTACCTACTCATAAAAACCGAACTATCACCAACCTAAACATAATCCATAATCAAACCGGTCTATAAACTTCATCTAACCGACTCCTTGTTAATCTCATCAAACTAAGTCGCATACGTTGCTTCAGACGAAACATACATTTCCGCCCTTGAACCCGGTTCAAAAGTCTGTGACAGTTTGCGAAGTGCTGAGAACGGTCATAGTCTCTAACCGGACTATCACCAAAGTGTGTTGCATGTTATAAGAGGCCACCCTTCCTGAAACCGGAAACACCCCGGTCCTCCAAGGGCGTCCCCGATCCTAACATTGGCTCAGATGCAATTTAACGAAATGAGAGCTACTGATTAGGGTAAACCAGGATTTAGATACCCACCTTAAATGGAGCGGAGCAGACACTTAACAGGCAATCGACAAAGAATGTCAGCTAGAATCTCATCCGGCAACAGAGATATCTTCTACAGATCGGACTATGAAACAAAAAGAATTAACACTCCTCACCAAATAGGCATAGACATACCTAGGGATTCAAGTTCAACTACGGGCTCAAAAGGTACTACCTTCAAAAGAATACTAGTTTACACATTTAATTTTAATTTCTTAATTTTGTCTTTATTTATTTTTAAGTCTTTTTACTCTGGTTTAAATGACACTATTATTATTTTATAATATTTAAAAATATACAATATTTTACTTCAAACAAATTTGTACTTAAATAAATGATATTTTTATTATTAATAGCCTTAAATATAGTTGTAAGTTAATTTCTTTTAAGGAAAAAACTTTAATTTTTTTTAAAGTCTGTTAATTAAAAATGAGTCTTTATGACAAAAAGAGGACTCAAGACAATGGAACAAGGAGTTTCCAAAATATTACATATATCTATGATTCTATAAAATCAACTCATTATCATTAATTGGTTGTTTTACTAGTAATTTTTTATTATTCTCAACAATTGATGAAGATAGACAAGAAATTCAGAAAGTTTAGTAGTTCAGAAACAAAATAAGAAATCTCAGAAAAATGAAACTGGAGAATTAAGAACTGAAAAACATCTAGAGAAAATTAAAGATAGAGAAGTAAAAGATGAAAATATTGAAGATTTAGAGGGAAGAAAATATAAAAAATTAGATAAAGAAGAAGAATTAGAGAATGAAAATAAAGAAGAATCAGAGGGGAAAAATGAAGAATAGATGAAAGTAATGCAAAATTAGAAAATTAAAGTGATAAAAAATAGTGGTGGGAAGTGAAGAAGACTATAAAAATATATCGAAGCAACTCAAACAAAGTTGAAGCCAATGAATGAAAGAAAAAAGAACTAGAAAATTATGAAAAATCAAGTAAATGTGAAATTTCTGAAATACTAAAACAAAACTTCTTATCAAATAAGTTTTGGTTCAACTAAAGTAAAAGTTAACTCAAATGAAAGATGTAAACACAATTAACAAACATACATCATATGCAACATTTCTATCACCAATAGTAAATTCTAGAGTCAAACATGTGAGGATGCAATATGAATATAATCACTGGAATTCGAGAATTATCAGTAATGCAGATTGGAATTATAAAGCATAATAAGAGTAGTCAAAGAGGAAGCTCACAATAGAATTAAAATTTGTTTTCTTGTATTAATTGAGATTTTTCTTTCTCATTCTCACCAAAACATTATTATTTGATATAATTTTTTTCTTGGTTATAATATGAGTGTTAAAAAAATTATTTCAGAAAATGGATCAACTTAATTCCTAATTCATGTAAAAGTTAGATTTTGGTATAACTCGTTAGAGAAAATGTAGAAAGTCAATTGATAAATTAAATCAATCATCAATGGTCAGTGCGGCCAAATGTGGTGGATGATGTTGATGTGGGCCAATATCCAATGATGCAATTTTGTATGAGACAACACTAAAGACATTAATGATGAGGATCCAAACAAACTCCTTAGAATTCAATAAATTAAGTATATAATTGAAGAAGACAAATTGTATATCATTTCCTCTATCCACTAAAGTATACCTAGCTAGCCTACTTCATTATTGATTGTTCAAGATTCACATCAATGAACCAAAATTAATGATACCTTAGAATTTTTAATCACAGGTACTCTTTGTTACTCTATAAATAATTCCAAAGAAGATTAAATCTTTATAGATAACTTTAGTACAGATTAGAATGAAAGAAATAATAAAATATAATAGAATTAGTCATTTTTACATTAGTCCAGATTAGAATGACAGTGTCAAAGACTATTTCAAGATGTATATTCTTAGATTGAGACTATTTTTTTATTTTTATTTTTTGTGAATGACGACGTAGCGTCACTTAAATAAAAAGGCACAAAAGGGAAAATGAATTACATAGTTCAAGGAAAATCAGAGTAAAAACAAACTAAATGAAGGATAATAATAAAATTCAACAGATAACAAATGACAAATGGAATACGCATCCACGTTCCGATGAGAGAGTTGTCGTCGGTGATGATATTATTCCAGATTGTATCTGCATTGTTGCAAACACGTGAGAAGGATCTAACGTTCCTCTCCATCCAAATGTGATCAACAAAATGTTGATGAAGAAACACTTAAAGGTATAGGAGCTGAAGTCATTGCCCTTGGTCTTGGTGATGACGAGGTCTTTGATGTCAGTCCATTCATTTGGGAAGCTGAGGAGACCTATTGATGCAGAGAATGTGCACCAAAGCAAGAAGGCGAAATGGCAGTTCCAAAAGAGGTGTTCAATGGACTCCTTATTTCTCAAGTAAATGAGGCAATTAGGATCCGGGATGCTCATGTACGTTTTGATCCGATCACGAGTATCGAGTATTATATGATATGGTACATTTTTACTTTCACATTGCAATCTCAAATCTTGGGTCAACCAATACCCAACAATAAAATTAAATTTATATATATAGATAATTTGAGGAAAGTGAGAATAAAAGTAAAATAAAATAGTAAAAATTTAATGGATAATAAAAAATAATAGAGTTGGTCATTTTTACTTGCATATGAAAACAAGTTTACTTTTATTATAATACAGTCTAGAAAATAAAAGGTGGAAATTTGAGGATAATCTAAAGGAAGAAAGTTAACCTTCAATATTCCAATTTAAAGACCAAATGAAGAAATTTGAAAACACTATTTTTAGTATGTAAGGATTCATTGCTAGATTTTATTATTTCAAATGTAACCACAATCATTGTATATCCGATTGCAGGTTTGAACAAGTAAAAATCATTTTTAGATAAGAACATATATTGAAAAACATCACCATTTCTCTTGCTTTTCTAGAAAATCCGACATATTTAGTCCAAATATTACACAAATAAAGAGCATCATATGATCAGTCCCATTATATCTAAAAATCTAGCATATCTGATTCTCTAAAGTTGTCCGATTTTATGCTCAGACATATAAAACATCCCAAATCTTTTATAGTGTTTTACAGCCCTAAAACTAAATAACCATAAATTTTAAATGTTCTAAAAGTTTGATTTTTATCAATCATAAATCAAGAGTCCCAATACATCCTTCCCTAAACAATAATTCTAACTTACCAAACTGTAGAAATTTTCTGATCAACAGATAGATCTAACTATATATATTCATCAAATAAATATGTAAAAATAAAATTGCAATCCAATTAAAGCTGCAAAGAAAATTAGATAAAGTACTTTTATAGAACATTTGACTATATCCATTCATAGTATGACACAAACAATAACTTTTATAATCATTTGAATTCACTACTTTTAATAATAATACAAACAAAACAATAATCCAGAATATAGCTATCAAACCACATCAATACAGTTTATAAGCATTTCAAATCAGATACTTGTAATAATAATAATACAAACCAAAACACTACACTCAAGGAATATAACTTTTAAAAGAAACTAAACCACTCAATCACATAAAACAATATATACCCTTCAAACAAGTTAAAGCAGCAAATTACTTTAAATGAAAATAAAGCATTACTTTCTTTATGTTGTTTTGGGGCTTTTTTTTTTGTCTATAATATTGTATTTCTCTAATAAAAAGAGAAGAAGAAGTTCAAATAAATAAATAAGAGCTACACATGTCCAAAACACATAGCAACATGCATAATTATTATTTGCTTAAAATAATTAAGATAGAAAGATATAGTATTTGTGATCTCTTAAGCTTAAGCTTAGAGACTAAAGTTATTAAGAATTCACTACACAGTTTGTATATAAATAATTGTCCTTAGACGAAGAAGAAGATGGCAATGTTATCACACTCCTACATTTCCTTATGAAGACTAAAGTTAATCTTGTTTTGATGTAATTTGACCAAATAGGAGTTATGAATTAAGGCAAGCCAGAATTTAGATACACCTTAAATGGAGAAGACACTTAAGATTATTTGAAATACACAATATTTTACCTTAATTTTTTATCATAAATATATAATATTTTTACTAACAACACTTGAAAAATGAAGTTTTTGGTCATCTCGAGGAAACAAATCTTAATTTAAAAAAAATACATTTTTATTTTACAAACAAATACAATTTGATTGAAACTATGCACCCTATATCATCAAGCATCTACTATGGAAATGATACAATTACAAATACCATATAAGTGATACAATCAAAATAGGCATGTAAAACATAATGATAAAGTGAAAAATCATGAATAAGATATGGATGTAAACCATTGGCACAAAAACTAGATTTGACAGCAAATGACTTTATAAGGAAAACATCATGATCTAGGTTGAAGAAGATGGCAATGTTATCACACTTCTACATTTCCTTATGAAGACTAAAGTTAATCTTGGTTTGATGCAATTTGACCAAATAGGAGCTATGAATTAGGGCAAGCCAGAATTTAGATACACCTTAAATGGAGAAAACACTTAAGATTATTTGAATACACAATATTTTACCTTAACTTTTTTATCATAATTATATAATATTTTTACTAAAAACACTTGAAAAATGAAGATTTTGGTCATCTTGATGAAACAAATCTTAATTTAAAAAAAAAATACATTTTTAATTTTCAAACAAATACAATTTGATTGAAACCACCCTATATCATCAAGCATCTACTATGGAAATGATACAATTACAATTACTATAAAGTGAAAAATCATGAATAAGATATGGATGTAACCCATTGGCATGCGCACGAGATAGGAATCTAAGCAACCTGCGGAGGGACATAAATTACTAATCCTAGACCTTTTAGATTTTCTAGGTTCCAAATTCTTTTTAATTGACCACTAAAATGAAGAGCATAAAAAATAGAACAAAATTGGAATGCCGATTATGCACCCAACTTCAAGATGAATGTGAACTCATTGTATAGTGAACTTCTTATGCTTGAGGAAAAATTTCATAAATCATGAGTGTAAATGGTCAATAATTAACTTAACTAAATCAAATGAGTTACTCATCCTCTATCAAGAAACTTAGCAGGGCGAGTTGACTCAAACTGGGTGATAGGCATACTTGATTTTTTTTTCACACCAGTTACAGTACTAGATCTAAAGAAAATATTGGTTAATCAACTTGTCTAAGAAGATTTTTTTTGAAAAAAATGAGATCAAGAGATTTTATATTGAGGAGCAATCGGAACTGCCCCAAACATGACTAGGGTATCATTTCAAAAAGCATTACTATGAGGGTCTCCACATCAGAATCCAAATTCTCATCCAGAAAAAAAAATGTTTTCAAATAGGCATAGCCAAACTAATGTAAGAAATGGTTCTTGATTCTAGTGGGATAGAAAATAGAAATAGAAACATTGTCCCATTTAGTGTGGTAATTTTGTGCCTTTTACAGAAATGTTCAGTTTAGACACCCCTAATTTCAGCAGCAACAACTAATAATATTTCAGAAACAGAAAATAAGAAAATTGAGATTGCAATGTGAAGATATATTAATCTCCCATCTAAGATAAGTTGTAGATCTTGAAATTCAAAATTCCATTTTTCAGTATGCATTAGCAATACACCATGAATCCAAAAGCAAGTACTAAACATCCATTTACTTACTTTAGACTAACATTTCATCTGTTTCTTCATCAGTTTTCTTCAGCGCTCCAGCACCTCAACCTCATTTATGTGACATAGATAAACACAAATATTGAGTTCAGACTCAACCCCTCATCAAATCTTGCTTCATGTTGTCTAAACCACAAAGAGTAATTCTCCATTCATATTCTAAAATTGTGAGTGAAAAGACATATTAAAGGGAATTAAGTGATCACTTGTATAGCACGACAATGATCATTTCTTGAAATACTCCTCTTTGTGATCTCATTTGGATCCATGTACAATAAATACGACAAAAAAGTGTTTCCAAATAATACATAATCATATTAACTTAATTATCAAGATTCAAAAACTTTCTCTTTATACCAATCCACCATTGTAAACATAATGAGCAAATTAGTATACAGAGATAAATACACATATTTAATCATTAATCTAGAAACCTTGTAGGAATTATAGCGCCAACTTGAACCCTTTAATAAGTAATTGTTCCTGCAAAACCCAAAATCTGGAGATTAAAGAGAAACTCATTTTCTATTTTTGTAAATCAAATTAATCTAGTGTTACTCACAAATTCATTTTTTCTTCTTCTCGATGTTTCTTAGTATGAGATACTCGCAGCTGGTGGAACATCGACAGAGATGAGACTTTCAAGGCAATTGTGTACTTGAGTTAAATTATCCATACCACGAACCCTATCTTCCTCAAATGACTGTTGTTCTAAACTATACCAAATAAGGCTTAATTAATGTTCAAGAGTACTTTCTTATCACACTTTGAATAAGTAATAGGTTTCACAGTGTGAAAAAATACAAAAGGATTTGGTGGTGATATTGTAATCAATTTAGACCTAAAACGGAGTAGACTCTTAACAGGCAGCCGAGAAAGAATGTCAGGTAGAATATCATCAGGCAACAGCGACATCTTCACAGATCGGACAATGAAAGAAAAATAAATTAAGGTTTCTCACTGCAGCAGCTATAGTTTGTATTAGGGTTTCTCACTGGTTCAAAGTTTGTATTAGGGTTTCTCATTGCAGGCTCAAAGTTAAAGAAGTAAAGAATTTTTTTATTGATTTTGTAATAAAATTATTATTATTATTATTATTTTGCTAAATTGATGAAATTCAATCCGCATATATTAAATAACATATATGGAAATAATATCCATTTAATTTTACACTCTTTTGTTTATATATTTTGTATTGATTCGTACATCTTTATTAATAATTTTTTTAATATTATATGTTTACTAAAAAAAATCATAATTACTTAAAAAAATATATGAAATATTATCTGCAAATGTTGTTACACGTGAATTATTTACAACTACAAATCACATACAAAATAATAATATTTTAATAATAAGACAAATTAAAAATATAGTTTAGTCCTATATATACACGAAAATGAAATTAGAAGGTTGGACAAAATATTAATTGAATAGTTTAGAAATGTAAACTTAGTTCTCAATAATTTAATAAATGTGTTAAGTTTATAATATTTAAGAAATGGAGAAAGATTTGAAATTGCAATGTGAAAATGAAAATGTACCTCATTATATAATAGCCTGCAGTCTAAGATGAGTTATACATATTGAAATGGTCTTTGCCACTGCCATTTAAAACTTATTCTAATTCAAAATTCAATTCTGTTTAGTATTCAATATACCATGAACCCAAAATGCAAGCAAATTCATTCTCAATACAACCATTTTACTTTACTTTACTTTAGCCTCTAACATTTGATCTGTTTTTTAAAACTAAAAATTAGCAATACTTCGTTATTTGACATTCGGTTGGGGCACGGGTCGGGTACACTGTTTTGGCATGACTCGTGGTTCGAAAACCAAAAAAATCATACTCAAGGAGGAATTCCGAAACGTTCGAATTAAAGGGAGTGTATGGCTGCCATGGTCAAGGAAATTAGAGACGGGAATTGGAACTCACTTCTTTGATGTATTCCGGACAGGAGACGAGTACTCGAACACCTTAATAGTATCTAGTTTCACGAAAGTTGACTTGCACTCATACTTTTTTGGGGGGGAATTTCAGATTATTTTCAATTAATTGAATTTATGGTTGTCTTGGTTGCACTAATAAAATAAAGTATTCAGGCTCCGTTTAAATAAACTCAATATATATATAATTACTTAAAGGTTTGCCCGTTCTTTTTGTACATAAACCCTTATGATCGTTTCGCGCAGTTTTCAGAAGTTTAAGATCTCTTAGGATAGTCTCATTTGCATAATACTTCTAGATTATAACTTTGACTTGCTTTGACCATTCGGTTTGAGCCGAACATTATTTTAAAAATGCTAACGAAGAAGAGGCCTCCTTAGGGAACCATCATGTTGGTCTATGGAGTACTGTTTTTATTTTAAGTTGTGCAAAAGTAGCCCTAGGGCTATTTCCAACTAGCCAATTAAGAATTCTCAGATGTACTAAGAGGACGGAAGACTAAAATTCAGCGAAGTGTGGGATGTAATCTGAGAGAGGAGGCGGTTGTAAAGTGGGTGCAAGTGGTGTGGTCCTTCAAGATCATCTCGCGTCATCAATTCATCATATGGCTTGTTTCCGTAACAGTACGTCTTTTGACTAGGGATTGGATTAGTAAGTATATATCAATTTCGAGTACTTGCTGCGTTTTATGCTCAAGGAAGGAAGAATCTATAAATTATTTGTTTGATGATTGTCCATTTATTGCTAAAATTTGCTAAAATGTGGAGATAGTTCGCTAAAGTTATGGGGCTGCTGGATTTCCTTATATATTGGCACGAAATAAAGGATTTAATGATTGAAAAGGCTAAGGGCAGCTCATTTTTAGTTAATGTCGTGCTATTTCGCAGCGATTATATATCAAGTATGGACAGAAAGGAATGCTAGGGTCTTTTCGAGAGTTAGAAGAACAGAAGAGCAAGTTTGGAATGATATTATCTTTGACGGTCACACTCTAATTCACACGTGGATATTATTCCTATAATATCCAAATTTAAAAAAAAAGTAAAAGACTTCATATTTTAATCATAGTGGCTTAATATGTAGGTGACACATGCTTTACTTTAAAGGAAATAAGTGGAACAGAGCATGAATGACACTTGGACTATTCTAAAAGAGAGAGAATTGGAAAATGGGTTTGAGATACTAGGTAAATGACAAATGTCATTAACTATTAACCTTTCAATGCAGGTAGTCCTAAACTAAGAGATCATTTATTTTTACTCTTTAGCTACATAGAGAGAATCAGGGCTTATAGATTTGGGTTTGGTTGAAGTGAAGAAAGATAAATAAGAGCTTATTGGAAATTAAGTAAGGAAATTTATTCTTCTACAGTTTTAGTTTTAAAAAAATATATATGTATAAGTATTTTGGGTATAAGAGGTTGGTTTTCATCCAACAGATTTTAGGGTAAACAAATTTATTGTTAAATGGATTTATAAATTTATGAATCAAGAATGCATGCAGATTTTGATGAAGAAATAATGGTTTATGATGATGATTTATGAAACTTGATTTTAAATAGTCTTTAGTTTATAAAGGATGATTCTGAAATAATTTTGTGAAAATGATGATTTGGGAATAAACTGTTTTCTAACAGTTTAATATTGCTTTTATTTCGACATTGAAATGGAAATTGGTATATCTGAACTTAAAAGATTTGTCTTATAAACGATTTTGAAGATATGTCTATTTTTATTAGACTAGAAATTATTTTGTATTGTTTGTCTAATAATGAACTATGTGTGCCTCGAGTGTCACTTACACCGGTTAAATGCGTCAACGCAAGACACTTATGTCTTGGTTGATGGCCCATGCGTTAATGCAAGACCTATGTCTTTATTGATAGTGCGTCAACGCAAGACGCTTATGTCTTGGTTGATGGCTAATGCATCTATGCAAGACTTAAAGGTCTTGATAGATGGCTTATTAAGTTATTATGATAATTCAGACTTTATCTTGATCCCAGAGTTATTACTAAAGTATATTATTTTACGTTGAATGAGAATCTTAATTACTTAATAGTTGGTTAACCTATCTTTGACTTCTTGATCCAGTTATAGAAGAGTTTGATTTTCTTACTGAGCGTGTTTACTCATCCTTTTTAAATGATTTTTTTTTCAAATAAGAACAACAACTAGTCAAAGGGATTAAGAGACGAAAGACTATAGTAGTATAGACTAGCCGGTAAAGAGTTACTCTTTTTGTATTAGTATGAATGTATAGAAAGTATGTAATATGTAAGGAAAGTTTTTGGTAAAAATGAGAGTCATGATCTGTTATGAACTAGAGATGGATTGACCATAATAGTTGTAATGGAAGATGGATTTGGATAAATTATGTGTTTATTTTATTAGTAAGAATGGTTTAGCCTAGCATGTTATATTTGGGTAATGACATGCGGCGTCTACACGCCTCATGCCTTGGTTCGGGGCGTGACAATTCCAATCACACCTTGTGAGCTATGTCGGGAATGGAAATTCAAGTTCGAGTAAGTCACAAAATTAGATTTATATAAGGCGCTTTAGTTGTTTAAGTGTGTAGTTGTAATTTTTATTTACTCATGTGTGTTTATGAATTGTTTCATTTGTTTTCATAAGTATCAATTCTAGGGTTTGTCTAGAATGATACAAACGAACCCATGTTGATTTTTCTTTCTTTTTTGGTTTTTAATAAAAATGGAAAATAAACCATTTTTCTAAAAATAAAAATAAAAAATACAATTGATCTGTTTCCCTCCCCTTTTCTGTGACAGAACAAACACAAATCTTGAATTCAGACTCTAACCCTCCTCTAATCTTGGTTAGAGTTGTCTAACGCACCCAAAAATCTAGTATTAAAGGGAATTAAATCTAGTATTAAAGGGAATTAGTGACTCGTATAGCACGAAAATTTGGAGATCTAAGCAATAAGTATGATAAAAAAAAATGTGTTTTCAAATAACACATTCATATTAGCTTGGCTTGGTAATCAAAATTCAACAACTTTATCTTTATACTAATACACCATTGTAAACAAATAGTATACAGAAAAATACACACATTTGATCATTAATCTAGATCAAATATAACATATATCTATCTAGTCTACTCACATATTCTTTTCTTCTTAGTACTTGTGTGTACTTCAAGTAAATGTTCAATACCATTAACCATAATTTCCTCAACTGACTCATGTTCTAAATTATACCATATAATTCATTCTCAATAGTACTTTCTTACCACATTTTTCAAAACCAATAGGTTTCACATAGTACAAAGGTTCAAAAGGATATAATGGTTAAATTGTAATAAATTTCAACCAATATTCACTAATCTTTCCATATTACTTCAGCAAAAATACATCAACAATCATCGATTGGTATTGAAAACCTAACTAAAGGCATTCTCCTAAATTATCCAAATTTAAAAAAAGAATCAAGGCAGAGAAAATATGGGAGGTAACCCGAGAAAAAACACAGAAAGTAAAATTGGCTCCTCTTGTATGGTCAACGAAGATTATCCCTAGACACCAGTTCATTCTATGGCTCGCCTTCTGGGAAAGACTCAACACTCGTGATCGTATCAACAAATATATGAGCATCTCTGACACGAGCTGTTTTCTATGTAGAGGAAATGAAGAATCAATAGATCACCTATTCGGGAGCTTCTGTATTGCTTCAGAGCTTTGGGAAAAATTCTATAAAAGCCTGGAGCTGATCAGTTTCCCGAGCGAATGGAATGAAATCAAAGATGCAGCACTACTCAAAGCCAAGGGAAATAGATTTGCAACAAGCGTGTTCAAGTGCGGCTTTGGAGCAGTGGTGTATAACATTTGACAAGAACGGAATACAAAAGTATATGGTAGAACCCGCAGGAGCGTTGAAGAGTTATAGAAATATATTGTATCGGATTGCAACGCCCTTGCGGGAACGTGGACAAGAATTCCAAGCACGGAGCAGAACTGGAATATCTGTTGGAACTGGAATTTACCGTTTTTTAAACTCACTAGAATTGAAAGCATTGTAATCAGATAATTCATTTACGTTTTTAGCTTTTATTCAGAATGTTACGACTTCAAAATCATTCTAGGCCTGTCTAGAATGATCTCTTAAAATCGTGGGTTTTTTTTCATTTTTAGGAATTTTTAATGAAATGACGCCTAAGTCGTTTTTCCAAAAAAAAACAGAATAAAGGCTAAAAGACTATGGTAGTGAATTACTTTATATTTCCCTGTCCCAAGATCTAAGGCAACAATCGAGTTTTTCTTTTCTGAATCTGACCCCATAACTGAGATCCAGTGCATAGCTTCACTGACTATTAGAGCTCGTTTGATGAAAGAGGTTTTGGGATAAAATCTAGTTTTTATCTCAAAACTCAAACATCTTATAACCATTAAATCAAATAATTTATCATTTAAATACGAAAATTACCCTCTAATTTTATCATCTCTCTCTAAATCATCATTCTCTCACTTACACCTATCTTCTAAAGTCAAAGGGTAAATTAGTTCTTCAAATTTTAAAAACCTTTTTTTTTCTAATTTTTACCAAACAAGGGTTTTTAGGATAAAACCCAGGTAAACCCCAAAAAACACTTTCCTCAAACAAGCCCTTATGGAAATGATAGAATTATCATACAAGTGATAAAAACAAAATAGACATATAAAAAATAGTGATACAATGAAAAATAGTGAATAAAAAAGGGTTGTAAAGGTGAAAATAAGAGCTAACCTAATAAAAGTCATCTAAACATATACAAGGATGTAAACAAAATTTTATTAATCAAATCAAATAGCATTTGAACACCACTAGACCAAACATGAAATCAAATCTCGATCCTTACTCAAACAAACATGAAAATTGTGAAAATCAGAAGTTGTATCATTTGTAATCCCGATTGACGTCTCGTTTGATCTCACGGAAAGTAAATGAGAAGAGATCAATCATTAGTGGGATGCACAAGTGGAAGGCACCTCGGGGTGCTGCTCAATGAACCAACGAGACAACCGTTAGCGACACCCAATGTTGTTGATGTATTTTTTTTATATATAAAAAATGTCTCATTGTCAAGCTCAAACCCTACTCAATCATAATTTTTTTTTTAAAAAAAAATGACTTAGCGTCATTTCATTAAAAATTCCCAAAAATGGGATAAAAACCCACGAGTTTAAGAGATCATTCTATACAAACCTAGAATGATTTTGAAATTGTATCATTTTGAATAAAATCAAAAACGTAAATGAACTATCTGATTACAATGTTTTCGTTTCTAATTATTTCAGTAAACGATAAATTCCAATTTCTGCTGATATTCCAATTATGCTCTGTAGTTGGAGCATTTCTACACATTCCCGCAAGTGCGCCTCAATCCGAGACTGTGTCTCTCCATAATTCTTCAACACTTATGCGGGTTCTTCCATAGACTCTCGCATTATGTTCCTACCAAATGTTGTAAACTACTGCTCCAAAACTGCACTGGAATACGTTTGTTGCGAATCTGTTTCTTTTATCTTTTAGTAGTGTTGCTTTTTTGATTTCTTTCCATTTCTTCGGGAAACTGATTAGCTTCAGGCTTTTAGAAAATCTGTCCCAAATTTTAATTTGAAAGCGACGAGAACAAAACTAAAAATAAAAAAGAACTAAGTGACTAGGATAACACAACAATGGGCATTTTAGAAAAACTTCTGTTTCTGAAAGAATTTAAACAGTAATAAATATTGTTTCTGAAAGAATTTAAACAGTAATAAATATTGAATATGGATCCGACTTAGTTCAGTTCCAAATATAATATAATATGACAAAAATATGTGTTTCCAAATTAGCTTCATAATAAAAATTCAGAAACTTTCCCATCATCAAAACATATGAGCAGATTGTAAATTTATCTACCTTGTAGATGAATTATTGCACCAACTTAAACCGTAAATTGTTCCTGCAAAACCCAAAATCTCGAGATTAACAAAAAAACATACAATTTTCTATTTATAAATCAAATTTAACATCTATATCTACTCACATTATTTTTCTCTATTTCTTGAAGATTCTACGTAGCATCGGTTATGGTTATAGCTACTGTGTACATTAGTTAAATCATCCATATCATGAACCCTAGTTTTCTCAACAGAGTCCTGTTTTAAATTATACCAAATAAGTTTGTGACAAAATCCATTTTCAACAGTACTTTCTTACCTTATTTTGAATAAGTAATACTTTCTTACCACATTTTGAATAAGCAATCTGTTTCACAATCGGAAAAGGTATAATCAATCTCGACCAATATTCATTATTCCCACAATATTTTTTCAGCAAAAAACACATCTACTATTACCGCGGTACTCTGGTTGTGAAATTACTCTGTATTTCTCTGTCCCGAGATCAAATGCAACAAAGAGGCTTTCCTTTTATGAATCCGATTCCACAGCTGGCCCCCAAAGCGCAATCCCATAAGTTGGACACATCAACGGATGGTTATTGGCCTCATCTAGTTGAAGAAAGCGTCATCGTCTAGAAAAACAGATTGCGATTCAGCAGGTAGAGGTTGAGGCTGATAATTGTTTAATTAAGAGATGAAATTGATGGATATGAATGACCAAGATATAATTAATTCTTTCACTACATACCTTTACTTTCTTCTTCATATTGCTATTCCTCTCCCTTTAGAATATCTACGTGCATGGAAGTTCGATCTCATGTTCATTCAGTCTTGCTCGAAGGAAAGTAGTAGGAGTGACATGACATCTTCTGCTTCTTCTTATTAGGTAAACAACTTGGGACAATTTGTTGTGGAAAAACTCATTAGTGAATTAATATTGAGGTATTTATATTCCTCATATGACATAGTCAACTCGGGACAATCCATAATACTCAACGTCGTGAGAGAATTGAGGTTCATTATTTTTCCCTCATCAAACAAACGGATTAACTCGGGGCACAACGAAATACGCAGATCTTGAAGAGATTGAAAAGTCAAACACCCTTCTTGTGTTGCAGTATTATTCTCTACAAGGATTGATGAATGTATTTCATGATCAAGCATTGCATGATCTACAAATAAAACACTTCTTTCCTTCCATCCAACAAGAGAGACGAGTGAGACCACTAAGATTTGAGATGCTATATAACAACTCATCCGAACATTTACCACTGACCATTAGATCTTTTAATGATTTGAGATGTGGCAACAAGGTCCTTAGGTTTGGACAATTATTTATATACATTTTACATAGATTAGGGAATGCTGCAATACTAGGAATAGGAGGAGACACCAATTCCCTCAAATTTATCATGTGAGAAACTCCCAATATCTCTAACAAAAGGAATAACACTGTCATTCCATTGTCATCACTATTAGCACTAGTATTCATGTGGTGGTTGATGGTGAATATGTGCTTCACATTTTCCATGTCATAAAGGTCAAGGTGTATTAGAGAATTAGATGAGTCTCCCATCCATTTGGGGAGATTCACACCTTTGTAACCATGCATTCTCAAAATCTTAAGCATTGTAGTTGAAACCTCTAGAGCTTCCCCTATTTTATCATGGCAAATACTCTTGCTCTCATTATCATCAGATGTCCATTCCAGTTCCAATTTATTGGTACTCGACTTTTTAGCCATACTTACCCCTCTTGCAATAGATGTATCACTAACTCTTCCAAGGTTCTTAATTTTCAATGATCCGCCAATATCCAATGCTTTTAATTCATCTAATTGGCAGTGTCTCTCCTTCTTACCTATCACAAACAAACTTCATCTTAAGATATTTCAATCTCCGCATTCCTCTTGGCATGTATTGTAATCTATTACAACCTTTCAAATAAAGATATCGCAGGTTAATAAGGTCTTTAGTATTTCTGGGAAAACTTTCAAGATTGCTACAATAAACGAGATTGAAAGTCTTTAAGTTCAAGAGATCGCAAATACTATTAGGTAATGTTCTTACCTTCATATGAGAAAGATTTAAGTATCTAAGATGTTTTAGACATCCCACGTCACGTAAATCTTGATATTGCATATCACGGCTTACTTCAAATACACGTAAAGATGGAACATCTTTCAAAACACTCAAAATCCCCTTTGAGACATTTTCATAATTGGTGGGACAGAGTATTATTGATTGCAAACCTCCTATCTGTTTAACAAAGTTAGGTGATGTTTTCTCAAATCCATCAACCATTACTGCCACATGTGACGAATTTCTTGTCCAAAGCCATCACTTGAGCTCTTAGTTTCCATAATATAACATCCATCTTATCTTTCATAACAGATTGAGAAAGATCATGCATAAGATCGTGCATCTTACATGTTGTAAGAATTTCATACCGATATAAATTATTTCTTTCATCTTCAAAAAAGGATCTCCAACACAGTTCATTCCAAATTGCATTTCCAACATCTTCTACTTCTTGGTTTTCATTAGTAGGAATTAAACCATGGGCCATCCACATTTGAACCAATTTCTCTTTTTGAATGACAGTATCCTTGGGAAATATAGCACAATAAGGAAGGTCATAATAACTCAACTTTAGAATGGGTAAGATAGATTCTTCATTTAGGGATATCTCCCATATCTCATTATAATCCAAATTCATCGCTATTTACATCCCATAAAAAAAGTTTTAGTATTTCCATTCATAGTCATCGAAGCCAAATCAAATGTTTTCAAGATATTAATATAGCGATAAGCCAATAGATATATAGGAGAGTTAACTTTTACAGAAATTAAATTTGATATAAAATAAAAAATATAAAAAATAAACCTTGAAAGCTAGCATAAGGAAGAGACTAAACATTTGTTCTACCAAATTTTAATTATTTTTTTTTTATTACAAACATTTAGCCTATAGTCCATTCAAGCTTTATTAATTGGACTTTTTTTTCTTTTTTTCTTGAAGATTCCTTTAAACAGAAAAGGGACTCAACAGGCAACTGGCAAAGAACATCTTATAGAATCTCATCCAGCAACGACGACATCTTCTTCGTGAAAGAAGGAATAATGAATGTAACGTACATTTTGAAACGGCGTTTGAGACGGTTGAGATGAAACCTTGTTTTGTATAATTTTAACAAAATAAGTCCCAAATTGCGAGGTTTGAAAAAAGTGGTCCGGAATACCAATTTCCCCGAATAAGGAGCCCTAATTTGACAATTCAATCATATATTTTATCTGATTTTTCTCTTAAAAAAAAGACTCATATTATATTTTATTATAATTATTTTAGTTAGTTTCTTGTTATTAAATCATCCAATCCAATGAAACATTTGTTTGAAAGAGATATAATTATCAAAGCTAAAACCCAAACATCAACTAACATACCTGAAATTCAACAAAGTAGTTCGAAAACATTATGAAGCAAACATAAATACCATCACAATGCAGACAATAATTACACTCATTCATTTGTAGTAGCTGGTGTCTGGAATTCTCTAGCTTAAATTATGAAAAATAATCTAAGTACATTTGCTTATATGTCCACTATGACTCTGTCATTCCTCTTTCAGCTCTTCCTCTTCGTTTAAGATATCTACACAGAATTTCTCCTGATCAAGTCTTGCTCGAAGGGAACGTAGGAGTGCGGTAACATCATCTGCTTCTTCAGAGGACACCAACTTAGGACAATCCGAGATATACAAATATTGCAGTAAATTAATATCGAGGTCCTTCAGTGATATCATCAACTCAGGGCAATCGTTAATATGCAATTCCATGAGAGAATTGAAGTTCATCATGACACCTCTAGCTGTTCTTCCTCCTAGTTCTCCTAATTTAGGACAACTATATATCTTTAGGATCTGTAGCGAAGGGAATTGAATTATCGTTCCCTCATCAAACAAACAAATTAACTTGTCGCAGTTATGAATTTTCAGATAACGAAGTGATTGGAAACTTGATCGTCCACCTTGTGTTTCAATATTGTTATTATCATGATCAACCATTAATGCCTTATCAGCTGGAAATAAAACACTTCTTTCGCCCATATGATTAAGAGAGAGTCGAGTGAGACCACTTAAATTTGAGATGCTATATAACAACTCATTGCAACATTCGCCCCAAAGAGTTAGATCATTGAGAGATTTAAAATGCGACGGGGGAACCCTATGCAGGTTTGGGCAATGGAGTATCTGAATAGTGGAGAGGTGAGGAAATGCTTCATTAGTAGTACTTCCAGGAATAGGAGACACCAATTCCCTCAAATTCATCATGGCCCCAACAGTAAGTTCCTCTAACAAAGATATACCATTCAGGTTGTTGATGGCAAATATGTGCTTCACATTGTCAAAGTCTACAAGCTCAAGGCGTGTTAGAGAAGAATCATATAACTTTCCCACCCATTTGGGGAGATTTACACCTTTGTAACCGCGCATTTTCAATATCTTAAGACTTGTTGTTGACACCTCCAGAGCTTCGCCTATTTCCTCATATCTGGTATTGGTCTGATTATCATCAACTTTCTCATTAGATTTCCATTCCAACTCCAACTTATTGATACTCGATTTTCTAGCCATACTCACCCCTTTAGCAATAGATGCATCACTAACTCTTTCAAGGTTTTTAATAACCAAAGATCCGCCGATATCCAATTCTTTTAATTCATCTAGTTGACCCTCTCTTTCCGTCTTGCCTATCACAAACAAGCTTAACGTCTTGAGATGTTTCAATTGCCCCATCCCTCTAGGCATATATTTTAATCCATTACAACCCTCTATATAAAGATGCCGCAGGTTAATAAGGTCTTTCAGATTTCTTGGCAAACTTTCAAGCTTAGAACAATAATTGAGGTTCAGAGTTTGTAAGTTCAAGAGATCACAAATACTATTAGGCAATGTTGTTACGCTGATTATACCGGAAAGATTTAAGTATCTGAGATGTTTTAGACCTCTCACATTGCGCAAATCTTGATATTGCACATTGCGACTTATTTCAAAGACACGTAAAGAAGGAAATTCCTTCAGGACATTCAAAATCTCCTTTGAGACATTTCCATAATTTGTGGGATGGTGTACTATTGATTGCAAGCCTCCACTTTCCTTAAGAAAACCAAATTTTTCTTTGTCAAATTTCTTAACCATTATTGTTACGTGACAAATTCCTCGTCGAAAACCGACATTGCAGCTCTTAGCATCAATTATATAGCATTCCTCTTTCATTACAGATTGGGCAAGATCATGCATAAGATCGTGCATCTTACATATTGTACGAAGTCCTTCCAAATCTAATTCATTTTCTTGAAAAAAAGATCTCCAATGCAACTCATTCCAGATTGTATTTCCAACATCTTCTACTTCTTGATTTTCATTTGTGGGAATTAAACCATGGGCCATCCACATCTGGATCAATCTTTCTTTTTGAATGATAGTGTCCTTGGGAAATATAGCACAATAAGCAAAGCATCTTCTCAAATGATAAGGGAGGTCATAATAACTCAGCCTTAGAATAGGCAATAAAGATTTTTCGTTTTGGGACATCTCCCATATCTCACTGTCTCTTATTATGCACCATTCTTTTTCATCACTTTTGAACCTCAATTGACCTCCCAATGTCTTTGAAACTAAAGGAACACCCTTACAACTTCTAACTATTTCTTTTCCAATATCAATCAAGTTTGGAGTTTTTGATGCCTCATTCATAAATGCACGTTCTTCGAATAATAACCAACAATCGTGGTCAGAGATAGGTGATAACTCAAAATATTGAGTCGTTTTCATTATTTCTGCGACATATTTTTTACGTGTTGTGGTGAGGACAAACGCACCATTTGATCCACAATCTAATATAGATCTCAAACTATCCCATGCCTCTCTATCTTCACTCCACACATCATCCAATACAATCAAATATCTTTTTCCTTTCAATTGAAGTCTTACTTTTTTCTGCAATTCTTCTAAGGAAGTTTTTGTTTTTTCATCTATGATAGCTTTGAGCACCAACTTTATATCAAATTCCTCAGAAACACATACCCAAATTTTTGGATGGAAATGCTTAGTAACCTCGTCGTCATTAAAGACCATTTGGGCCAATGTTGTTTTACCTAGACCCCCAATCCCAACAATGGGCATGACAGATAAGTTTTTAGCAGCAACACTAAATGTATTGACTAACATATCAACAATCTTTTTTTTCTCGCTATCTCTTCCATATAGTTGGCTACATGTAGAAACCGATATGGATTCACGCCAACTATCACTATACGTCTTTGTATTTGATCTGTGAATATATTCACGCAAATGTAACCTTTCACGCTCAGAAGAAATTTGGTCTAGTTTCTCTTGAACATCCTTAATTTTGTGACCAATTTTTAGACGCGTCCAAGTATTGCTAAAAGGTTGGGTGATAGAGTAGGTTACCTGCATCCGGGTTGAAGAGGAGGAGGCATTAAGTCTTTTGACTTGTAGACGAAGATCTTCAAATCTGCACTCATCCATAATGTCCCGAACCTCATATGCTACAACTTTGAGTTTTCGCAACCAATCTTCCATTTGTTTGTCCTTCTCCCGCATGTTCTTTATCTCAGCATCCTCAAGTACGGCATTAATTGAAGATAGCGTGCTCAATAGCTTTTGAACCTCCTTCTTAAAACTCCAAAACAATGAGAACTCATCATTAATCAGTGGTGCCAAGTTTAAAAGCATACCACTGATTAGTGCTGCATCAACCATGGTGGTTTCTCTCTATCAATTAGATCAAATTCTAACTTGTGTTATCTTGAATGATTTTAAACAGGATCATTTTGACTATAAAGAAAATATATCACATACAAAATAAAAAATAAAAATTGGACCACACTGCCATGTGTGGACCAAAGCACTTATATGGTCTCATCAGAACCAACCCAATCCCCATATCCTCGTGATGGCATTAATTAGGCCCCACAACCAAAGTTGACATTTTCAATCTAATTTTTTTATTCTTTTCTCTACAATAATTATGGTTGAGTAATTTGGTTATCAAATTCTAAACTAACTATTGTTAACTTGTCAAATAATAATATTTTACCCTTTTACATCCATCAAGACATCGAGATTTGTATTTTGTATTAAATGATGTGATTTGAAAATTTCATTTAAAATGAATTGCTATTGTTTAATAATTGGAATATATATATGTTATATCTTGGTTGATATTTCAGTCTCATAACAGATGATCAATGTCATAAAAAGAAATTTTGATAATTTTGTTTTATGAGAATCAGTTATTTTCTTCATCATCATTATATAGTTGTCTACATTTTGATGGTATGTTTGATGATTGCAGGTTCTTTACTTAACCTAAGTTGGTGTCCTTACTCCTTAGTATAAGAATACAAGTCTGAAATGAAGACTCTGTATATAATGGATATGAATCAGAATCCGAATGAGAAACTCTAAATTAATATCGAATCGACTTAGTTCAATTTCCAAATGTGGTCTCATCAGGATTCACATCAAGATCAAGATAAATATGACAAGAATGGTGTTTCCTAATTATGCAATTAAAGATTATCTTCATAATCAAACCAAAAACTTCCTATTATCAAAACATATGAGCAAATAGTATTTGATAAATAGAGAAGTAAGTAAATTTATCTACCTTATAGAGGAATGATTGCACCAACTTAAACCCCTCTGATAGGAAATTGATCCTGCAAAACCCCTCTGGAGATTAAAAGAAAATAATATTTTCTATTTATA
Source organism: Impatiens glandulifera (assembly GCF_907164915.1). Taxonomy (NCBI): domain Eukaryota; kingdom Viridiplantae; phylum Streptophyta; class Magnoliopsida; order Ericales; family Balsaminaceae; genus Impatiens; species Impatiens glandulifera. The sequence continues at coordinate 4,671,945 of NC_061867.1, read as the reverse complement.
AACCAAATTTAGCATGTATATCTTACTCACAATCGGAAAGGTATAGAAGGAATTGTTGGTGACAGTATAATCAATCTCGATCCACCATTGATGAGTAGTAATGACAACTTCATGATAGGCATCCTCCTAAATTATCCACATATGAACAGTAGAGGACCATGGTAATCTGACTGTTGAATTACTCTGTATTTCTCAGCCCCGAGATCAAAGTAAAAATGAATATGTTTAAAATGCTATTGAATTTCCAGTTTTATCTAAGTCTGGACAGTGAATGAAACAACATATATATTGGAGAGAAAGTTTGAATTATCTTTTTAATAATAAATATTTGGTTAAAAAAGAAATCATAGAAACAGAGATGACTCCTGTTGAAAAAGATCTGAAATCTTATTTATTTCAAATCTGTGTTATAACACATTGACATGAACATATTACTACATATTTTAAATCCCCTCCCTTATTTATTCTGACAGTTGAATTACTCTGTCCCGAGATCAAAGTAAAAATGGAGCTTTTCCTTTCTGAATATGTTTCCACGGCTGAGATCCAGCGCAGAGCTTCATAGGCTATTGAATTTCCAGTTTTGTCTAAGTCCGGAAACTTCTCTGACTTATTCCTGGAATTTGATTGAAATCTATAAACCTTAACCTCGTAATCGATGTTGTCTGTGCGCACTTTGTCACAATAACTTCTCCGTTTTCTACAAGCAGAAGAGGCCTGAATTTTCCTGATGCAAAAGATAGAACATAAGTTTGAAGGATATATAAAGGAAACTAGATATGTTGAAAGAAACAACTTATATATATTGTAGAGTATGTTTGAATTATCTTGTAGTAATAAATATTTGGTTGAAAAGAAATCATAGAAACAATGGAAGAATATGTAGTTCTTTTGCTACTTGCCAAATTTGCTTATATGGCCACTATGCTCTGCTCTGCCCATGGTATCCTTTTCCAATAGAATATCTACATAGAAATTCCCAAGTCTTGTTCGAAGGGAACGCAGGAGTGCAATAGAATCGTCGGCTTCTTCTGAAGACACCAACTTAGGACATCAACAATAACTTCCCCACTTTCTATATAAGCAAAAGATGCCTGAATTTTCTGATGCAAAAGATTATAGCATATGTTACTGAATATGGGCATCATATAATTAGAATAATATTTCTAATAAATATTTGGTTGGAAAAAATTCATAGAAGAGAGCTCTGCAATGGAAGAATATGTAATTATTTATCTACGTACCAAATTTGCTTATATGGCCACAATGCTGTGCTATCCTCAATATGGAAGAATATCTGAATAATCTGATGACCCGATAACATCGTCTTCTTCTTCTTCTTTTGAGGACACCAACTTATGACAATCCATGAAAATCAATCTCTGTAGTGAATTATTAATATTGAGGTTTCCAAATTCCTCAACTGATATCATCAAATTCGTCTTCTTAGTAACATGTCATCATTGAAGACCATTGGGACAAGTGTTGTTTTACCTAGATCCCCAATCCCAACAATTGGCAGGACATATTGTTCTTTAACAGCAACACTAGATAAATGTATTGACTCCAATATCAACAATCTTTCACCTGAGATGACTCCTGTTGAAAAAGATCTGAAATCTGATTTATTTCGAGTTTGTGTTATAACACTTTGACATGAACATACTACTACATATTTTAAATCCACTGCCTTCTCCTTTCGTTTTTTTTTTCCTTCAATCTTTCAGTGAGTAAAAACTTCAAGATGAAGTTTTTTTCATTTTGATGTAGAAGAAACTCATCTCAACCCTCTTTGTACAATATGTATTTCATTTCAATTTAATTATTGTTTGAGAACTTGATTTTTCAGTCTCATAACAGATGATCGATGTCATAAAAAGAAATGATATTTTTGTTTTATGAGAATCAGTTATTTTCTTCATCGTCGCTATCCTAAGTTGGTGTCCTTAGTATAAAAATACAAGACTGAAATGAAAACTCTGTATATATTGTTTGAAGGATTTAAAGTAATTTCAGTCTTTTGATGAATCCGAATCCAAACATTCACCTTCAACACTTAGATCCTTGAGTGATTTGAGATGTTACGGAATGAATATGTTGAAAAGAAATAATGATATTTCATCATCATAACACCTAGAATGAGATGGGTGAGACAATTCATCCGAACATTCACTTTCAATACTTAGATCTTTGAGGCTTGAGGCTTGGGGTGATTGTTCGAATGAATTGTTATTCATCATCTAAGACTATGGATTTGAAAATGTGAAGTAGTGTTATTCCCTTTGCTAGTAGTAGCGATGAAAATGAAACGATAAAGCAACTTGCTATTTATAACACGATGATGATGTCACCTAGTTGTTGGAGAACTTGTATGATGGAATAGTAACAAAGGTAAATGATAGAGCAGCTTGCTATTTATATATTTAGAAAGTTTTGCATATAGTTTCAATTGTATTTGAAAATAGTTTTGTAAACATAAATTACACTGTTTTAATAACTACTAAATTTATATTCCAATTCTATAGGATATACTAAATTATCTTTAACATAAAGATTTTTTTAATTTAAGTTAGTGAAAATGTAAAAAGTCAATTGAGAAATGAAATTAATCATCAATGGTCAGCATCGCCAATGTGGTGGATGATGTTGATGTGGACCAATATCCAATGATGTGGTTTTGTATGAGACAACGCTCAAGACATTAATGATGAGGATCCAAACAAGATGCGAATACAACAAACTCCTTAGAGTTGAATAAATTAAGTATATACATCAAAAAGACAAATTGTATCGTTATAATATTGAGGATGACGATAATCCAAAGATGATGCAATATTATCTAACAAACTCCTTAGAATTCAATAAATTAAGTATAGAATTGAAGAACACAAATTGTATATCATTTCCTCTATCCACTAAAGTATACCTAACTAGCCCACTTCATTATTGATTGTTCAATATTCACATCAAGAAACCAAAATTAATGATACCTTAGAATTTTTAATCACATTGGTACACTTTGTTACTATAAATAATTCCAAAGAAGATTAAATCTATATAAATATCTTTAGTACAAGTTAGAATAAAAGTAAAATAATAAAAAGTAATAGAATTAGTCATTTTTTACTTGCATATGAAAACAACTTTACTTTTATTACAATAGAGAGACTTGAAAATAAAAAGAGGAAATTTGAGGATAATCTAAAGGAAGAGACTTAACCTTCAATATTCCAATTTAAAGACCAAATGAAGAAATTTGAAAACACTATTTTTAGTATGCAAATATGTAAGGATTTCCTAGATTCATTACCAAATCCATTCATAGTTTGATCCATTTCTTCTTCCATTCAATTCAATTCTCAACATCACTCCACTCCATTGACTTCCTCATTTTTTATTTTCATTTTGAAAATGATCCATGAAAATTAAAGTGACGTTAATGCAACGACAAATTTGTTACATGAAAAATGCAGAGAAAAATAAAAAACAAAAGGAGAAAAATAAAAATGTAAAATCATCGAGCACGAAGATCTTCCAAAAGAGCAATGAGCTAGTTCACTCGTTGAGTCCACGTTCTTACCGGATTTCACCTTAGCCAATGTCATGATAATAACATTTTGAATGGACCTCAACGTTCGTCTAAAATTTTTGAAGGTTCTTCAGTTCCGCTCAAGCCAAATAATCCTCCACAAAATAACGGGAATAAAAGCCTACCATTTTAGACCAGCCAATTTGACTGCCTCCACCCAAACTTTCCAACAACCATTAGTTTAGTTGAACCCTATTCATGCCTCCACCCAAACTTTCCAACAACCATTAGTTGAACCCTATTCAAAGTCCAAAGAAGCTCCAAACCCCAAACCACGGACTCACAATGCAAGAGGAGGTGCGAAACTGTCCCCTCCGCCTTAAGACATCAACATTGACTTGCCATAATAAATTTGTCATCTGTTAAAATACCTCCATGAATAGAAAATGTTTTCAAATAGGCATAGCCAAACTAATGGAAAAAATGGCTCTTGATTCTAGTGGGATAGCAAATAGAAAAATAAACATCCTCTTCATTTAGTTTAGACACCCTTAACTTCAGCAGCAAGAAACAGCTAATAATATTTCAGATACAGAAAAAAAACAATTGAGATTGCAATGTGAATCCATAAGATATATTAATCTCCAAACTAAGATAAATTATAGATCTTGAAATGGATTTTTTCACTGCCATTCAAAACTTATTCAAATTCAAAATTCCATTATTTTCATTATGCAATAGCAATACACCATGAATCCAAAAGCCTCTAACATTTGATCTGTCTCTTCATCAATTTTATGCACCAGTCCATCACCTCCGCCCCATTTCTGTGACAGAAAAAACACAAATCTTGAATTCAGACTCAACCCCTCTTCAAATCTTGCTTCATGTTGTCTACCCGCAAAAAGTTCTCAATATCAATCATTTTCTAAAATTGCCAGAGAAATTATAGCACCAACTTGAACCCCTTTTATAAGTAATTGTTCCTGCAAAACCCAAAATCTGGAGATTAAAGAGAAAACAATTTTGTATTTGTAAATCAAATTTATCTAGTTTACTCACATATTCATTTTCTCTTCTTCTTGATGATTCTTAGCAATAAGAACACGACTGAGACAAGACTTTCAAGGTAAGTGTGTACTTCAGTTAAATCTTTCATACCATGAAACCTAATTTTCTCAAATGACTGCTGTTCTAAATTATACCAATTAAGGCTCACTGAAAATCAATGTCCAATAGTACTTTCTTGACACATTTTGAATAAGCAATAAGTTTCACATTTCACAAAGATACAAAATGATTTGTCCGTGATATTGTAATCAATTTCAATCAATATTCATTTTCACCACCACATATTCCATCACCTGCAATGATGTCATCAATATTACAATTTTAATAGTCCGATCAATCAGAATTAAAACTCTCCTCAACCTCTACAAAGTAAAGAGCTTAGGAAAATATATATTAAAAAAAATATTGTGATCAAAATTAAGAAAGAAACTATTATATTAATTGATATGGAGGTAAGGTAATGTATTTGGAGTGAAAACAATCAAATAAAAGATGAGAGCCAAATAATTAAAAATAAGAAATAAGAAACCATTACAAAATCAATATAATTATTTCTCTAGTTATATAGGTAGTACTAACCTTGTTGAGTCTGCTACTCGTTTAGGTTAATATACCTACATTTAAACAAATTAAAAGCAGATAATTAATAATAGATGCAATGGATGGATAAATATAATTATTATTTTTGTATTTACCTTCTATCTGACTCTTCTTTCTTCTGCTATTCAATTATGATATCTACATAGAACTTCCTCAGTTTCTAGAAGAAGTAGAAAATACCTGATGCAAAAGATTATAACATATATGTTACCGAATGAATATAAGGCATCATAAGATTAGTGGAAACCAGATATGTTGAAAGATTACCAAATTTGCTTTTGTGGCCACTCTATGCTCTCCGTCTTCCTTTTACAATAGAATATCTAATGAGAACTTCTCACGACCAATTCTTGTTTTAAGGGAACGTAGAAGTGCGATAACATCGTCTACTTCTTCTGAAGACACCAACTTAGGACAAGTATCAATCCACAATCTCTGTAGTGAATTAACAATATCGAGGTTTTCAAATTCCTCAAGTGATATCGTCAACTCGGGACAATTAAGAATAGTCAATTCCGTGAGAGAGTTCATGAGGTTTGTTTGTCCTTGAAGATGATGCTTTTGTTGGTTCTCGCAGCCAATAATGTTTAATGTATCTTGCCTTATCATTCCCTCATCAAACAAACGCCTTAACTTGCGGCAATTCACAATAGTCAGAGATCGAAGAGATTGGAAAGTTAAGCGTACTCCAAATTGTACTTCATTATTGTCTTCAAGGGTTGATGATGATGGTATCTCATCAAACATTAATGACTTATCCGCTCGAAATAAAACACTTCTTTCTTTCATAGACTGAAGAGTGAGATGAGTGAGAGCACTAAGATTTGAAATGCTATCTAACAACTCATCAGAACATTCATCCCAAACACTTACATATTTGAGTGCTTTGAGATGAGGTGGCAAGGCCCCTAGCTTTGGGCAACAAGATATCTGAATCTGTGATAGATTAGGGAATGCTCCGGCACTAGAAATAGTAGGAAACACCAATTCCCTCAAATTCTTCATGCAATAAATAAAAAATTCCTTTAGCAAAGGGAATAACACTACTTCAATTCCATTAATGTTGTTGACAAGGAATATGTGATCCACATTATTATTCAATGACCATAGTTCGAGACGAGTGAGACCATTAAGATTCAAGATGCTATATAACAATTCATCCGAACATTCACCGGAAACAGTTACATCTTTGAGTGCTTTGAGATGTGGTGGCAACTTCCCTAGCTTTGGGCAATTAAATATCTTCAGATTGCATAGATTAGGGAATGCTACAGTACTCCTACCACTACCAGACACCAATTGCCTCAAATTCTTCAAGCTTTCAATAACAAGTTTCTCTAACAAAGGGAATAGTACTATCATTTCATTGTCATCACTACTACTAACAATAGTATTCACATTGTCCGAGCCCTTAATCTCAAGGAATGTTAGAGAAGAAGATGACTTTCCCACCCATTTAGGGAGATTCACACCTTTGTAATCACTCATTTTCAATATCTTCAGCCTCGCAGTTGAAACCTCTAGAGCTTCACCTATTTTCTCATGTCTAGTTTTGGTCTGATTATCATCAACTTCATTCTTTGATGTCCATTCCAACTCCAACTCATTGATACTCGACTTTTTAGCCATACTTATCCCTCTTGTAATAGATGCATCACTAACTTTTCCAATGTTCTTAATTTTCAAATATCCGCCAATATCCAATTCTTTTATTTCATCTAGTTGACAGTCTCTCTCCTCCCTGCCTATCACAAGCAAGCTTAACGTCTTGAGATGTTTCAATTGCCTCATCCCTCTAGGCATATAACTTAAACCATTACAACCCTCCAAATAAAGATGTCTCAAGTTAATAAGATTCCTCGTATTTCTAGACAAACTTTCAAGCTTAGAACAATAATTGAGTTTCAGAGTTTGTAAGTTTAAAAGATCACAAATACTATTAGGCAATGTTGTTATCTTGCTATTGGAAATGTCCAAGTATCTAAGATGTTTTAGACATTTCACATAATGCAAATCTTGATATTGCACATCAAGGCTTACTTCAAGAACACGTAAAGAGGGAATTTCCTTCAAGACAATCAAAATCTCCTTTGTGACTTTACTATAAACTCTGCTTTTGAACATTATTGATTGCAGCCCTCCAATTTTCTTAAGAGAACAAACTGATGTTTTGTCTAACTCGTCTACCATTACTGTAACATGACGAATTTGTCGTCCTAAACCATCACTTGAGCTCTTAGCATCCATAGTATAACATTCATCTTTAATAATAGAATGGGCAAGATCGTGCATAAGATCGTGCATCTTACATGTTGTATAAACTCTATCATCCCATGGCCATCTTACTCCCTCTTTTTCATCTTGAAAAAAGGATCTCCAACACAACTCCTTCCAAATTGTATTCCCAATCTCTTCAACTTCTTGGTTTTTAACTGTAAGTATTAATCCATGGGCCATCCACAATTGAATTAATATCTCCTTTTTAATTTCAGTATCTTTGGGAAATATAGCACAAAACACAAAGCATCTTCTCAAATGATAAGGGAGGTCATAGTAACTCAACCTTAGAATAGACAAGAGATTAGATTCTTCATCTTGGGATATCTCCCATATCTCGCTATCTCTTATTCTGCACCATTCTTTTTCGTCATCTTTGAACCACAGTTGACTTCCCAATGTCTTTGCAATTAAGGGAACACCCTTACATTTTCTAGCTATTTCTTTACCAATCTTAATAAAGTTTGGAGCTTTTGATTTTCCATGCACAAATGCACGTTCCTCGAATAATAACAAACAATCATTTTCAGATAGAGATGATAACTCAAAATGCTGAACAGTTTCCATGATTTTTGCCACATTTCTTTTACGTGTCGTGGTAATGATGAACGCACCATTTGATCCACAATCTAATATAGATCTCAACTGATTCCATGCATCTTCGTTTTCATTCCAAACATCATCCAATACAATCAAATATCTTTTCCCTCTCAATTTATCTTGAATCATTTGCTGCAATATCTCCAAGGAAGTTTCATTATTTGTTCCTATGATTGCTTTGATGACCAACTTAATATCAAATTCATCAGAAACACAAACCCAGATTTTAGTATTAAAATGATTTGAAACCTTCTCGTCATTGAAGATCATTTGGGCAAGTGTTGTTTTACCAAGACCCCCAATTCCAACAATGGGAAGAACAGATAGTTTTTTGGCAACATTAACACTAGATGTATTGACTAGAATATCAATAATCCTTTTCTTTTCCACATCTCTTCCATATACTGTAGTACAACTAGAAAGAGACATGGTTTCACGACAGCTACTAGTCAACTTGTCTATTATTTTTGAGTCACGCATATGTAACATTTGTCGTTCGGAAGAAATTTGGTCTAGTTTCTCTTGAACATCCTTAATTTTGTGACCAATTTTGAGACGCGTCTTATTATTGATAAAATGATGGGTGATAAAGTTGGTTACCTGGATCCGGGTTGAAGAGGAGGCATTAAGTCTGTTGACTTGAAGACGAAGATCTTCAAATATGCACTCATCCATAATGTCTCGAACCTCATACGCTACATCTTTGAGTTTCCGCAACCAATCTTCCGTTTGTTTGTCCTTCTCCCGCACGTTCTTTCTCTCAGCATCCTCAAGTACGGCCTTAATTGTAGATAGCGTGCTGGATAGCTTTTCAACCTCCTTCTTAAAACTCAAAATCAACTTGAATTCATCCTTAATCAGAGGTATCAAGTTTGAAAGCAAACCACTGATTAGAGCTGCATCAACCATGGTGGTTTCTCTCTCAAATGAAATCTGATCGGAGTCAAAGTTGAAATAAATCCATACAAAATGGCCGCACTTTGTAACATGTAAGCATGTGCTGATGCAGCATTTTTTACTTGCCTGTATTGAGCATGACAGTAGAGACAAAAATGAATAAATTAAATAGATTGTGGACCCAAAGAAAATTAAACTGCAATGCACGAGAATTTGAAATCCGAGACACATATGATCTATATACATATGAGTTTTATGTGTTGAGATGTGTTTAGAGATGATAGAGTGATCTCAAACTTTATGTTATAGATCATAGATGTTAACTGCTAAACAATATTGATCAAATTATATAAACATATTTAGACAAATTATTTTTTTGTTTAAATTTGTATATACTGAAAAAGAAAACAAATTAAATAACTACTTAAACTATAATTTGCAGGTGCGGAAATGCAGGGTCAAATCAATTATAAACTTTTTTAATATTTAGTCGATGTGATTTGACTCTTTTTTTAATAGAAGTGAACATGTGCCCAGACGACTTTTATTCAATTCACCCACCCAAAAGACCAAAGAGGTTCGTTCAAGCTTGTATTTATTTATTTATTTATTTATTATTATTATTTCCTGATCTGGCTGAACTTATAATTTGATTGAAACTTGAAATGATAACTTATGAGTTGATTAAGATCAATCAATCTTCGGAAAGTTTGAATCAAACTTTTCACATAACATCATATTTAGCATTTTTAGAACAATGGAGATTTAAAGTATGCAAAAATAGATTAACTTTTTTTTAACAACAGTTTGTATATTTGGAACACAGTCTGATTTTACAGATCTGAAACTAAATAACTATAAATTTTAGATGTTCTAAAAGATTCATGGCTATCAATCATGAATCAAGAGTTCCAATAACAGCCCATTTACATCCTTGACAAAAGAAGAATTCTAACTCACCATACTCTAGACATTTTCTGATCAACAGATAGATCTAACTATATATGCATCAAATCAATTATGTAAAATATAAAATTGAAATCCAATTAAATCTGCAAAGAAAATTAGATCAAATACTTTCCCACTTTCTATACAAGAAGAAGATGCCTGAATTTCCTGATGCAAAGGATTACAACAAATGTTACTAAATATGTGCATTATATAATTAGAATATTCTGTATAATAAATATTTGGTTGAAAAATATTCATAGAAAGAGAGCTCTGCAATGAAAAATATGTAATAATAGCACTTAGGTGATACAATTTATGCATTAACATAGGGTCATACCCTCAAAAGAACCACGTAAAAAAAGAAGATTATTTTCAAGGTCTGAATCATTTATTTATACTAATAAAGTATTAAAATATAACTAAACAACCAAGTTATTTTTTATAATATTAACGTTTAAATATTATATATCTCTATATTATTTAAAAAAATGTTTCATAGATGTTTCTTTGTTGACAATGACTTTGACATATATAGCATACTATTACCGACACAAAGAAATGTATTTACCGGCACAAACAAGCGTCGCCAATAGTTTCTGGCGCTGAAAAAAATTAAATCATTTTGCGTCGCTTTTTAAATCATACGTCCGTTTTTAGACACATATTTGACCCAGTTAGTGAGCAACAAATGAATTAGCTAATTTTATTACATTTTCAATATTTCCGACGTTTATGATATTGTTTTAAAAAAAACAATTTTTTTTAATACCAATACAATAACTATAATTTATAAATTATACATACAAACTAAATATTTATAAGTAAGATAAAGATTTATATATTTCAGTTATCAACTATAACATTGATATGATCATTAACAATGAAGATTTTTTAGCAAAAGAAATAACAATGAACAAAAAAAAATAAGCATTTCATTACAATTAATTATAACATTCTCTATGAGGAAAAAATAAACTCTTTTACTTTTGAGAGTTGATGTATGCATTTTGGTGAAACCATTATAAATTTTGTGATGTTCTAAAATTAATTATCTTAAAAAAAAAACAATTTTTATTTAGCTTGCATTTTGTGGATACTTTTTTGTTAGTTAAATATTGTCACAAATGAATTAGCTACTTTTTGTAAAAGTATATACATTGTCACCCAACACATCCGTGTAACGTAACAAGATTAACCTTTTTGATAAAAAAAAAATGTTCACCAACGAATAAACATATCATAAAATTTAATTAACGTTAACGAGTTCAAAGATTTTCAAGAACCTCCATAAATTTTTTAGAAGAAATCTCTTATATTGTTATAATAATAGTATTGTTGAGTAAACGCATCTTTCGATAGCGATCACTGAAAATTTTACCGTTCCTCTCGAGCCAAATAATCCAACAAAACAATAATCGAAATAGAGAATTATACTTTATTTTTTAATATTAATAAATAATTATAAATTATAAATGCAGACAAATTAAGTCTTTTATAATTTAGATATAATGATATATAGTATCAACAATCACATTGAAATATCATGATTAACCATTAAACTTGAAAGAAAAAATTAACATGTTTTCCATTATAATTAAAATTTTAAAATTTAAAATCTCTAAAATAAAAATAATAATTAATCTGAAATATATATATATATATATATATATATATATATATATATTTAAATTTGACAATGATGTCAAACTTTAAACCGTTTGAACATGGACTGTTTAGAATTTCTGAAGGGTTGGATTATGATCTTAAATGATTTGGGATGTTTGATATTATTAATGAATCGCACTCTATATAGATATAATTTTAATTAAAACATAACATACAATTCCTTACCTCCTCCAAGAATTATAATGAAGAAATTTTGTAATATCAGAATAATCATATACAGCTCTAAGAAAAAAAAATAATAATATCTGACCAGTTTTTACATTCCTCTAGGTGGTGGAGTTACTTACTGAAATAACCGAAACAAAGAAGGACAATTAACTTATAACACACCTCACCAAAATAGTTAAAATCTCGAATTTTAAAATCTCGAGTTTTAAAATCTTATGATTTAATAAAATGTTAACAAATTTGATTTTAAGTAAACTTTTGAATAAGTAAATTCTTATAATTTTAAATTAACGATAATAAGATTTTACGATTTGACAAGTTTATAAATAATTTCAATTTTACAATTTTATAATATTTTATATTAAACAAAAATAAATTTATTTTTATAAATTAAAAATATATATATATTATTTATTCAAATTATTTAATTAATATAACTAAGTTTTTAATATAATTTTTTATAGTGTGTTTTATTTATTATTATTTTTTAATTAATTTATATTTAAATATTTAATTTTATATATAAATAATTAATTTTATGTATAAATAATAATAATAATATAACATTAATATTTTTTAAATTAAACTCTTAAAAATAAGTAACTCTAAATTTATAACTGCATAATAAATTTATGTAAATTTGAAAAATTGAAAGAACAAGAAAAATAGGCGTAAATGATAAAAATAAACAAATTTAAATAAAGAGTAAGTGGGTTACAGATATTGGGCCTAATCTTTTTATTTTTGGGATTGGGTCATAAGTAATTGTGTCCAGACTCCAGATGTGCTTACCTCTTAAAACAATTTATATGCTTTAAGCTTACAGTAATCCTTCATTCAAAACAATGAGATATATTTTGAAAATAAATAATGTTAAATAGTAAGAAAATCTGAAGGAAAAAAATATACATAACATAACAATATGGAGTAAAAACAATTAGATAATAGTTTGAAAGTAATTTGAAGGAAGAAGAAATTTAGGGAGTGAATGACTATTCATAATATTAATGAAAGAGATAACATTATAAAAAAAATGAATGATAAAATTTGTTATTTTTTCAAAGAATTAACTTCTCAAATTTCTCATTTCAAATCCTCTTTCAAATTTCTCATTTCAAATCCTCTCTAATCATTTCTCAATTTCAAAATTACTTTATGAATATTTAATGAATATTTAATGAATATTCATATATTTAGAGGCTGGTGTGGGTTTAAGTGGATCCCTTTATTTTTAACTATATATTAAACTTTTATAAATTTAATTTAATAAAACATACAAATAGTATAAAATTATTTTGAAGATAAACTCATTTATGTATAATAATTATATCTTTTTATAAAGAATTTAATTCAACAAACAAAAATTGTTAAATTTATATTTTGATTATAGTTAACTTTTATATATTTATAATAATGTAAGATGAGTTAGTCAATAAATCTGTTTTTAATTTTGTCCAATAATAAATATAAATTAATTTTTACTAAAATTAATACAATTCATAAAATATTAAAAAAAAAATATTGAATAAAAAATATATATAGTAAAAAAAATAAAATATATTTTTGTTTCAATAATCTTAATCAAATACAAATTTAGTCAAATCCGAATTAAAAAATCAGTCAATTTCAATTTAAATTCAAACCGAAATAATTAATCTATATTAGATTATCACAAATTCAAGACAAAATCACCGAAATAAATATAATAAAAGAAAAAAAAATTATAACAAGTGATTCATTAATGACAACAAGTAATTTTTGGGCTCAAAGTTTATCAAAATCAAATGTGATATTTAGATTGGTCAAACAAGTTACACAAAATTAAAACTTTATACCAAATAAGAATATCCTCTAACTCTAACAATATTTTTATACTGCTTGTAAAATAAGTAAACACAAAATAAATCATAGTTCCTTTGGACAGGGGCAAAGATTGTTCTTGGTTTGGACTAATAGATGCAATTTGACTAAACGTCAAGAAGAAAATGAAATCAGAGAAGAACAATTAACTTGTATCATAACACTCCTTACCAACACCAAACACAGGCATGGATCTCCCATGTATATTGAAAACAAACAGAACATTTAACCTAATTCCAAGTCCTATTAACATAAATAGAAACAATGTTTTATGTATAATGGATCAAAATGATAAGTTAGTAAGAAATGATACCTGGGGAACCGAAGAACCAGGAATGATTAGGTCTAAAATTTAGAGAGTTCAAATATATTAATTCTAAAAGTCTTCAGCGTAGATATTCAAATATATGAATTGATATATTAAATATTATCATTGTATGGAATCCATCAAAGCAAAAGTAACTTCCTCAGATATTGCAATCGGCGAAGAACAATTTACTTATAACACTCCTCACCAACACCAAACTCAGGCATGTATAATGACACTCATAGATCAAGATGTTAGTGTAAGAACAAGAATGGGAAGAAGATGATTATGTCTGAATTCTGGAAGAGTAGGCTGGATTGGGTCATTAAGAAACTTGGGTCTGTACTCAAGACTAGACTAGGGGTTACACCTCAAGAAGCCCAGTTTCCCTGTTTTATTATACAGGGGAAAGCTTGTTAATTAAGTAATTAATTGTTGTATATTTTAAAATTGCAGATTTTTTAAAATATTTAAATTAAAAATATGACAGGAATCTGCGACAAATGCGCGCCTTCGACAGATGCAATTTAAACCCAAAACGATTCAGTCAGCGAATAAACATAAACCTAAACACTAAACACTAAATCATTCTTCCATTTCAGCATGCATGGAATATAAACGATAGAAAACGGGGAAAACATGGAAGATAAAACTCTAAACTCACCTTCAATGGATAGTCGTTCTGCTTCTCGTCGGGGGCTCATCGGGGGTCGGGGGAGAGGAAGGGTTACGTGCATTTGAATCGTCGTCGATGTTTCGGGGACTTTTCGTCGTCGGGGAGAAGGAGGGCAGGATCGGTCGTCTTCGGAGGAGGGGGAGAGTTGAAAAGAGGGAGGGAAACAAGAGAAGGGAAGGAGAAAGTGAAAATTTTTATTTTTCTTAATTTACTTTACCTATGCTAAATTTGGAAATAAAGGAGAAAATTATCATTTAAAAGATCAAAATATCTGATGTAAATATATATCAAATCAAATTTATAAACAAAAATTAATGAGCATAGATTCTAACATCGGAATCCAGATTCTCATCGAAAAAAAGAATATGTTTTCAAATAGTCCAATTCCAAACTAATGGAGAAATGTCTATTGATTCTAGTGGGATAACAAATAGACAAATAAGCATTCTCTCCATTTGGTTTGATGACCAGTTTAGACAACCCTAACTTCTGGCTGCAACAGCTAATAGTATTTCAGAAATGGAGAAAATTTTGAGATTGCAATGTGAAAATGAAAATGTACCATAATATATATATTCTCCAATCTTAAGATGAGTTATAGATCTTGAAATGGTCTTTGCCAATGCCATTCAAAACATATTCTAATTCAAAATTCAAATATTTTAATATGCAATATATAGCAATACACCATGAACCCAAAAAGCAGACAGATTCATTCTCATCAATTCTCTGCAGCACCTCCACTCCACTCCCCTTTTCTGTGACAGAAGAAAAATACAAATATTGAATTCAGACTAAACACCTTGAAACACTTCTCTTTATGATCTCATTTGGATCCATGTAAAAAAGGGTGTTTCCAAATAATACATAATCATATTAGCTTCATTATCAGAATTCAAAAACTTTCTCTTTGTACCAATCCACCATTTTGAAGATAAATGAGAAAAATACACATTTAATCATTAATATAGATACCTTATAGAAATTATAGCACCAACTTGTTCCTGCAAAACCCAAAATTTGGAAATTAATGAGAAACCCATTTCCTACTTGTATATCAAATTTATCTAGTTTACTCACAGATTGATTTTCTCTTCTTGTTGATGTTTCATAGAGAGACCAGACTTTCAAGGCAAGTGTGTACTTCAGTTAAGTCCATACCATAAACCCAAATGTTCTGAAATGGCCCCCCTTCTAAATTATACCAAACAAGTCTTCGACAATCAATGTTTAAGAGTACTTTTTTACCACATTTTGAATAAGCAATAGGTTTCAATGTGTTGAAAGATACAAAATCACATGTCGGTGATAATGTAATCAATTTTGATCAATATTCATTTTTCCCACCATATTCCTTAAGCAAAAATACATCCACAAACGATGACTCGTAATGACAACTTAGCGAAAGGCATCCACCTAAGTTGTCCAACTTTAAACCGAAATGAGGACCAATGTACTCTGGATGTGGAATTATTCGATATTTCTCAGTCCCGAGATCAAAGGCAACAATCGAACTTTTCCTTTCTGAATTCAATTCCACATCCGAGATCCAGTGCATTGCTCCACAAACTATTGAATCTCCAATGCTCTCCA
Source organism: Impatiens glandulifera (assembly GCF_907164915.1). Classification (NCBI taxonomy): domain Eukaryota; kingdom Viridiplantae; phylum Streptophyta; class Magnoliopsida; order Ericales; family Balsaminaceae; genus Impatiens; species Impatiens glandulifera. The sequence goes on along the minus strand of NC_061867.1, from coordinate 4,655,730 downwards.
ACTTCGGATGGTCAGGAGACGTTTCAGACCTATGCCACGAATTTGATTTGAAACTATAAACCTTCACTTCATAAGATGTAATGTATCTTTTAAAATGAGCATCTATTAGAGGAAACACAAGTCTCACAACCTTATAATCATCATTAGTGCTATCGTAACCGAATCGACAAGTAAAGCTGTAGTAAAATTTGTTCTTATTTGAGAGATCAATCGATGCAGAAGGCAATTTTATAGAGGATTCCACAAAAAGATATCGTCAATTGAATTGACATCTGACACGCAGAGTAATCCATCACAGGACCCACAAAACGTAATTCCACAAACATAATCAGCATAGCGCAATTTCATAATCAAAGCCATCAAAGGACATTTCGACGGAATGTAATCGACCGCCACACGTTGAAGAACACCTTCGTTGAGAGAATCAAAATCCGCATGATAAAGATTGTTTGTCCACAGAAAAAGACGGAGGTTGATCCTGGTTTGAACTGCTCGGTTCAGATGCAATTTTACGAAATGGGAACTTCTGATTAGGATACACCAGGATTTAGATACGCATCTAAAACGGAGAAGAGTCTTAACAGGCAACCGAGAAAGAATCTGAGCCAGAATCTCATCTGGCAACAGCGACATCTTTTACTATAGATCGGACAATGAAAGAAGGGATGAAATTAGAGAAAAACAAAAGCAGTACATGGATATAGCTTGTGTTGGGGTTTCTCATGCATGCAGTCTCGAAGTTATAAAAGTAAGAAAAATGTTTTATATAATAAAACATATTTTTAGATTTTGTAATAAAATTATTATCATTATTATTTTGCTAAATTGATAAAATATTATTCACAAATGTAAAAAATATAAATATTATATATTTATTAAATATCACAATTGCTTTACAAAAATATAAAATATAGTTTACAAAATGTTTTTTTTGGGAAATCTATAACTACAAATCACATAAAAAAAAATTAATTTATTTTAGTAACAAGACAAATTAAATTTATTTTTAGTCGAACAAAAGTTATTCTTATTAATTTACTATTCGAAAAGTTATAAAAAATAATATTTTACTTATTTAAACATGTTTTTAGAGATTATGGTATTAATTTGGTGTTTGATTACACGTGAGAAATGATTCTAGTATAATTTCTCCGAATTATTATATTACGGTCTATACTTTAAGCTTTTAATCATTTTACAAATTATTATTTGACACCTTATTAGGCCTCGTTTGATCTTTGTGTTATTGGGATAAAACCCAGGTTTTATCCCAAAACCCAACCATCACATCCCAAATCAAATCAATCATTTTATAAATTAAAATAACAAAATTACCCTTTAATTAAATATTTTATTTTATATTATTAAAAAATAATATTAATATATACATATATATTATATTTATTTTATTACATTATAAAATTTATTTTTATATAATTTAAATTCTAACCAACTATATTATCTAATATACCATTTATAATTTAAATTTATTTTAATAAATAATTATACTAGAAAATAAAGTTAAATATATTTAAATAAAAAATATTATTTAATTTATAAATATATCTCATTTAAATTAAATATTTATAAAGAAATTTATTATTATTATTTTTTTTGGTATAAACTAACTTTAAATTATTTTTCTAAATAAATACTATAATAGATTTGTTTGATTTTTGATTATTATATTATAAAATTTATTTTATTTAAAATTTTATGTTATTATATTAAATAAAAATAAATACACAATATAAATAAAATTATAATATATTATATTATCTTATATAATATTTAAATTATAATTATAAAATTAGTATTTATTTTAATTTTAATTGATGTATTAATAAAAGTTAATATTATTATATCTATAATTTTTAATATTTATTTTATTATATTATTATATTATATTTTAAATTTTATTTAAATATAAATTAAATTAATATATTTTTAAAATTTATTGAGAGAGTGAGGAGAAGAGAAGTAGGGGTATTTTTGGAAATAAAAAATAAAAAACTGGTTTTTTCTTAATTTCATCAAACAAGGTTATTGGGATAAACCCCAATAACCCAAAGATCAAACAAGGCCTAAGGAAATTAAAGAAATACATATAATTAAGTGTAAATTAAAATAAAAAACACTATTAATTTAAATAATGAGATCAAAATGAAATATAAAATAAAGATATTTATATATTTATATATTATGTTTATATATGGCCTTGTTCTTCTTAGACCATCTCCAACCCACAAACTTATTCTCAAACCCAAAATACAGTAAACGTCACATCAAACAGTAATTCATCTCCAACTCAAAAACTCATTTTCAAACCTAGAAGAATATTCTTAGATATTCTTTTCTTACACTAACTTTTTAACCTTATTAATATTATTTATATATTTATCAATTTTACATATTTAATCTCAATCTTTTTTCATTCATTTAATAATATTAAAATAAAATTAAATATATATATCAATAATTCATAAACAATAAAATAATTCAATAATACAATTAAATAAACAAACATATTATATTAAAACAAACATATTAAGTATTTTCTATGTTTATTTGTATAATTTATAATTAAAAATTTATAATTTATAATTTATAAAATTTAAATTATCAAATATAACGTAAAAATATAAAATGAATTATAAAATAAATTAGATAAAATTTTAAGTATAATAAATTTAATAATTTAATTATATATTTAAAAAATATTATAATTTTCTATCTTAAAAATAAAAAATATAAGTTTAAGAATTAATTTATATGAATAGAAATTAAAAGTTATTAAAAAAATAAGTCTAAGGGTCATTTTTTTAAAATAACAAAAAAAAATGGTGTAAATGTATAGTAATACTGCATATATGGGTTTTTTTAGAGAGGGTGTGAATTCCTATTACGGGATTGCGTTTGGCGTCCGGTTGGAGTAAAATTTGCGTTTGTGTTTGCGTTTGGCGTCCGGTTGGAGATGCCCTTAAGTTTTTTAAATAACTTATACAAAACCAATTTTCCAATCAATCACTTCCACCAATCACATCACTCATTTCATTAACCAAAATACTAAAATACCCTCTATTTAAAATTATTATTTTTTATTTTATTTATATAAATCAATAATCTTTAAGTCATTTTACCAAAAATAATCATTATTTTCTCAAAATCATCAATCATCGTTGATGATTATTTTTTCCCTCTCTAAGTTATTTAAATAACCAAATCCGAACAATGCCTATATTTAGTAATATATCACATATTTATATATATTGATATATTAATTATTTATTTGAGTAGTGATAGAAAATTGAAAAAGAGAGAATGATGTGTCATTATATCACTGGTTTCTCCTCAAAACCGAACGGGGATGAGGCGGAAATGGTATTTGTGTCCCCCGCCCTGATATCACCCCGACTATACCCCGAACACTATAAAACATAATTAAATATATTAAATTATTAATATATTTATTTTTTCACTATATTTGATAAGATATATTTATAAGAGGTATAAGTTTATTTTTTTATAATAATATAAAATTTCAATATATTACCATATATATTATATTAAAAATCGGTTTATTTCTCACGATTTATTATATTACAGTCTATACTTTAAGCTTTTGATAGTCCATACTTAAAGCTTTTAATCATTTTAAAAATTATTATTTGACACCTGATTAGTCTAATCATTAGACATTCCTTTAAAGAAATTAAAACATAAATAAATATGTGTCTAGTTTTATATTATTATATTCTTATATAATACCTATAATTAGGTGTAAACTAGACCCACCTGAAAATATTAAAATAAAAAACGCTATTAATCTAAATAATGAGATCAAAATAAAATATAAAATAAAAATATTTATATATTATGTTTATATATGGCCTTGTTCTTCTTATTATTTGAATAACCTAGAAAAAGAAAAAAATAACAACGGTCGATGATTTTGAGAAGGTAATGATTATATTTGGAAAAATGACTTAAAAGGTATTGATATATAAAAATAAAATAAAAATAATAATTTAAAGTAGAGGGTATTTTAGTATTTTGGTTAATAAAATGAGTAATGTGATTGGTGAGAAGTGATTGATTGAAAAACTGATTTCGTATAGATTAAATAAAAAATCTTTGAAGAACAAGGCCTTAGGTTTTTTAAATAACTTATCTTACATCACTAATTTCATTAACCAAAATACTAAAATATACTTTATTTAAAATTATTATTTTTTAATTTATTTATATAAATCAATACATTTCAAGTCATTTTATCAAAAATAATCATCACTTTCTCAAAATAATCAATCATCATTATTTTTTCCCTCTCTAAGGCCTTGTTCGGTTAAAGGTTTTTTAAAAAACCAAGAGAGAGAAAAAATGATTGATGGGTGATGATTTTAAGGAGGTAATGATTATTTTGGGTAAAAAGACTTAAAAGGTATTGATATATATAAATAAAATATAAAATAATAATTTAAATTAGAGGGTATTTTAGTATTTTAGTTAATAAAATGAGTGATGTGATTGTTGAGAAGTGATTGATTGAAAAAGTGATTTGGGTTGGGTTTTTTAAATAACCCAAGGAGAACAAGGCCTAAGTTATTTAAATAACTCCCATCGAACAAAGCCTATATTTAATAATATATCACATATTTATATATATATTGATATATTAATTGTTTATTTGAGTAGTGATATGAGAGGGAAAATGAGAGAGAATGATGTGTCATTATATCACTAGTTTCTCTTCAAAACCGAACGGGGATGATATTTGTGTACCCCGCCCCGATATCACCCCGACTATACCACGAACACTATAAAACATAATTAAATATATTAAATTATTAATATATTTATTTTTTTACTATATTTTATAAGAGGTATTTTATAAGAGGTGTAAGTTTATTTCTTTATAATAATATAAAATTTCAATATATTATAATATATATTATATTAAAAATCGATTTATATAAAAAAAATTGAAATTTTTAATTTTTTTAATTTTTTATTTTAAAACGGTGACCCGCGGGGATCCCCGAAACCGAAAAAATCAAACGGGGCGGAGATTATATTAAAAAAATTCCCGAAATAGAAACGGTGGGGATGGTAAATGCATTCATTGTCTGGAACCGCCGCATTGCTATACCTAATGAGGAGAAAGAAAAGATAAATTTTATTATTTTTTCGGCCAATCAAATTACGCCACGTCAATCCTTTAAAATTCTCCCTCACAAGTTTATCTCCCAATTATTTCTCTATTTATTTTATAATAAAAAAGATATATATAAATATAGATTGCCGGTTGAAATTAATGTTATCCGTCCTGTCTAGAGTCTCAAAACAGCAGGCTCAGTTACCAAACCTGTCAAAACTATCATTATCCATCATTAAATTTTACTTTATATATAATATTGATTTTGTTTTATATATATAATTATGCGTGTGACTTGTGATCAATGATCATATATATATTTAATAATCATAAAAATGATCAGTATAGTAGCATATTATATATATATATATATATATATATATATATATATATATATATATATATATATATATATATATATATATATATATATTAATTATTTAATTTATAATAAATAAATAAAAAGGGGAAATTTGATGAAATGGCCCCCATAACATGGGAAATTCCAAAAAGGGCCCCCGCCTACTAAAGTTGGCAAAAAGGGCCCTTTTGCCCTGCGAAATGTCGGAAATACTCCTTCGGCGCCAGTTTTTACACTCAAAGACGCGAATTACCAATCACGCGATTTAATCTAAATCGCGTGAGTTCATCACCGCGATTTAGAAGAAACGCGTGATTGGTAATTTGCGTTTTTAAATGTACGTGAATTACCAGCCACGCGTTTCATCTAAATCGCGGTGATGAACTCACGCGATTCAGATTAAATCGCGTGCATGGTAAATCGCGTCTTTAGTCGTATATATAATTTTTCGCCCCTAATTTTAAACAAAACCTCCCCGATTCTCCCTCCCACTCCGACTGCGGCCGACTTTCCATTCCCACATCCATCAAGATCATCGTTCATCAACATCAGCGTTCCTCAACATCATCGTTCCTCAACATCATCGGGATCCTTCCAACATCATCGTTCTTCAACATCATCAGGTCAGTTTAGGGCTTAAGGTTTAGACTTAGGTTTTGATGTATATTTACCGTTTATATTCATGTATATGGATGTATTTAGGGTTAAAGGTTTGTTTTTGATGTATATTATGCCGTTTCCTATGTATATCGAAGTTTTTGGGTTTATGGTTAGGTTTCGATGTATATTATACCGTTTATATTCATGGATATTGGTGTATTTAGGGTTAAAGGTTTGTTTTTGATGTATATTATGCTGTTTCCTATGTATATCTAAGTATTTGGGTTTAGGGTTAGGTTTCGATGTATATTCTGCCATTTATATGGATGTATTTAGGTTTAGGGTTTGGTTTTGATGTATATTATGCCGTTTATAATGGATATTGATGTATTTAGGTTTAGGGTTAGGTTTCGATGTATATTTTGCCTTTTATATTGATAGATATTATAGTATTTATGTTTAGGGTTAGGTTTCGATGTATATTCTGCCATTTATATTCATGGATATTGTTGTATTTAGGGTTAAAGGTTTGGTTTTGATGTATATTATGCCGTTTCATATATACTGATTGATTGTTGGTTTTCCTATATATACTGATTGATTGTTGATTTTCAATTACATGAATATTGTATGGTTAGCTATTGATGTATATTCTGCTGTTTGTAATGATGGATATTATAATATTTAGATCAGGAGCTGTCGTTGTGGTTTTCTCAGTTCGTTCAACAAAATGGTATGTAATAAAATGGTTGTTAATAAAATGGTTTTCTCAGTTCGTTCAACTCCTTTTTTTTATAATATGCAGGCAACAAACACTGTTATGACCTTATGTCCCAATCAATTATCACCTGAAAATAATGTATGTTCTATTCTCTCTACTATGTCCATATTAACTAGTTTTGTATGTAATAACCATTATATTATTGTTTTACACAGTTGTTGATAGTTGAATTTGCTCGCACTTTTGGTGCAAGGGTGTCTCCGAAGTGGAGAGAAGATGTAACTCATGTTATTGTTTACACTGATCCCAATGGTGCATGCGGCCGAACTCAAAAAGTATTGAAGACAATTCTGAACGGGAAATGGGTCCTTACTATTGATTGTGAGTCTCTGTTAACACGATTATTTTCATACATATGTCTGTTAAATTAGTTTAAAAATTGTTTTGTTTAGGGATAAAATCATCATTGAAAACCGAAAACTGTGTTGATGAGGAACCTTATGAGGTTAAACATGATAATCATGGAGCCCAAGGTGGTCCTAGAAAAGGCAGACTTCTGTTGTTGAATAATGTGAGTTTGGTATTATTCCTCCTATCTGTACTTTTTCTTATTTTGCATGATAACTGAAATTATCTTCTTTGTTGGTTTTTCAGCGTTCGAAACTGTTCGACGGTTACATTTTTATATTTGTAGGGAATTTCAACACACTTTACAAACATGATCTCATTGAGTTAATAGTTGCTGGAGGTGGTAGTATTAAAGAATCGGATAATCCAGATTATCCATTTGCTGAGCCAAGGGATGCGAAAACTATAATAGTATACTTCGAGATAGACAGCAGGTATCGATCAATTGAAAAGGATTTTGATGTTCTCCCCGACAATTGGCTTTTTGAGACAGTGGCTGCTATGTCATGCATATTGGATGAACATGTTGTTCCTCATACAAAGTTGCTTCAATCTGTTGCTGCTTGTGATTTGCAGCATTTGCTTACTTAATTTGGAGTTGTTTAGACTTATTGTTCTTCTTCTATTTATGGGTTATTTATGATATTTATGGTTTATAACAATACTTAATTTGGATATTTATGATTTATGGTGGTTTATATTACTGAATATTCTTCTATTTATGCTTTATTACTTATGTTAACAATATCATAACTTATCCTCATAACTCACGCGTATTGTGTATAATCAAACAACAAGGAACAAGAAACAATGTTGTTATTCGCCACATAACTCAAACAACAAGGAACAATGTTGTTATTCACGCATATTCGCCACATAACTCAAACAACAAGGAACAAGGAACAATGTTGCTATTCACGTGTTTCATCTAAAACGCGTGAATAAACTCACGCGTTTTAGATGAAACGCGTGAATGCATTTCACATTAAAACGCGTGAGTTTATTCACGTGTTTTAGATGAAACACGTGAATAACAATTCACGTCTTTCATCGTATATATTATTTTTGTGCCCTAATTTATAACAAAACCACGAATCCTTAATTTCCCCTTCTCTCTTCTCTCGCTTTCGCCACTCCGACTCGACCCTCCCCTGAAGAACTCGACCACGAGCAGCAGCAGCTTACCCACTATTCTTCGTTCTCAAAATGGGTATGTTTATTTAATATTTAAAATGCTATTCAAATAAAGTAAGGGTAATTTGTGGATGATTGAAATGATTTGATTAAATCTAAATAACCCTTCCTCAAACGAGGCCTTGATTTGGGTATTAGCTTTGTTTTAGTTCATAGAAAGTCTTATTGAGTTATTGTCTTGGAATTTGTTTATCAGTACGTTGTTTAAGTTCCACAGTTCTTATAGTTACAAGACCTTTTTGTTTAAGTTCCACAGTTCTTGAGTTATCTTGTTATTCTAGTATTAAGGTTTAGGGTTTGCATGCTGGCATAGTGTAGCTGATTTCACTCAATACTATCTTGTTATTCTAGTATTGAGGTAGAGTTTACTGGTATGTTTCGTGGAGATACAATATTCCAAGAATTAACCACAAGTTTGCTTCAATGGACCTATTAGATAGGGAGCTCTTATCCCATTAGATTCATTGAAGCAAACTTATGGTAAAAAGTTGCGGCATTGGATTTCCTGAAACTCTACGAGCAAACTCTCCTCGGTTATGGTAATGTTGTTGAACTTTTTTCAATTCTTGTGATGTTGTTGAACTGTTTTCAATTCTTGTGATGTTGTTGAACTGTTTTCAATTGCAGCTCAAGTACCTGTACTTCTTTACTTTGATGGAGAGTGGAAAATTACGGATGATCTTACTCATTTTTCTGCAAAGTCAAACAGCGGTATGATTGTTCCCCAAAATTCTACTTATGCCCAATTAGTTGATCAAATTTATTCTGCTACCGATGTTGACAAATCTAGATATGATTTATTGCTTCAAGCCAAATATAATGCTCCTGGCATGATTGCCAAATTTTCTTATATAACTGATATAAAAAAAGATGTGGATGTGGAGTTCTTTTTACATGAAGTAGTTTCAGTCCACAACCGCACTCCATTGTGTGTATCCTTAGTAGAGAAGTCACTACCAACTCAAGAAAGTGTAGCGGTTCCAGAAATTGATGACCCCGACGTCTTCCCGATGCAGCGTGAGGTTTTCTTTGAAAATGACATTGAAGATGAACATTTGCGTCTGAATGTGGGGGATGATGCTGATGATGATTGGGTTCCTATTACCCAACCTAGTAGTTCTGATTGGGTTCCTAGTACCAATCCAAATCCAAGCGGTTCTTGGGTTCCTAGTACACAACAAAACAATGTTGTTGTTCGTACTCAACCAAGCTGCAGTGAATGGGTTGCTAGTAGCATACCAAGTAGTGAAAATCCTTTACATGAGGCAGTAAGTACCGGAATCGGATTGGAAGTCGGTTCTTTGTTTGAGAATAAAAAAGAACTTCAGCTGAGGTTATATAAATATGCCATGACTAATCATTTTGAATTCAAAGTGGTGAAGTCAAAAAAAGAACTTTGGGTTGTGAAATGTTTGGATAAGAATTGCAAGTGGAGACTGCGTGCTGTCAGAGTAAATTCCTCGGAAATGTTTGAGATTCGTAAATTCGTAAAAGATCATACCTGTTCAATTGTGACGAGGCAAGAGAATCAAAGGCCAGCACCAGCATGGGTGTTTGGCGAATGCATGAAGAGCAAGTACATGGACCATCACCATGACCACATGCCCAAGAAAATAATGGAAGACATACAGACTACTTATGGAATAAAATTGTCTTATAATAAGACTTGACGGTCTAGAGAAAAGGCCCTAATGGCGGTGCGAGGAATTGTAGAAGATTCTTACGGTAAATTGCCATCATACCTGTACATGTTGGAGAAGAACAATCCGGGTACCATAACAGACATCCAGACGGATGAGCACGGTCATTTCAGGTATATGTTCATGTCCTTAGGCTGCTCAATTAGGGGTTTCAAAAACTGTTGTCGTCCAGTATTGTGCGTCGATGCCATTTTTCTTAAGCACAAGGTTGGAGGTCAACTATTGGTGGCGATAGCATTAGATGCGAATGAACAACTCTATCCTGTTGCATTCGGCGTTGTTGATTCTGAAAATAACAACTCCTGGACTTATTTCATGCAAAAACTTAGAGATGCAATTGGATTGGTTGATGATCTCGTGTTTGTATCTGATAGACACCCAAGCATCGCCAATGCCTTGTGTGCTGTTTTTCCAGAAGCTGACCACGGTGCGTGCACATATCACATCAAGATGAATATTATGGCCAAATTCAAAACCGATCACTGCCACGCCGAGTTTGGTTTGGCTTCTCAAGCATACACAATCTTGAAGTTTAATCAGCATTTTGACAAGATCAATGCTAAGGACCCTCGTATTGCTATGTATTTGGCAGATATTGGGTTTGAGAGATGAAGTCGTGCATTTTTTCCGGGTAAACGATACAATCAAATGACAAGCAATTACGCTGAGAGCTTCAATAGTCAAAGTAGGGAAGCTAGAAAGTATCCCATATCAATCTTAGCTGATTATTTAAGATTCACATTACAAGATTGGTTTAACAGTCGAAGAGAAAAAGCTTCCAATCACAATGAACGTTTATCTTCTTATTATGAAAAGTTCTTACGTGATCAAGCTGAGAAGGCCATATTATATAACGTTCATCCACTTAACCGTTTCGAGTTTTATGTCCATGACGGTGAATCTGATTATAAAGTTGACTTGAGAGGAATGAGTTGTAGTTGTAGGGTATTTGATGTATCTGGTCTTCCTTGCACTCATGCCCTGGCTGCTTCCCGTACCCATAGATTGGATGCCTATGAGTTCTGCTCAAGGTTTACTTTAGATTATTTGCAATCGAATAACACACAGTACCCAGTGTAGGTTGTTGAGGTTGAGGGGGAAGTAAATAACATCAACACTGCTCCAACCGGGCATATGTTTATCTTCTCTACCCCAGTGGTAGTGGTAAATGACTTCAGAGAAAGTATGGCCAGCTGGTTTTTCTGGATCAACCGAGTCAGCAACAAAATCGTCATAGTATGAAGTAATCAAAGGGCCAAACTGGCAATCTAAGATGGTGAAATCCGCCGGGTACGACTTAGGGTAGGCGAATGCTCTTGCTCTTAGCAGACAAATTGCTGCATTCATCTCCACATCAGTTAGCCACTTATTTAACCTCAGAATTGTAGTGAAGAACTTAAGGTCTCCAATGCCATCAGAGAGTTGAACATTTTTAAATCTAGCCCCTTTCGCAAATTCTTTCTTGAACTCTTTCCTCAGTTGCTCATTACAAGTCGACATAGGATCGAGAACAATCGTCTTCTTTCTTGGACGAGGGACGATGTAGGGACTAAGTAAAGCTTTCGACGCCGTCCTCTTTCTCTTAAATAGGATGTGGGATGCATCTTCCAGTACCACCACATCCTCATCTATCCGCTTGTCCTCCTTCTTCTCTTCCTTCTTCTGCACAACGAAATGATCGTCCACCTTCTTCTGCACCACCCTCCTACCCCTCTGCACCCCCTTCCTACCCCTCTGCACCCCCCTCCTACCCCTATGCACCCCCTTCCTACCCCTCTGCACAACGAAATCATCGTCCACCTACAAAGAAATCATTGAATTAGGCAACAAAAGCCCTTCAATTAGTCCAAATGCAAGAATTGCATACCTCATCTTCATTATCCTCCACCCTCTGCACCCCCCTCCTACCCCTCTGCACCCCCTTCCTACCCCTCTGCACAACGAAATCATCGTCCACCTACAAAGAAATCATTGAATTAGGCAACAAAAGCCTTTCAATTAGTCCAAATTCAAGAATTGCATACCTCATCTTCATTATCCTCCACCTTCTCTTCCACCTTCTCTTCCACCTTCTCTTCAACCTTCTCTTCCACCTCCTCTTCCACCTCCTCTTCCACCTCCTCTTCCACCTTCTCTTCAACATCATCTTCATTATCTTCCATCTGCTTCTCCACCTGCTCCTCCACCTGCTCCTCCACCTGCTCCTCCACCTTCTCCTCCAAATTCCCAACATTCTCCATTTCCTACAAAAACCAGAAAAGCACTTCAATTAGTCCAAATGCAAGAAATAGGCAAAGTGCGCGAATTGCACCAAATGCAAGAAATGCATACCTCAGTATTGTTTTCCCCATCTTGATCTGTCTTCTCCATTTCCAACAAAAGCCCATCCTACAAAAACCAGAAAAGCACTTCAATTAGTCCAAAAGCAAGAAATGGGCAAAGTGCGCGAATTGCACCAAATGCATGACATGCATACCTCAGTATTGTTTTCCCCATCTTGAACTGTCTTCTCCATTTCCAAATTCCCAACATTCTCCATTTCCTACAAAAACCAGAAAAGCCCTTCAATTAGTCCAAAAGCAAGAAATAGGCAAAGTGCGCGAATTGCACCAAATGCAAGAAATGCATACCTCGAAATTTTTTTCCCCATCTTGAACTATCTTCTCCATCTCCATCAAAAGCCCATCCTACAAAAACCAGAAAAGCACTTCAATTAGTCCAAATGCAAGAAATAGGAAAAGTGCGCGAATTGCACCAAATGCAAGAAATGCATACCTCGAAATTTTTTTGCTCATCTTCAACTGTCTTCTCCTCCAAATTCCCAACATTCTCCATCTCCAACAACGGCCCATCCTACAAAAACCAGAAAAACCCTTCAATTAGTCCAAATGCAAGAAATAGGAAAAGTGCGCGAATTGCACCAAATGCAAGAAATGCATACCTCGAAATTTTTTTCCCATCTTTAACTGTCTTCTCTTCATTTTCATTGTCCTCCCCAACAGTGGTTTTCTCCAAGAGCCCAACAATGTCTTTTTCCTGTCCATCCTACAATAAACAAAAAAGCCCTTCAATTAGTCCAAATGCAAGAATTAGGAAAAGTGCGCGAATTGCACCAAATGCAAGAAATGCATACCTCAGTATTTTTAACACCATCTTCAACTGTCTTCTCTTCATTTTCATTGTCCTCCTCAACATTGTTTTTCTCCACAAGCCCAACATTGTCTTCCTCCTGTCCATCCTACAATAAACAGAAAAGCCTTCAATAAGTCGAAATGCAAGAAATGCACCAATTATACAAATGCAAGGAAATGCAAGAAATACATACCTCAACTTCATTATCCTCCACAAGTCCAACATTGTCTTTCTCCAAAATCAGCACATCATTGTCTTCCTCCTGTCCATCCTACAATAAACAGAAAAGCCTTCAATTAGTCGAAATGCAAGAAATGCACCAATTATCCAAATTCAAGGAAATACAAGAAATACATACCTCAACTTCATTCTCCTCCACAAGCACATCATTGTCTTTCTCCAAAATCACCACATCATTGTCCTCAGTGTTCACCTCAAAATCCCCCTCGTCCTTTTCTTCTTCATTCTCCTTCTTTTTCTCCCCTTGCTGTAGTTGCTTTAACATCCGTTTAATGAGAATTATGTCATCTCTCATTTCGGTTTTGATGAGACTTATTTCATTTCTCATTTCAGTTTTGAAGAGAGTCATTTCGTTTCTCATTACAGTTTTGAATTCATTTAGCTCCTTCGAAAGTTGATCCAATCTACATCTATCGTGGGGAGTTGTTGCTGTTGGAGTTGGGGGAGAGGATTCTTCGTCTTCGTCTTCGTCTTCGTCTTCTTCTTCTTCGTCGTCTTTTCTACTCGTGGCGCTCTCGACAGAATAAGAGCTGCTGGTGCTGGTGCTGGTGCTGGGGGTAGGGTTGCGGGTTCTTCTTCTTGTGGAAGGTTTGGCTTTGGCTGAAGTAATTTGTCTTTTCTTCCTCATGACAGTTTTTTTATGAGGAACTCCATCGTCAATATCTCCAAATTTCCTCTTTCTGCAGTCAAGATCAAAAAAGACATCATAAACATTACCTCCCATATCTTCAAAGTCATCCCCAGCATATAAGATCTTCTCTTCTTCAGACAATTCCATTTTCTTAACAATCGTGCCTTGCAGGGCAGTGTGAAGATCAGAGGCAGTGCTCTTCCTCTTTGATTTGTACTGTATTATTCTTGGGCAGACAGGCTCTTCAGTTTGAAGCGTCGTTTTAATTGCAAGATTGGGGACAAACGTTTGGATCACCTCATAAGTCCACACTTGTAAGGCTAGTGCGAACCCATATACGGTATAAGAAACATCGACATCTTTGTCTTTGTCTTTGTTCTTCTTCCCCGAGGCGGCATCCTTCTTCTGCAGATACAGCTTCCTGTAGCGATCAATGTCTTTGGTCAAACCCTTCATGGTTGCTCTAAAGGCCACCTTTCCCCATGGAAAATTGAGGAAGGTGTCGATGTCATCGACCATGCTGAAGAGTTTCATATTTATTATCCTCCTCGGGTCAAGGGCAAAGAGATAATGGGAAACAAGGTATACCAGCCCCAATTTCCATGCATCTTCCCTATCAGAGCAGGACAGGAATTTTGAATGAAGGTCTCCTATTCTAATAAGTGGAATACGTTTAAAATATTTAAGAACCAAAGTTGGAGATTCTTCAACCTGGTTGGAAATTGTTTGCTCAGTAGGGAATCTCCCAAAATTGAGACCTGTAACCAATGCAAACTCCCTCATCCCGAAGCACAGCTCTTCTCCATTCACAAGGAACTTCATCTCCATAGAATTTGAGCTGGACTTCCTGAGGAGCATGTGGTGTATAATCATTCCTGAGAAACGCAGTAACGGGTGCCCTTTGAATAAGAATCTGAATTGGGTTTCCTCTACCCTTTCAGTTAGATTCATCTTGGCAAACTTGGCAGCAATATTTCCCATATTGGTTTTCCAGGATACCCTCCCAGCAAACTCGGGTATTGTAGTGGACTCCATCTACAAAACAAGGAAGAAGATGGGAATAAGCAAATCGAATTAACCATTGAGAAATGATTGCAAATTTCTTAATAGATTAAGGTGCAGTAAAGGTGCAGTAATACATTAAGGTGCAGTAATGGACAGTTCTAAAGACATTAAGCATATGATGTGTCATTTCTTAGATCAACAACTCATCCTGTCTCATTGGCATTCTATTAAACGTAAAGCAGTAAAGCAGAATAAGAACAGATGAAAATGAAGCAATAAAACAACAAAACAGATAAACCCTAAGCCTACACAGTCAAAGAAAACACAGAAATACCATTTCTTCACAAGAACATAACAAACACGGAAATGTCATTTCTTAAACGAGAAATGAATGAATAAGCGTGAAATGCATGCATGCAGAATAAGAACATTCATACAATACTCGTCATATACACACTAAAAGCATTTACACACATCAACGAAACGAGAACCAAACCCTAAACCCTAAATACATCAATATAAATCAATATAGACGGCATAATACACTTCTAAACCCTAAACCCTAACACTGAAAGCCCTAAACTTACCGGAATATGTCGAATAGACGGCGGAAAAAGACGATGATGTCGAATAGAGTGGAAAGTCGATGACGTTGAACGAGGAACGATGTTGAGTGAACGATGATCTTGATCGATGTTGAAGGAAGTCGGCAGTTGAGAAGACGTGGTTTTGGAAGTCGGAGTGGGAGGGAGAATCGGGGTGGTTTTGTTTAAAATTAGGGCCGAAAAATTATATATACGACTAAAGACGCGATTTATCATGCACGCGATTTAATCTGAATCGCGTGAGTTCATCACCGCGATTTAGATGAAACGCGTGGCTGGTAATTCACGTACATTTAAAAACGCGAATTACCAATCACGCGTTTCTTCTAAATCGCGGTGATGAACTCACGCGATTTAGATTAAATCGCGTGATTGGTAATTCGCGTCTTTGAGCGTAAAAACTGGCGCCGAAGGGGTATTTCCGACATTTCGCAGGGCAAAAGGGCCCTTTTTGCCAACTTTAGTAGGCGGAGGCCCTTTTTGGAATTTCCCCTGTTATGGGGGCCATTTCATCAAATTTCCCAATAAAAAGATATATATAAATATAGATCGCCGGTTGAAATTATTATTACCCATCCTGTCGAAAGACTCAAAATAGTATGCTCAGTTACCAAACCTGCCAAAACTATAATTACCCATCATGTATTTTACTTTATATATAATATATATATAATTATAATTATAATTATGCGTATACTTCCCATATACTTTATACTAATGATATTAAAAATATAACAATAAAATAGTATAAAAAAAGAGGCACATTCAAATTCTGGTCATTATCGCGCTTTGGACTCAACTGGTTAGACCTCATCTCCAATTAGAAACAAACATTTCATTCTTTCCGTTGGAAACAAGAAGACATTGAAATCACACTAATAGAAATCTTTCTATGTATAAGTTAACATTGAAATCGATAATACCATTCGATTCGTCGATAATAACAGAATAACCATGGTTCAATTTAAAGTTTCCAAATGAACAAATTACTTTATTTTTTTAAGAAAACATTTTTTTATGATGATTTCAAATAATCTTATGATGATTTAAAAATATCAATTTATACTTTTTAGAGTCTTCATCTAATTACTACTCCAAAAATTAGGAAAGAAAAATATTTTGCTTCTTCAAATGCGATTTAGATTCTATTATTGGTTCGGTAGTTGGTTACACGTGAGAAAGGTCTCTCACGCTATGTCTCACGTACTTGTCATATTAACGTCTTTATTTTATGTTTTATTCCATTTAAAATTTTTTATTTTACGCCTTATATGTCAATTCTTAAGGCATGCGTCTAAAGATAATTTGAGTTGTTCATATGGCACGCGTCTATGTTATTGTAAAAAAAAAAAAAAGTTGAATCTCAAATATAAATACTTGTGAATATGCGTAAACTAGATAAATCTAATAATATTTAAAAAAAAAAAAATCATATTAATTTAAGAGTAGTGATAGGGGAAGAAATTTGAAAGAGAAAATTAAAGAAAATTTTGAGAAAGTGAATGATATGACATTATTAATTGAAAAAAAAATATATAAATTATTATATATTTTCAACCAATAAAATCATTTTTTTCTCAAATTCTCTTCAACAATTATTTCTATATTAATTTAAATAATAAGATAAAAATGAAACTTAAATGAAGTATATATATTATATTATGTTTATAGATATATATTTAATAATAAAAAGTAATAAAAATATCATAGGCCTTGTTTGGATTGAGGTTTTTAAAATCTAAAGAGAAAAAAAAATAATAACCGTTAATGATTTTGAGGAGATTATGATTATTTTTGGTAAAAAAGACTTAAAAAATATTAATATATATATAAATAAAATATAAAATAATAATTTAAAATATAAAATATTTTAATATTTTAATATTTTAATTAATAAAATGAGTAATTTATTGTTGAGAAGTTATTTATTATAAAATTAGTTTGGAAGGAGTTTTAAAAAAAATTCAAATATCACATATTTATATATATATATATATATATATATATATATATATATATTATTTGTTTATTTTATAATAAAAATATATAAATATAGATGGCCGGTTGAAATTAATGTTCCCCATCCTGTCGAAAGACTCAAAACAGTAGGGTCAGTTACCAAACCTGCCAAAACTATCATTACCCAAAATTAATGTTACCCATTCTGTCGAAAGACTTAAAACAGTAGGCTCAGTTACCAATCCTGTCAAAACTATCATTACCCATCATGTAATTTACTTTATGTATATAATATTGATTTTGTTTTTTATATATATAATTATGCGTGTGATTTGTGGTCAATGATCATATATATATATATTAAAAATATAATAATAATAAAGTATAAAAAGGAGGGACATTTAAATTCAGGTCATGATCGTGCTGTAATCTTCAACTGGTTTTGAGAACGATTCCTTGTCCACTCAACTTTTTATTCACTTTTTTTTTTTTAATATATGCACACATTTCTTTCAATGTTACTTAATTTCATAAACATAATATATATATATATATATATATATATATATATATATATATATATATATATATAATTAATAATACTTTATTAAATAATTAAAATCAAATTTAAATATTATATATTAAAATAAAATATATTATATAAATATTAAAATATATTAAATAAATTTTAATATATTTTATCTTTATTTAATTTCATTAATATAATAGGCATACAAAAATTAAACATATTAAATTAAATAATTCAAATAAATATTATAAATTAAAATTAAATAATTCAAATAAATATTATAAATTAAAATAAAATATATCATATAAAATATAAAAAAAATAAATATATTTTATTTTATTTTATAAATTTTATTTTATTTTTATAAATTTTATTTTATTCTTACAAATTTATTTTATCTTTATACATTTTGGTTTTAAAGTTTAAGTACAACACTATGTAGATAAAATACATGTAATTATAAATATTGTTTGATTAATTTATATTTATATGTACTGTATTATATTTTTACTTGAATTATTTATTTTTATCTTCATTTAATTTTATTACAAAATATTAATTCTTTTTAAGTGGCTATGATCATATAATTAAATTTTATTATACAATTTAATTTATTTTTATATATTTTATTTTAATATTTATATAATGTATATTTATTTAAATTTTTATTTTTATATAATTTTACAAATATAATATATAATTAAAATTAAATATTGTAAAATTTATCGTTAATTAGTTAATTAAGAATGATGGATGTAATTTCAATTAAATAATTTAAATAGATGTTATAAATTAAAATAAAATAGCTTATTTAAATATTAAAAAAATATATTATATATATATATATATATATATATATATAGTTTACATAAAAATTAAAATGATACTCATAACTATGATCTTGCTTAAACTCGAATATTTCTAGATAGAATCAAAATGTAATATTTCGGTCTATTAACAAAGTCGATTTTTATCACTGGACTACTTTGGTGGAGTTATATAACTTTATTTTAAGGTTTATATAGTGTATATTTATTAAATTATTTAATATGTCTAATTTTAATTGTATAAATTATAATTATAAAATTAAGTAAAGACAAAATAAGTGTAATTTTAATTTTAATATTTATATAATATATATTTTATTTTAATATATAATATTTAAATTTATTTAATTTAAATTATTTAAGTATTATTAATTTAATTATACCGATAGAATATATTAATATTTATTTAAGAATTTTTAATTATTATAAAATATGTAATTAATTAGTTAATTATGAATTTAGAGAGAAAATGTAAGTATATATTTTAGGAAAATAAATAAAGACGAAATATATTAGAAAAAAAAGTGAATAAAAGTTTAGTAGATAAAAAATAGTTCCTGGTTAGACCTCAAGATTTATCTATATCTCCATTCATTCTTTCGGTTGAAAACAAATACAAACAATTGCGGGATTCTTTCCATTAATATCACACTAATAAGAAGCATTCAATCAAAATATTTAATTCAAAATTAAGACAAGAAATCTTTCTGCGTATAAGTTAACATAATTTTCGGGATAGACAAGAACATTTCAACAATTATACAAACAATTCGAAATATGTACGTACCGAGTTAGTGAATAAAATAATAGTCTACACTTTTGTAACTAAACTCAAACTACTAATCCATAGTATGATAATCGGAGTATATGCACACACATTAATACATAATTAATATCTTGTTTATTAGTTCTACCTATTATTTCATTGATTCGTTGATAATAACAAAATAAGTATAACCATGGTTCAGTTTAAATTTTCCAAATGAACAGATTATCATATGGGTTGATTTGGGTTAGAGATATTCAAATTACCCAAATTAAATAAATTTAATTATTTTATATTTAATTAATTTACAAAATTTAGGTGTTTTTCTTATTCACGATCTCCTCATTACTTAGCAAAGAAACAATGGGTGGAACTACACTCAAAGTAGGGATAAAAAAATATTTGTTTTAAAACTTATTAATAATATATTTATTGTATACATATAAAAAACAGTTCACAATTGTTAAAACATAGACAATCAATTAATAACACATATCTTTATTATAATTAATATCTTGTTTATTAGTTCTACCTGTTATTTCATCGATTAATTTATTAATCAAAATATCAAACGGATATAAAAATTTATTAAACATTTCATAAATGTGTTAAATGAACCAAAACGTGGTAAATGTGTCAAAAGTGTGTTAAACGGGTCAAAACAAATATTAAACGGGTCAACGAGATATTAAAAAGTTCAAAACAAATTAAATAATTATTAAACGGGTCAAACGAAGCAAATATTGGTTAAACGAGTAAAACAAGTGTTGATCAAGTAAAAAAGGTATTAAACGGGAAAAATAAATCAAATAATTGTTAAACGATAAAAAATGTGTTTAACTTAAACGAGCCAAAAATATCTTAAACAAGTAAAAAAATATTATAAATGTGTTAAAACTAAAATTTAGTTCCATACTATATTTTAAAATTTATTTTAATATAAATTAAATTATTTATATAAAAATACTATTAATTATAATTTATATTATATATAAGAGGTTATAATAAGAAGAAAAAATAAAAAAACCTATATATATATATATATTTTTTATTTAAGTTAAACAACTTTTGATAAAACTCAAATCCAAAACGCCACATCAAACTAGCTCTAAAAGTAATCGACTAATTATATGAATTCAAAATTTACAAATTAATTTATCACATTCTTTTAATTAAATAATATTTAAAAACAATTTGAATATATTTTAAAAAAATTAAGTATTATTTTCGAGATTAACGCATTATAATTTGTGAAAGTTGGTTTGAGAACTCAAAATGTGTAAGGTTAGAAAAGATTTGAAAAAAATTGAATAAAGAAAGATTTTGTATCAATATTTTTAAAATTTTTATAACGACATAATTTTGTATATGTTTATCAATTATGAAATATTTTAGTTAAAAATAATATTTTTTTCAATATAATTTTAAATGTCTTTAAAAAATGTGTAATGTAAGAATAATTGAAAATATCAAGAGAAAAAAAAGTAAAAATTGTTATTTTATTTATATTGATGTGATAAATTAATTATGAAAATAAAGTATTATGTTAAATTAAAAAGACAAACTTTAATTTGTTTGTATGAAATTATTAAATTACTAAAATTATGATAATTAATTTCATGTGCAATTCAAATTTAAGTTTCACTCACTAAAAACGACGAACTATTCTTTGAGATTAAAAAACTGAAGACATTTTTATCAAATAAGTTCTAATTTTGAGTTGAGCCAATTGGTTCGAACTATCAACCTTTTATCATTTTTTTTTTCACATTTTAATTGACTTACCATTATTTTATTTTTATTTAATTGTCACCTTAAGGTGTTAACTGAATTCTAGAAATTAATATTGTTTTTATATTAAATTCATCTTCCTCCGCATTCTTCTTTGAGCTTCTCCTCCATTTTCTTATTTCATCTTCTATCTTCTCTTTCAAATAACCACCCTCCATTTCATCCGTTCGACCTACAACGAACTGGCTAGCTTGTCCGCACCTCGATACCGCTATTGTTCTATCTCCCTATTTTAACCACTCTTTTCCCGACCAACAACTCTTCATGTCGCAAATCAAATTTGCGGAAGATCATTTCAATTATAATTTTTGTTCTTTAAATTGATTTAGGATTGGATTGATATTTCAAAAAAAAAATCTTATTGCTTATTATATTGTTTTTATTTCTTTGTTTCATAAAAGGTGTTACACAAATCATATAAAACAATTTAAAAATGAAAAAAAGAAAACTTTGTAATATCAATCCAAGCATAAATTAAACTAACGATATTAAACTAATAAATTACATAAATAAATCTAAATACTTTAATCAATCCATGGTCGGTCGAATTCGCGATATAGAGAGTTGTCATCGATCATTAAATGATTGGTTGAAATGGATCAATAGAAATAACAGAGGTCCGAGGTCAGAGATCAGAGGTCACAAAGCTTGTCTTCGATCGAACAAATAAGATGGAGGGTGGTTCTTTGAAGAGAAGAAGATGGAATAAGAAAATGAGGTTTAAGAAAAGAACAATTTGATATAAGAAAAAATTTCAAAAGTCAAAAATAGTACGTTAAGTGGCAATTAAATAAAATGATGTACCTCAATTAAAATTAAAATAGTACTGTTCATTTGGAAAAAACTTTTAAAATAAAAAATGGTTGATATATATATATATATAATAAATTAAATATAAATTTATTAAATTTATTTCAACTCATTCATTGTTTATCTTTATTATCTTGTTAATTTTTAAATACATAATTTTGAGTTAATTAATTAATTAAATATTTTTAAAATTAGTAATAATAATGATGGTGAATAAATAAATTAACAAACGATATAAATATATTCTTAAAAATATATATTAAATTATAAATATATATAATGAAAAAAAAAATCAAATTACAAAATTTATTATTTGATTTTTTACTCAAATTAATTAATTCTCTTTCTTGTTTTTTTCTTCTCTTTATTTTCCAAAAATCTAAAAACTTAATGTAATAAATCAATGAGAGAATATTTTTTAATCCAATTATATATAATTAATCATTATTTAGTATAGTTTGAAATCATCATTATTAATATGTTTTAAAAGTCCATCTATATTAAAAATTATGAAAATTATTTGAGCACAACGAAAAAAATAAAAATAAAAAATAACATGATAAGAAAAAGATAAAAAATAAATATAAAAAATAAAAATGTTGATTAGTAAGTTATCGAGCTCGTAAGTACTCGAGAAGAACAATTAACTCCCGAAGGACTCTACCGACTTTCCAGAATAAATATCAGAAAACATCATAATAATAACATTATAATTAATACACATTAGACGACTACGATCAATGAAAATTCGACAATTTCTCTCCAACCAGATAATCCACCAAAAATTAATTAGGATGATATAACCTAATTATTTATGTCTTCCATATTAGCCGCATCAATCCAAAATTCTCAACAACTACCCAAAGACTCGGACATCATCCAATGAATCACAATGATACTCCACAAAAGTCTCTAGATACTAGTCACCCATCGACAATGCAAAAGTAAGTAAGTTGCTGATTCAATCTCCTCATGACACATACAACTAACCATAATACAACATTTTTCATGTACATATCATCTGTAAGAATTCCACCGCGAATAATGCTCCATCCAAAGAACAAGATCTTGGTTGGAATCTTTGACTCCTAAAGTTTTTCCCAACAAAAATTATATGAACTCGTCTTAGTGAAAAACTTGTAACAATGCCCCACATAAAAACTATCAATGTCTTGCCAACGCATAATATCTTGTTCAAACGGGGACACTTGTTTGTGTCCTACAAAAAGTAAAATTCTATTATGAGACGAACTCTCCATAATGTTTATTCTCATTATATATCTAATTCGGCTAGCGAAACCACTTGATCCATGATCAAACATGTCCTTAACTGTGTGACTTCTACATATAACAATGAAAGCAAACTCAGGATACATCGTAGCTAAACTTTTGATATAACACCAATTGTCGTCCAAAACACCGATCGAAAATATTCCTCACAATGAATCTAGATTGCTCACGAAAACTATTCCACATAGAATAATTTTTCCTCCAAATGCTACACTCCATTGGATAATTAGACATTTTGTGAACCATCAGACCAATCGTAGTCATACTTACATTTGATCATCGATGATCAAAGACTATTCGATTATGTTGCAAATCTATAACACTATTTTCATAAAAGAGCCTTGTTAAAGAAAATAAGATCTCGAATATTTAAACCTCCTTAATCTTTAAAACATTTAACTTTATCTCAACTAACTAAATGATAAAACGATGAGTTTGAGATCCCAATATAAATTTACACATTATTCTCTCTAATTTTACCGTTAAATTTGTGGAAATAATGAAATATTATATATATATATATATATGGAGATGAATCATGATTATTAATATTATAATAATTTAGATAGAATAGATTAATGGAGAGAAAATGAGATAAGTAATTAATTTTTTTGACATGAATTACCAATTAAGTTGACCAATTCATCTATTATCAATTCAATATTGAAGTCTTAGTCATTAAAATTATATAAGTCGACTAATCTTGGTAAAATGTGTTTAACTTTGTTCAATTACTTTTTAAAATCATAGTTTATTTTTAAACCCTTCATTTATTAGCCCAACTTTAATATAAGACATTCATGGTGAAAAAACTTTTAGTCACTTAAACAAGACTTTTTTAACTTATAAAAACTCTTGTACTAACTTCCTCCCATTGAGATTTATTAAATAAATGACTAAAAGTCATTTTCAAAAAAAAAAAAACCTTCTGGCTGCAACAGCTAATAATATTTCAGAAATGGATCATATGCAAGGTCTATGTTTCAAGTTCAATTTGGAGATGGGAGGAAGACAAAATTCTGGTATGATCCATAGTATGAAGCAACACCAATCCTTAAAAGGTATGAAACAAAAATGTTAGAATTAGAAGAGATTACCTTGATATAACTGTTAATAGAGGGAAGGATGATGAATGTAATGACCTTTTGAGGCTTATTCCAGAAGGGGTAAGGATACTTAATGAAATCAATCGAATACAATCACGTTTAATGATCAGATTAATTTGCATGTGGTTGTTAATAGTAGGTTTATTACTGGGCTAGCATGGTAGCTTAAACGAAGCAGGGGGCAGTTGGTGGAGTGGGCTCATTGTGTTTGGTCTTCTAAAATTATACCCAGCATCGAATTGTCTTTTGGCTGGCGTTTAAACAAAGACTCGTGAAAAGGGATAAGATCAACAAGTTTATGACCATTCCATGTACAAGATGTGTACTCTGTTCGAACAACGAGAAAACAATAGCTCATATCCTCGGGGAATATATATACTAAGGTACTTTGGAAGAAATTTACTGTAGCTTTCCCAAAGATTAGAATCTTATAAAGGAGGTTATGCTAAGGAAGACTAAAGGATCTTCAAAGTTAATGTATTCATATGTTTATATGGGGAAAAGTGTATCAAATCTGGGTGGAAAGAAATCCTAGAATATTTTCAAGGGTCAGAAGGAATGAAGAATAGATCTGGAATGATGTTGTCTTTGATGGCCCAACCCTAATTCACACATGGCGAAGCATCCCTATAACTTCGGCTAATTGGGAACTATGTCAACAATGGAAAATTGCATTCGAGGAAATCATAAAAATTCAAACGTATAGGGCGAGATGAAGTGAAATTGCTTGTTGATTTTATTTCATGCTAATGTAATGTTTTAGTTAATGGTTTTTTGGTTATTCTATTCTTTGATTCAAATTAGGATAAAAGTCTGTTTTTGTCCTAATAAAAAACTTTTGTACTCACTTTCTCCCATTTAATTTTATTAAATAATTGACTAAAAGTAGTTTTACAAAAAAAAAAAAAACCTTCTGGCGGCAACAGCTAATAATATTTCAGAAATGGAGAAAGATTTGAGATTGCAATGTGAAAATGTAAAATAATAGTCTCCAATCTAATATAAGTTATAGATCTTGAAATGGTCTTTGCCACTGCCATTCAAACTTATTCTAATTCAAAATTCCAATGTTTTTAGTATGCACTAACAATACACCATGAATCAAAAAGCAAGCATTAAGCAAACATTTACTTAACTTTACTTTAAAGCCTCTAACATTTAATCTGTTTCTTCATCAATTTTCTTCAGCACTCCAGCACACCCATCCTTTTCTGTGACAAAAAAACACAAATATTGAATTCAGACTCAACCCCTCATCAAATCTTGTTTAATGTTGTCTGACCCGCAAAAAGTTCTCAATATTCTAAAATCGCGAACGAAAAGACATGTTAAAGGGAATGAAGTGGCTTGTATAGCACGACAATGACCATATTTAGAAATACTTCTATATATGGATCTCATCTGGATCCACGTGGTAAATATACGATAAATACGACAAAAAAATGTGTGTACAAATAATACATAATCATATTAGGCTTAATCATCAAAATTCAAAAACTTTCTCTTTATACTAATCCACCATTGTAAAGATAATGAGCAAAATAGTATAAAATACATAAATTTGATTATTAATCTAGATACCTTGTAGGAATTATACAACCAACTTGAACCCTTTGATAAATAATTGTTCCTACACAACCCATAATCTGGATATTAAAGAGAAACTCATTTTCTATTTGTAAATAAATTAATTTAGTTTACTCACATATTCATTTTCTAGAGTTCGAAGTGGAGGGCCATGATTTTGGATGAAAATGTACTAATTCGAAACAGAAGGCGAAAACTCACTTGCGAAATAAATTGGTTGATATGTCAAAGATGATGCATCCCCAAGAAGTCACTCAATCTATTGATTTCAAGGCTCTTTATATTTCTATTGGTAGTGTAATTGGTTATTTGTAATTCGTTGTATTTTTATTTCTAATTGTTATCTAATTTTTCATCTAATTTAAGACAAATCTTTGTTTTTGCCTTAATCTCTAAACTCATGTAGATTTTCCCCTTTCCAAAAAAAATGTTTTAACTTATATTTGTTCCTATAAATAGTTCTAACATTTAAAAGTAAAGTAGAGTTTAATGGTTTTAACTTTCATTAGAAAAACAAATTTACTTCTATTATTGTAGAGTCTAGAGTCATAAAAGGTGAAAATGTGTTGAGATAATGTTATGGAAGAGAATTGACATTCAAGATTCCAATTTAAAAACCAAATTATGGAGATTTGAAAACATTTTTATTTTTATTTTTGGTTATTGTCAAAAATCCGAAAACAGAAATTTGTCATCAAATCAAGATTTAATATAGGAATCCAGATTCTCATAAAAAAATATATATATTTCCAAATACCAAACTAATGGCTACCTATTGATTCTAGTGGTACAGCAAATAGAAAAATAAGCATTCTCTCCATTTGATTTGGTGCCTTTTAAGGAGATGATCGGTTTAGACAACCCTAACTTATGGGCTGCAACAGCTAATAATATTTCAGAAATGGAGAAAGATTTTAATGAATAGATCCATACCATGAACCCTAATTTCCTCAACTGACTCCTACTCTAAATTATACCGAACAAGCCTCTGAAAATGTAGCATAAACAATAGTAATTAGTTTTTATTCATTATTTGATATAATTGTTTTCTCAGTAATAATAGGAGTGTAAAAAATTGAGAAAATGAATCAAATTAATTCCTAATTCATTTCAATGTTAGATTTTGGTCTAGCTCTTTAGATAAAATGTTGAAAGTCAGTTGAGAAATAAAATCAATCATCAATAGTCAGCGCTGCCAAGTGTGGTGGATGATGTTGAAGTGGGTCAAAATCAAATATTGCGGTTTTGTATCTCAAGACATTAATGATGAGGATCCAAACAAGGTGTGAATACGACAAACTCTTTAGAGTTGAATAAATTAAGTATATACATACACATGAAAAAAAAAATTATATCGTAACAACAATTGAGGATAGTGATGATCCAAAGATGACGCGATATATATTATTCAACACTTAGAATTCAATAAATTAAGTATATAATTGAAGAGACAAATTGTATATCATTTCCTCTGTCCACTAAAGTGTACCTAGCTAACCACTTCATTATTGATTGTTCAAGATTCACATCAAGAAACAAAAATTAATGATACCTTAGAATTTTTAATCACATTGGTACTCTTTGTTACTATAAATAATTCCAAAGAAGATTAAATCTATATAGATAACTTGGGTACAAATAAGAATACAAAAAAATCGTTAGAGTTGAATAAATTAAATATATACATGAAAAAGACAAATTGTATCGTAACAACACTTAAGGATGACGATGATCCAAAGATGATGCGATATTATCCGATAAACTCCTTAGAATTCAATAAATTAAGTACATAATTAAAGAAGACAAATTGTATATCATTTCCTCTATCCACTAAAGTATACCTAGCTTACCCCACTTCATTATTGATTGTTCAAGATTCACATCAAGAAACCAAAATTATTGATACCTTAAAATTTTTAATCACATTGGTACTCTTTGTTACTATAAACAAAGAAGATTAAATCTATATAAGATAACTTTGGTAAAAGTTAGAATAAAAGTAAAATAATAAAAAATATATGGATAATAAAAAGCAATAGAATTAGTCATTTTTTACTAGCATATGAAAAAAAACTTTACTTATTACAAAAAAGACTAGAAAATAAAAGGTGGAAATTTGAGGAAAATCTAAAGGAAGAGACTTAACCTTCAATATTCCAATTTAAAGACCAAAGGAAGAAATTTGAAAACACTATTTTTAGTATACAAATATGTAAGGATTTCCAAGATTCATTGCCAAATCCATTCATTTCAATTCTTTACATCACCACTGCCTCCCTCATTTTTTTTAAATGATTCATTAAAATTAAAGTGTCGTTAAATTAATGACAAATGTGAAACGAGAAAAATAAAAATGTAAAATCATCCAGCACAAAAATCTTCCAAAAGAGCAATGACATCACTCGACGTCGAGTCCACGTTCTTACCGGATCTCACATTTAGTCGTCTTAATCTATGTCTTTCAATAGTCATAATGACGATCTCTTGCATAACCAATTGGATTACAGAAAAATTTAAAAAAGAAACCATTTATCAACAAGGCGTCTATTAAAAATTTTTACCTTCTATATTTCCTCAATTGGCTAAGGTTTGAATTTTTTCATAAATTTGCAATTTAATAATATTTCATTAAAAAAAAAAAAATACTAATAGAACAATCTTTAAATTTGGAACTCAAGCATGAAATGTAAAAATCTTTTCATTATTGACAAGTCAACAAAACGTCGCATAATAAAGGAAGAAAATTAACATTAAACATTCCAGTTTAAAGATCAAAGGTAGATTTGAGAAGTTTTTTTTTTCAAATATATATGATGTAAATCTACATCAAATCAAATTTATAGACAAAACTTAATGAGACATAGATTCTAACATTGGAATCCAGATTCTCATCAAGAAAACAATATGTTTTCAAATAGTCCAATTCCAAACTAATGGAGAAATGCCTCTTGATTCTAGTAAGATAGCAAATAGAAAAATAAGCTTTCAATCCATTTGGTTTGGTGCCTTTTAAAGAAATGACCAATTCACACAAACCTAACTTTTGAAAATTATCTTCAAACTGAATCAGCATGCATGGTCTATGTTTCAAGTTCGATTTGGAGATGGGAGGAAGACAAGATTCTGGTATGATCCATGGTATGAAGCAACACCAATCCTTAAAAGGTATGAAACGAAAATTTTAGAATTAGAAGAGAATACCTTGATATAACTGTTAATAGAGGGAAGGATAATGAATGTAACGACCTTTTGAGGTTTATTCCAGAAGGGGTAAGGATACTTAATAAAATCAATCGAATCACGTTTAACGATTGGATTGATTTGCATGTGTTGAAGGTGGTTGTTAATAGCAGGTTCATTACTGGGCTAGCATTGAAGCTTATACGAAGCATATGACAGTTGGTGGAGTGGGCTCATTGTGTTTGGTCTTCTAAAATTATACCCCAGCTTCGAATTGTCCTATCGCTGGCGTTTAAACAAAGACTCATGAAACAAGATAGGATCAGCAAGTTTATGACCATTCCATGTACAAGATGTGTACTCTGTTCGAACAACGAGGAAACAATAGCTCATATCCTCGGGAAATGTATATATATACTAAGGTACTTTGGAAGAAATTTACTAATAATTTCAGTTTCTGTAGCTTTTTCAAAGATTGGAATCTTATTAAGGAGGTTGTGCTAAGGAAGACTATAAAGGACATATCTTCAAAGTTAATGTATTCATATGTTTATATGGGGAAAGTGTATCAAATCTGGGCTGAAAGAAACTCTAGAATATTTTCAAGGGCTAGAAGGAATGAAGAATAGATCTGGAATGATATTGTCTTTGATGGCCCAACCCTAATTCACACATGGCGAAGCATCCCTATAACTTCGGCTAATTGGGAACTATGTCAACAATGGAAAATCACATTCGAGGAAGTCAAAAAAAGTCAAACGTATAGGGCGAGATGAAGTGAAATTGCTTGATGTAATGTTGTTTCACATTTTAGTTTGCTGGTTTTTTTGGTTATTCTATTGTTTGATTAAAATTAGGATAAAAGTCTGTTCTTGTCCTAATAAAAAAACTCTTGTACTTACTTTCTCCCATTGAGTTTTATTAATTAATTGACTAAAAGTAATTTTCCAAAAAAATAAATAAAACCTTCTGGCTGCAACAGCTATTAATATTTCAGAAATGAAGAAAGATTTGAAATTGCAATGTGAAAATGTAAATTTACCATAAGATAATAGTCTCCAATCTAATATAAGTTATAGATCTTAAAATGGTCTTTGCCACTGCCATTCAAACTTATTCTAATTCAAGATTCCAATGTTTTTAGTATACACTAACAATACACCATGAATCCAAAAACAAGCATTAAGCAAACATTTACTTAACTTTACTTTAAAGCCTCTAACATTTAATCTGTTTCTTCATCAATTTTCTTCAGCACTCCAGCACATCCATCCTTTTCTGTGACAAAAAAACAAATATTGAATTTAGACTCAACCCCTCATCAAATCTTGCTTAATGTTGTCTGACCCGCAAAAAGTTCTCAATATTCTAAAATCGCGAACGAAAAGACATGATAAAGGGAATTAAGCACGACAATGAGCATATTTGGAAATACTTCTCTTTATGGATCTCGTCTGAATCCACGTGTTAAATATACGATAAATACGACCAAAAATGTGTTTACAAATAATAAATAATCATATTAGCTTAATCATCAAAATTCAAAAACTTTCTCTTTATACTAATCCACCATTGTAAAGATAATGAGCAAAATAGTATAAAATACATATATTTGATTATTAATCTAGATACCTTGTAGAAATTATAGAACCAACTTGAACCCTTTGATAAGTAATTGTTCCTACAAAACCCATAATCTAGAGATTAAAGAGAAACTCATTTTCTATTTGTAAATCAAATTAATTTAGTTTACTCACAGATTCATTTTCTCTTCTTCTTGATGATTTTTAGTATTAGATGCACACAGCTGGTGGAACATCGACAGAGACGAAACTTTCAAGGCAAATGTGTACTTCTGATAAATCTTCCATACCATGATCCTTAATTTCCTTGAATGACTGTTGTTCTAAATTATACCAAATAAATCTCAGAAAATCAATGTTCAAGAGTACTTTCTTACCACATTTTGAATAAGTAATAGGTTTCACAGTGTGAAAAGATACAAAATGATTTGTTGGTGATATTGTAATCAATTTCGACCAATATTCATTTCCCCCACCATATTCCTTTAGCAAAAATACATCCACAAACGATGACTCGTAATGACAACTTAGCGAAAGACATCCATTTAAATTATCCAAATTTAAACGAAAATGAGGTCCAACAAACTCTGGCGGTGGAATTACTCGGTATTTCTCTGTCCCAAGATTAAAGGCAACAATCAAGATTTTCTTTTCTGTATCCGATTCCACAGACGAGATCGAGATCCAGTGCAGAGCTCCACTAACTATTGAATCTCCGAAGCTCTCCAACTTCGGACAGTGAGGAAACGTCTCTGACGTATGCCACAAATTTGATTTCAAGCTATAAACATTCAACTCATAATCGGTACAGATGAGTGCTTTAAAAATGTTTAAATGAAACACAATTCTCACAACCTTGTAATCATCGTTGGTGTTATCGTAGCCGAATCGATAAATACAGTTGTAGACAATGTCATACTTATCTCGGAGATCAACAAATGGGTAAGGCAATTTTATAGATTTTCTCGTTGATGGATTCCATAATAAGACAGTGTTAATGGAAATGGCATTTGACACGCAGAGTAAACCATCACAAGACCCGCAAAGCAAAATTCCACCATCATAATCATAATCTGAAAAACGCATTTCCATAATCAAAGACATCACAGGACAACTCAACGGAAGGTAATCGACCGCCGCCGGTTGAAGAAAGCCTTCGTTGAGGGGATCAAAATCCACCCGATAAATATTGTCTTTCCACATAAAAATACGGAGGTTGTTCTTGGTTTGAACTGATCGGCTCAGATGCAATTTAACGAAATGGGAGCTACTGATTAGGGAAAGCCAGAATTTAGATACACACCTTAAACGGAGCAGACACTTGACAGGCAACCGGCAAAGAATGTCAGCTAGAATCTCATCCGGCAACAAAGACATCTTCTACAGATCGGACAATGAAAGAACAGCTATAGTTTGTACTAGGGTTTCTCACTATAGTAGCTATAGTTTGTATTAGGGTTTCTCACTGCAGGCTCAGGATTTAGATACACACCCTTAAACGGAGCCGACACTCATTCCGGCAACAGAGATATCTTCTACAGAGACTCCTCACCAAATAGGCATAACTAGGGTTTCAAGTTCAACTGCGGGCTCAAAAGTTACGACCTTCAAAAGAATACTAGTTTACACATATTTAATTTTAATTTGCCCAATTTTTATTTTTAATTTTGTCTTTATGTCTTTTTACTCTCGTTCAAATGACATCTTTTATTATTTTATAATATTTAAAAGTATACAATATTTTATTTCAAACAAATTTGTACTTGAATACATAATATTTTTATTATTAATGGCTTTAAATATAGTTGTAAGTTAATTTCTTTTAAGAAACAAACCTTAATTATTTTTTGTAAGTTATGTTTTTGTAAAAGTATAATTTTCAAAACCATCATTATATTATCAGATATCTTCTATGAAAATTGTCCAATAATAAAACAATATATACATAATTTTAAAAAAATTGTAACAATGAAAAATTAAAAATAAAATAAATGTAAAAGAGAAAAAGTAGAAGAAACGTTATACAATTTTTTAACCGATTAGAAGTAGGGTGTTCATCGGTTCGGTTTTCGGTTCGAATTTTTTGAATTTTATTTTTTAAGAAAATTCGGAAATCGAACCGATTTGAATAAATTCGAATTCGATTCGAATTTGGTCGATTCAGACCAAATATTGAACATCATCTACATATAAGATTAAAGAATTTTTCTTAAAAGAGTTAACAAAATAAAAAAGTTGTTAAAGATATCTTATCTACTTAAATTATAAAAAAATACCGTCAATATTCGGCAATTGAACGACGGAAGTAAAATTGTGTTGACGACGACAATATGGAAATATATACCAAATATTGAACACCCCTAATTAGAATTAGAAGTCATGAAAACATATGCAATTAAATTAAATGATAAATTATTCAAACGCTAAAAATAATGTTTAATACGTTAAATGTCTTGTGTTTAGTTTTCACTAAATCTGTTTTAAATTGAAGTTCTTATATTATAAAAAAACTCCAAAATTAAAGATTTCATAAAATTGAAGGAGAATGTGTAACATAGAAAAAACAGCGCAAACCTTTGTACAAATTAGTATGGAAACTGAGATATTTCTCTATCATAGTGGAAGTTTAATAATTTTGGAATCCTAATTCATGTCAAAGTTGGAGTTTGCTTTTAGCTTCTTCTCTTGTAAGAGAAAATGTAGAAAATACATAATTGTGAAAGGGAATCAATAATCAATTATTAGCACCAACGCTGTTAAAATCTCAAGTTAACTCTTAAAATCTTACGATTTTACGATTTCACGTTAGGTTAACGAGTCTGATTTTAAGTAAACTCTTAAATAGGTAAACTCTTACGATTATATATTTACGATAATAAGATTTTACAATTTTACGAGTTTATAAATAATTTCGATTTTACGATTTTATACGATTTTATTTTAAAATAATTAAATTTATATTTAAAAATTAAAAAATAAAGTTATTATTTATTTAAATTAATTAATTAATATAACTAATTTTGTAATTATAATTTTTTATAGTGTTATTTATTTAATATTATTTTTTAATTAATTTTATATTAAAGTATATAATTTTTGAGAAATGATTAAGTGAGGGAATGACGTGGCATAATCTTATTCACTGAAAAAATCAAATAATTTCTCCATTTTCCCTCTTTCCTCCCACTTTTACATTTTTCAACCAATGAAGGTGATGCCACGTCATTCTCTCACCAAATTCCCTCACTAAATTCCCTCCTCATAATTTTTTTAAATTGGTTAAGTATAAAATACTTAATTATATATATAAATAATAATAATATATAACTATTATTTTTTCAAATTAAACTCTTACGATTTCACGTAAACTCTAGATTTTACGAGTTTACAACTGGCTAACGATTCTATGTAAACTCTCGATTTTGAAAGCCTTGATCAGCGCAACCACATTTGCCGGTGAGAGGGGAATCCAATTATACGTTTTTTTATGAGACAAACTCGAGACATTAATGTATATGATGCAAACAAGATGTGAATATGACAAACTACTTAGAGTTGAATAAATTAAGTATATACATGAAGAAACAAATTGTATCGAGGACATTAACCACGAGAATCCAAACATGATTGGACATTATCCAACAAACTCTTTAGAATCAATAAATTAAGTATATAATTAAAGTAGAAAAATTGTATAACATTTCCTCTATCATGTAAAGTATTCCAAACTAGCTCACTTCATTATTGATATTGATTGTTCAAGATTTCCTAGATTCATTGCCAAATACATTCTACATTTGATCCATTTCTTCATTCATTCAATTCAATCACAGGAAAACACAAATCTTGAATTCAGACTCAAACCTTTCCTTATCCTAGTTCAAATTGTCTAACACAAAGAAATGTAACTGTATCAACCATATTCTAAAATTACAGGGAAAAAACATACCAAAATGAATTAAGGTGATTTGTTACCTACTGAAAAAACATATATTTGATCTTTATAACATCAACTCAGTACCATGGTTTGATTTGGTATGGTCTTCAAAACTTATTCCTAGAAATCAATTCATCTTGTGGTTGACGTTTTGTGAAAGACTTAATACACATTATCGAATTAAGAGGTACATGCATGAACATTCCGAATTCAATTTGTATTTTATGTGTGGAAAATGAGGAGACCATAGATCACCTTCTTTGGGCTGCCCATAAGATGTTGCTCTCATCAAAGTCAAGGGTGATGTATTCACTTCACACGTCTTTTAAGTGTTTCTTTGCCGCTATTGTTTATCATATTTTTTGGAGCGGAACGCCATAGCTTTTTTTAGAGTTCGAAGTGGCGTTGAATATTATTGGAGGAACATCATTTTCGATGGAAATGCACTCAATTGAATGTGGAGGCGAATACCCACGTACCAAAGAAATTGGTTAATATTTCAAAGTTGGTGCCTCCCCTATGAAAAAGTCACTCAATTTATTGATTTCAAGATACTTTAACCTGACTCCTTTTTCTAATTAAATTATACCAAATAAGCATGTCATAATCCATTTCCAACAGTATTTTCTTACAACTTTTCGAATAAACAATAGGTTTCACAGGTTAAATCTCGAAATGAGTTGTTGGTGACATTGTAATCAATCTCGACCAATGTTTATTCTTCCCAGCGTATTCCTTCAGCAAAAATACATCCAAAATCAATTACTTGTAATGTCAATTAACAAAAGGGATCTACCTATATTATCCAAATATAAACTGTCAAACCATAGGATATCAAAGGAAACAATCAAACCTTCATTATTTGAATATATGTTTGTCGTTTGGTTCGAAACGCTTTTATAGATATTTTGGAATAGTATTCAATTTTTTTTTAACACTCATTATCAATTTTCAAGTTAAATTATTCATTAAAATATATTTACATGAAAAAGTTAAATTGTATCGTAACAACACTTGAGCATGACAATTATCCAAAGATGGTGCTATATTATTTGACAAACTCCTTAGAATGTAATAAATTAAGTATATAATTGAAGAAGACAAATTGTATATACTTAGCGCCCACTTCATTATCGATTGTTCAAAATTCACATCAAGAAACCAAAATTAATGATACCTTAGATTTTTTAATCACATTGGTACTTTTTGTTACTATAAATAATTTCAAAGAAGATTAAATCTATACAGATAACTTTAGTACAAGTTAGAATAAAAGTAAAAAATAAAAAATAATAGAATTAGTCATTTTGTACTTGCATATGAAAACAACTTTACTTTTATTACAATAAAGAGACTAGAAAATAAAAGGTGGAAATTTGAGGATAATCTAAAGGAAGAGACCTAAACTTCAATATTCCAATTTAAAGACCAAATAAAGAAATTTGAAAACACTAGCATGCAAATATATAAGGATTTCCTAGTATGCAAATATAAACACCATTAATCATTTTATCCATTTCTTCATCTATTCAATTCAATTCTCTGCATCACTCCACTGCCTCCCTCATTTCTTTCCTTTTTTTTAAATGATCTATGAAAATGAAAGTATCATTAAAATAAAAAAAACCTGTTACATGAAAAATTCAGTAAAAATGAAAAACAAAACAAGAAAAATAAAAATGTAAAATCACCGAGCACGAAGATGTTCCAAAAGAGTAAAGAGATCACCCGTCGAGTCCACGTTCTTACCAGATGCCAATGTCATGATAATAACATTTTGAATGGACCTCAACCGTCGTCTATAGTTTAATGGTTATCAATCATAAATTTAGAATCCCATTTACATCCTTCACAAAACAATAAATCTAACTTCTACATTTTCTGATCAAAAGATACTAACTATATATGCATCAAATCAAATATGTAAAAATAAAATTGAAATCCAATTAAAGCTACAAAAAAAATTAGATCAAACCCTTTTATAGAACATTTGGCTTTATCGGTTGCGATTCGTAGTGTGCATAAGCATTTGAAATTCGATACTTGTAATAATAATAAAAAACAAAACACAAAGAGAAACTCATCTCCAACTTCTAAATCAAATTGAACATATATGTATATAGTCTACTTACATATTATTTTCCTCTTTTTCATGAAGATTCTTCTTAGAACTTGCATTGGTTACAGCTACTTGCAAAAACAGGTGCTGCAACATCGACGAAAATGAGACTTTCCATGCAAGTGAGAACTTCAAAGAATAATCGATCTATATCATCAATCCTAATTTCCTCAAATGACCCATTCTCTAAGTTATACCAAATAAGCCAAAATCAACTTCCAAGAGTACTTCCTTACCACATTTTGAATAGGCAATAGGAATTGTTGGTGACATTGTGTTAGGTCTACGCATCAAGGCCTCGGTCCTAGAATATTTCCGGCACCTTTTTTTCAGTCCTATGGTGCACATGGGTCAGGTTATGTTTTTCGTTTAATAATTCTGTTTTGTTTCCCTTCTCTTATATTTCTCTCAAACCGAATTCTGTTATTTTTAAAATTGTTGTAACAAGTTGGTAACCGAATACTTTTGGGTAATTCAGCCACTATAAATGATGATGCCCATCCCACTTTTGGGGCTATTAATTGAAGCTTGTGAAAGTTGTTACTCTAAGTTATTCTCTCGGCCTTGAACCTCTATCTTGGACTATTAGGTGCATTCTAGTAGTATTCTCTTCTCGCCCCAGTTTCTTCTCTTTTTAACCTCGAATTCTCTTATCACATATATCCGCTGCGCTTGATTAAAAGAATTCCATGCTCGGTTCCATCAATCAAGAACACGTTTCTTAAATCAAGAACTCATAAAGTTAAGTTATAGTTTCAAGTTTAACACATTACACATTGTAACAAATTTCGACCAATATTCACTAAAATCATTTCCTCTATCAACTAATGTCCCCACCCAGTTCACTTCATTATTGATATTGATTGTTCAAGGTTCACACGAAGAAACTAAAATTAATGATACTTTAGAATTTTAAATCACTTTGTTATTTACCATAAATAATTTCAAGAAAATTAAATTTATATATAGATAACTTTAGTACAAGTGAGAATAAAAGTAAAAAAAATATATAGTAAAAAATATATGGATATTAAAAAATAATAGATTTAGTCATTTTTTACTTGCATATGAAAACAAGTTTACTTTTATTATAATACAGTCTAGAAAATAAAAGGTGGAAATTTGAGGATAATCTAAAGGAAGAGAGTTAACCTTCAATATTCCAATTTAAAGACCAAATGAAGAAATTTTAAAAAACTATTTTTAGTATGTAAGGATTCATTGCCAGATTTTATTATTTCAAATGTACATTGAACCACAATCATTGTATATCAATGGCAGGTTTGAACAAGTAAAAATCATTTTTAGATAAGAACATATAATACATCACCATTTCCCTTTCTTTGCTAGAAAATCCGACATATTATAGTCCAAATATCACATAAATAAAGAGCATCATATCAGTCCCATTAATATTTGAAAATCTAGCATATCTGAATGTCTAAAGTTGTCCGATTTTATGCTCTGAGATATAAAACATCCCAAATCATTTACAGTGTTTTACAGCTCTAAAGCTAAATAACCATAAATTTTAAATATTCTAAAAGTTTGATGGTTATCAATCATAAATCAAGAGTCCCAATACATCCTTCCCTAAACAAGAATTATAACTTACCAAACTGTAGACATTTTCTGATCTAACTATATATATTAATCAAATAAATATGTAAAAATTAAATTGAAATCCAATTAAAGCTGCAAAAAAAATTTAGATCAAGTACTTTTATAGAACATTTGACTATATCCATTCATAGTATGACACACAATAACTTTTATAATCATTTGAATTCGCTACTTTTAATAATAATACAAACAAAACAATAATCCAGAATATAGCTATCAAACCACATCAATACAATTTATAAGCATTTGAAATTAGATACTTGTAATAATAATAATACAAACCAAACCACTCAATCACTTAAAACAATATGAAAAATGATTGGGAGCACGACTTTGGGGAGCGACTCGAACAGCGAAAGTGACATCGTTGTTATACGAAAGAGACCTCGCTGTTATACAAAAGGGACGATGTCTCTTTTGTATAAAAAAGAGGTCACTTTAAATGAAAATAAAGCATTACTTTCTTTATGTTGTTTTGGGGTTTCTTTTTTTTTTGTCTATAATATTGTATTTCTCTAATAAAAAAAGAAGAAGAAGTTCAAATAAATAAATAAGAGCTACACATGTCCAAAACACATAGCAACATGCATAATTATTATTTTCTTAAAATAATTAAGAAAGTTGTGATCTCTTAAGCTTAAGCTTAGAGACTCAAGTTATTAATAATTCACTACACAGTTTGTATATAA
The DNA here is from genome assembly GCF_907164915.1 of Impatiens glandulifera. NCBI lineage: Eukaryota > Viridiplantae > Streptophyta > Magnoliopsida > Ericales > Balsaminaceae > Impatiens > Impatiens glandulifera. The sequence continues at coordinate 4,616,182 of NC_061867.1, read as the reverse complement.
ATAACTGTCCTTGGAAGAAGAAGAAGATGGCAATGTTATCACACTCCTACATTTCCTTATGAAGACTAAAGTTAATCTTGTTTTGATGCAATTTGACCAAATAGGAGCTATGAATTAAGGCAAGCCAGAATTTAGATACACCTTAAATGGAGAAGACACTTAAGATGATTTGAAATACACAATATTTTATCTTAATTTTTTATCATAAATATATAATATTTTTACTAACAACACTTGAAAAATGAAGTTTTTGGTCATCTTGAGGAAAAAATCTTAATTTAAAAAAAATATATACATTTTTCATTTTCAAACAAATACAATTTGATTGAAACCACCTTATATCATCAAGCATCTACTATGGAAATGACACAATTACAATTACCATTTGGCATGTAAAACATAATGATAAAGTGAAAAATCATGAATAAGATATGGATGTAAACCATTGGCATGCGCAAGAGATAGGAATCTAAGCAAGCTGCGGATGGACATAAATTACTAATCCTAGACCTTTTAGATTTTCTTGGTTCCAAATTCTTTTTAATTGACCACTAAAATGAAGATCCTAAAAAATAGAACAAAAATGAAATGCCGATTATGCACCCAACTTCAAGATGAATGTGAACTCGTTGTATAGTGAACTTCTTATGCTTGAGGAAATTGTTTTCATAAATCATAAGTGTAAATGGACTAAATCAAATGAGTTACTCATCCTCTATCAAGAAACTTAGCAGGGCGAGTTGACTCAAACTGGATGATAGGCATACTTGATTTTTTTTTCACACCAGTTACAATATATAATACTAGATCTAAAGAAAATATTGGTGAATCATCTTGTCTAAGAAGATTTCTTTTATTTTATAAAAATGAGATCAAGAGATTTTATATTGAGGAGCAATCGGAACCGCCCCAAACTTGACTAGGGTATCATTTCAAAAAGCATTACTATGAGGGTATTAACATCAGAATCCAAATTCTCATCCAGAAAAAGAACTAATGAAAAAATTGGTTCTTGATTCTAATGGGATAGCAAATAGAAAGATAAACATCTTCCCCTTTAGTGTGGTACTTTTGTGCCTTTTACAGAAATGATCAGTTTAGACACCCCTAATTTCAGCAGCAACAACTAATAATATTTCAGAAACAGAAAATAAAAAAATTGAGATTGCAATGTGAAGATATATTAATCTCCAATCTAAGATAAGTTGTAGATCTTGAAATGATCTTCAAATTCAAAATTCCATTTTTCAGTATGCATTAGCAATACACTAAGAATCTAAAAGCAAATATTAAACAGACATTTACTTTACTTTAGAGTTTAGCCTCTAACATGTCATCTGTTTTTTCATCAATTTTCTTCAGCGCTCCAGCACCTCCACCTTTTTTTCTGTGACATAGAAAAACATAAACATTGAATTCAGACTCAACCTCGTCAAATCTTGCTTCATGTTGTCTAACCCACAAAGAGTAATTCTCAATTCCAGTGTTCTAAATGGCGGCCGGCCTCGGCCGCCTAGGCGGCGCCTAGGCGGCGCCTAGGCGGTAGGCGGTCCAACACCGCTCCGCTTTTACATGTGGCGGTCTGATAATTTAATAATTTAATTGTTTATTATTTTTAATTAATTAATTACTAATATTAATAAAAAAACTCTTTAACTCCCCCAATATTTTTGTTTAAATTTTAAAATGACTCTTTACATTCCAATTTCCAATTCATTTATCATATTCATTTCTCTTCTTTACCGTTATCAATTCATTTCTCTTCTTCTTTTCCATTTCTTGTCTTCTTCTTCTTCGATCATCTATGTCTTCTTCAGCAGCTCGTCTATCTCTTCTTCAGCCCGTCTACCTCTTCTTCAACTCATCTATCTCTTCTTCAGGCAGTCTATCTCTTCTTCAGCTCGTCTACCTCTTTTCAGGTCAATATCTTTTCTTCATTTTATTAATTATTTGAATCTATGTGTAGTATACTTGTTTATTTAGATTTTGCTATATATTAGGTTATTTGAATGGCGGAAAATGATAAACAGTTAGAAAGTGTTCAAGTGGAATTGAAAAGAAACTCTAAGGATATTGCTTGGGATTATGGAGTGTTATTTTCCAAAGAGAAGCGGGATTGGATCACTTGCAAGTTATGTAAAAAACTTATTAAGGGAGGTGTTCATAGAATAAAGCACCATATTGTTGGCATTGTTGGATAGGTTGAAGCATGTCCTAAAGCATCTAACGATGATAGAAGGAGAGTCAAAGATTTTCTTGAAAAGACTAAGGATAAAAAACGTGCAAATGCTAAAGAGCTAAAAGAAGAGAGAGATGAAGTTAATATAGATATTGAAGATGATTTGGTGGAGACAAATTTTGTAAGGAAAAAGTCTAAGCATCTTGGGCCTATTGATAAGTGGACGTCCACCATTGATCCAACAAAAGTAAGGCAACAGAGTATAAATGATGCACTGAAGTTGAAATTTTCAAATGATGTGCATGCATATCTTGCTAGATGAGTTTATGAGGTCGGGGTACCCTTCCATTCAATAGACAATTCAAGTTTTCCACAGTTTATAGAAGCGGTTGGACAATTTGGCCCAGACTACAAAACTCCAAGTCAGTATCTTCTTAGAGAGCCACTTTTGAAGCAAGAAGTTGAGAACACTAAGTTATCTCTAAAGATACATGAAGAAGAGTGGTTGAAAAATGGGTTCTCAATAATGACCGATGCATGGACGGACCGTAAGAGACGGAGTATTATAGACTTATGTGTCAATTGTAAATTAGGCATTTCGCACCGCCTAGGCACCTGAGGCAGTAGACAGTCACTAACCGCACCGCCGCCGCCTACCGCCGTTTAGAACACTGCTCAAATCATATTCTAAAATTGCGAGCGAAAAGACATGTTAAGGGAATTAAGTGATCACTTGTATAACACGACAATGATCATTTCTTGAAATACTTCTCTTTATGATCTCATTTGGATCCATGTACAATAAATACGACAATAAGGTGTTTCCAAATAATACATAATCATATTAGCTTAATCATTAAAATTCAAAAACTCTTTTTATACTAATCAACCATTGTAAACATAATGAACAAAATAGTATCCAATGAAAAATACACATATTTAATCATTAATCTAGATACCTTGTAGGAATTATAGCGCCAATTTGAACCCTTCAACCAGGAATTGTTCCTGTAAAACCCAAAATCTGGAGATTAAAGAGAAACTCATTTTCTATTTGTAAATCAAATTAATCTAGTTACTCACAGATTCATTTTCTCTTCTTCTCCATGATTCTTAGTATGAGATACACACAGCTGGTGGAAAATTGACAGAGACGAGACTTTCAAGGCAAGTTTGTACTTGAGTTAAATCTTCCATACCACGAACCCTAACTTCCTCAAATGAATGTTGGTCTAAATTATACCAAATAAGAATTGAATTAATGTTCAAGAGTACTTTCTTACCACATTTTGAATAAGTAACTGGTTTCACAGTGTAAAAAACTGCAAAAGGATTTGTCGGTGATATTGTAATCAATTTCAACCAATGTTCATTTTCCCCACCATATTCTTTCAGCAAAAATACATCCACAACCAATGACTCCTAATAAAAACTCAATGAAAGGTGTCCACTTAAATTATCCAATTTAACGAAATCAGGTCTACTGATTAGGGAAAGCCAGTATTTAGATACGCACCTAAAACGGAGCAGACTCTTAACCGGCAACTGAGAAAGAATGTCAGGTAGAATATCATCTGGCAACAACGACATCTTCAGGCTCAAAGTTTGTATTAGTGTTTCACTACAGGCTCAAAGTTTGTATTAGGGTTTCTCACTGCAGGCTCAAAGTCAAAGGGATGAACAAAGTTTGTAATAGGGTTTCTCACTTCAGGCTCAAAGTTTGTATTAGGGTTTCACTGCAGGCTCAAAGTTTTTATTAGGGTTTCTCACTGCTCAAAGTTAAAGAAGTAAGAAAAATATTTTGTATAATGAAATGTATATTTGGATTTTGTAATAAAATTATTATTATTATTATTATTATTATTTTTCTAAATTGATAAAATTTAATCCGCATATAATAAATAACATATATGGAAATAATCACCCATTTGTTTATATATTTTTTATTGATTTGTATATCTTTTATTAATAAAAATATTAAGATTATAAATTTACTAAAAATCACAATTACTTAAAGATATATGAAATATTATCTGCAAATATTTTTTACACATCAACTATCTACAAATACAAATCACATACAGAAATAATAATTTATTTTAATAATAAGACAAAATAAAAATATAGTTTAATCTTATATACTCGAAAAAGAAATTAGAAGGTTGAACAAAATACTAATTGAATAGTTTAGAAACTTAAACTTAGTTCTCAATAATTTAATAAATGTGTTAAGATTAAAATCTCAATAATTCAATAAATGTGTTAAGTTTGTAATATTTCAGAAATGGAGAAAGATTTGAGATTGCAATGTGAAAATGAAAATGTACCACATGATATAATAGTCTCCAGTCTAAGATGAGTTATACATCTTGAAATGATCTTTGCCACTGCCATTCAAAACCTATTTTAATTCAAAATTCAATTCTTTTTAGTATGCAAACACCATGAACCCAAAAATCAAGCAAATTCATTCTCAAAGCAACCATTTTACTTTAGCCTCTAACATTTTATCTGTTTTTTAAAACTCAAAAGCAGCATTACTTCATTATTTGACATTCGGGGCACGCTGTTCTGGAATGACCCGTGATTCAAAAACTAGCCAATCATACTTAAGGAGAAATTCGAAAACGTTCGAATTAAAAGGGATTGCATGGCTGCGACGATTAAGGAAATTAGAGACAGGAATTGGAACTCACCTCTAGGACTTATTCCGGATGGGAGGCGAGTACTCGAGCACCTTAATAGTATCCAGTTTCAGGATAGAGTTGACTTGTACTCATGGGAAACCAAGGAGGACGGAAGACTAAAATCTAGTGAAATGTGGGATGTAATCCGAGAGAGGGGGCTGGTTGTAGAGTGGGCGCACGTGGTGTGGTCCTCCAAGATCATCTCGCGTCATTGATTCATCCTATGGCTTTCTTGTTAGAAATCTTGTCTTGAAAAATAACAGAAATATATATATAAACGATGTTACAAACAAATTAAATAAATACAATGTTACAAAGAACGAAATCACCAGATAAAATGTTGATTCGAGGCATGTGTTAGACACATTTCCCTTAAAACAGTTCCACCGTCTCCCCGTGTGCTAGAGCTTGTCACAGATGGCTGTCTCCCAGGGTACAACGAATCTAGTAGTGATTCAGCACCGGAATCACTACACAACGAGCTTGACAAAATACCTGAACTATCACCGGGTTTCAACAGAAAATATCGAGCGAAGAACTCGAAGAAACACTCACAAGACAAGAAGAAGGCCTTTTGGAATTCTAGAGTGAGAAAGATGAAGGATGAAGTATGTGATTTTTTTGTTCATAGGATGGTGTGGGATAGAATGACTATTTAGATTGTTGAAATAATAAACACTTAATTAAATCATCAATTGATCCAACGGTTGGCATTGCTTGCCTCTTCATTTGCCTTAATATTTCTTCTTAATGAAGGGTAATTGTTTGCCAAAATTAATGAAGACATTTATTTTGCAATACTCACGTTACATGGTTTTTTTAATCTGTTAATAATAATATTAAATTATCATAACGATTAATTATAATAACAAACTCATGTAAGTCACGCTACAAATTAACAACATTTTGTTAATTGGTCATCAAGGCATTTTAATTAATTAATTTAAATTAATTAATTCAAACATTTGGATCAAATTTCACCCTTTAATTCACGTTTGAATTTTATGTGAATTTGATTTAATTTTATTACCCACATTCTAATTTTCATTCATTAATGGAATTTATAGAATTAGTTTAAAAATTCCAACAATCCCCCACATTAATGGAAATTGAAAGATTAACCCGGTGAAAGGTTCAACAGTTGAATTCTACATAGGATAGGTAAGTGTAACCCTTTGAACCTTCCCTTGTGAAAGCATATAACTTTACTAGCTGATTAGTAGACTCGATGTCCTTGAACTATTCTGCCTTTTGTGTAAACGATTACACACTTTCACATAAAATTCTCCCTAATACATGTCAAGCTCTCATGGTTGTGTCCGTTTTGGCCATGGAACACGCGCCTGGTTCTGTGAGAGGGTCTAGAATTGAGCCGTGCAATTCTTTCGAAGCGGCCCCACTTCTCCCTCACATAGGTGATCTCTTTGCTCACAAAGAATCATTAAAAGCGATATGCTTATCCTCGTCAAAATATATATTGTTTCGTTATAGGATTAATCCTCAACAATAACTTTCCAAGTCAGTACAATTAGGTTGTCCCATTGAACCTAGTTCTTGGGATCTCCAGTCTGCATAGGTTGGGTTTTCCTTCATACCAACTTATAGTAGGCTGATGTCTCAAAAGACTTCAAACTATCTCTCTATTCAATAATCTGATTAGTGGATCCACAATGTTATCTTTGACTTACATAGTCAAATTTGATAACTCCATTAGAGAGTATAGTCTAATGACATTATGTCTAAGACGTGTATGTCTAGACTTGTCACTGACTCTAAGCTTGTCCAATTTCTAATTACTATCACAATAATTAGAAATTTATGTGGGTACATTCTTAGTTAACCTTGGAACATCTTCTAATAAGAAGCATAGTCATTCGTACATGCTTATCATTTAATTTTTTATGAAAATATTGTTTACTTGGCTAACTAGTAGACAAAATGTCTTTGAACTATTCTGCCTTCGTGTAAACGATTATATATTTTACATAAAATATTTTATTTTTTGACATAAGTCAAAAATATAGATTATAACGTTTAATCTATCCATCATAAATTTCTTAGAAGATTTCCATACGTAGATTGCACTTCTAAGTGTAAACATATTCACTTTAAGACGTAAAGTCTTTCATTTAATAATATCAATATATCATTTGATAACAACATGATATTTCGTTTAGTGCAATTCATATCCTTTATGGATTTAATCATTTTTATCGTAATTTTCAACGATAAAAATATCATACAAAAGACACGTAATGAAATAATTTTCATTGTCTTCATGATATATATAATTGTCACATCCACTTTTTAATAAAAGTATGATCAAATTTTTATATCATTATTATAAAATTTGTTATAAGTCATATCAAGACTTTATAAACTTTCTTTTTCATTTATTTCATAGAATCCTTTTGAAGACATTGGTTCTTCAAAGTTTTATGAAAATAATGTCAAAATATGACACGTTTCTTGATTTCAAAATCCTCAAATCTAAAATATCGATTTGAACACCAACTCAGCAAATATAAACAAGACATTTTCTTGTTATTTTCTTTCTTTTTGTAAAGTTGCGCAACTTTATCTTTTATAGAGAACATATTTCTCTAATAATAAATTATCTTTTTATTTATCATAATATACACAATTATTTTTGTGTTATAATCAATAAAAATATTTGCCCCCACATTCGTGTTGTTACCTTTTTTAAATCACACACTTATATGATTTAAATCAATGATTTTCTAATCAAGAAATTGTCACATAATTCTTTTACAAATTTCTTTTTGTTATACTTATCATACAATGAATAAGATAACTATATCATAAATATTTAATTGAATAAAATATAATTTCTATACAAGAGATTAGAATGTTTATTCATATATAAATCATTCTTCACATAATCTCTACATAAGAAATTAAAATATTTAATCAATTAAAATATTTATTTCAACATTTAATTTCTATAAAAGAAATTAGAATATTTAATCAAATAAATATTCACCATATCACATGATTTCTACAAAAGAAATCATAATGTTTCAAGCATCTTTGACCGAAGTCGCTTAAACATTTATTTTCGGTTGCACGTTTGCATACCGCAATATCGGCACGTTTGCCATATTATTCTCAAATCAAACAAGACTTTCCTTGTAATTATTTGATTTCAAGATTATCAAATTAAGTAAGTCTTAATGATGCAATTGAACAATGTATATCAAATATATTATATTAAACCAAAATTAATATATCCATATATATGATATTATATATTATTGCTTCTTTCATTTTAGTCACCACAATGACAAAACAACTATAATATATATAGTCAATAACATAGAAACGTAATCAGATAAATAATATGTCATATATATTATTAAATAAATATATATACAACTTCATTTATCATTAAACATACATGATAAATAATTAAAATATTAATTATTACACTTAATTAGAATGTTGATCATTTATCTTTAATTAAATATAAAACTACCTAATTATATAAAAAATATTCATGTCATCAATTATTCATTTCTTAATTAATTAGGTGACTTTTAATATTCTATAACAAATCTTTGTCAATCAAAGAACTCATGTGACAAATTTCAAAATTATCTATTAAAATAAAAATAGATAGGAAATAAATCTTAATTTGTATATATATAAATTTCTAGATAATCATACTTATTATGAATAACATGAATCATCATATTATTAGCTAATATGCATGATATATATAAATAATCACTTAGCAATATAATCAAATAAAACATAACTACAAACGTACCTCATGTCTTAATCGAAGTAATTACATTATCGTGTTATGAACGATAATCCACGTGAAGCAACAATGCTCAAAACAAATCTAGGTGGATCATTCTTACCGAGATAATTCTTGCGAAAATATATCGACTTACATAATTGTCTCTTTCAATGCATGATTAGAATAAGTTATAAGACAAATAACTTATTTAATCTCATTATACATATGACCTTCATTTTCTGTCATTATGAATCACATAATTTCTATAAAAGAAATCATTAAGATACCCAATTCATTTCATAATTTCTACATAAGAAATTATAATGATTTCAATGTTCATGATTAATGTCATTTAGACAAATCATATTATATATTTATATATATATTTTATAAAAATCATTATGAACTCATTAATCTCATAATTTTTACACAAGAAAATTATAATGATTTTCACACCAAGACTCATGTCTGACTACCCATTCATCTCATAATTTCTACACAAGAAATTAGAATGGTTTAAAAATCAATGACTTTAACAAATCTGATTTCTACCAAGAAATCATTGACTACCCATTCATCTCATAATTTCTACACAAGAAATTGGAATGGTTTCAACATAAATGACTAGTGTCATTTTATAACATAAGATTTCTTATGAAAGAAATCATTGGCTCCATTCATCTAATAATTTCTATAAAAAAAAATTTGAATGGTTCCATCAAAGAAATCATTGGCTAAATGAGATTCGAACTAGGGACCTTTCGCCTCCTCACACCCTTGCATTTGAACTTTAAACCACGGTGCCAATGCACCCTTTTATTGTTGTATTACTGTTTAAGACCTTTTGTCTTCTCTTTAAATAAACTTATTTTTCTCTTATTTTTGACTTAAACTCTGTCAAACAAAATTGATAACTTAGTATCATAATCAAACGGTAAATATATAAGACAATATATATACTTATATAAATAAATATATTATCTCTTCTTAGTTATTAATTTTAATATCACATTCTTTTAATTATCAAACTTAATTAATTTAAGAATGTATATATATAATAATTAATTATTTTAAAACTGAAACCATATGTTTCAATTATAATTAATTTTAACACCATTAATTTTCTGAAAATTGAAAGCTAACATATTAGTTACTTTCTTATTTTTATTCCTTATTATTAATAATTTTAATAACCAACAAATATTTATTTAAAAATAAAATAAATTATTGTTTTCTAATTTATTTTCTAGAAAACGTTTGTATAATAAATATACATCATTTTTCTTTAGAATATTAGCTTATAAATGTAAGCTTTCATACAAATAATATTAATAATAATTAACATTATATATATATATACAATAAAAACTTATCTTTATTTGTAGATTCTTTTATTCCTTTAGATGAACAACTTTATCTTATCAAAATAAGCCATCATCTCCTTTGCAACATCGTGACTCATATTTCTGAAACATCAAAGACAAAGATTTTCGACGGAAAAAGCTACAAAATAACTTAGCACACGGAACTGTTTTAAGATTGTTAGAAATCTTGTCTTGAAAAATAACAGAAATATATATATAAACGATGTTACAAACAAATTAAATAAATACAATGTTACAAAGAACGAAATCACCAGATAAAATGTTGATTCGAGGCATGTGTTAGACACATTTCCCTTAAAACAGTTCCACCGTCTCCCCGTGTGCTAGAGCTTGTCACAGATGGCTGTCTCCCAGGGTACAACGAATCTAGTAGTGATTCAGCACCGGAATCACTACACAACGAGCTTGACAAAATACCTGAACTATCACCGGGTTTCAACAGAAAATATCGAGCGAAGAACTCGAAGAAACACTCACAAGACAAGAAGAAGGCCTTTTGGAATTCTAGAGTGAGAAAGATGAAGGATGAAGTATGTGATTTTTTTGTTCATAGGATGGTGTGGGATAGAATGACTATTTAGATTGTTGAAATAATAAACACTTAATTAAATCATCAATTGATCCAACGGTTGGCATTGCTTGCCTCTTCATTTGCCTTAATATTTCTTCTTAATGAAGGGTAATTGTTTGCCAAAATTAATGAAGACATTTATTTTGCAATACTCACGTTACATGGTTTTTTTAATCTGTTAATAATAATATTAAATTATCATAACGATTAATTATAATAACAAACTCATGTAAGTCACGCTACAAATTAACAACATTTTGTTAATTGGTCATCAAGGCATTTTAATTAATTAATTTAAATTAATTAATTCAAACATTTGGATCAAATTTCACCCTTTAATTCACGTTTGAATTTTATGTGAATTTGATTTAATTTTATTACCCACATTCTAATTTTCATTCATTAATGGAATTTATAGAATTAGTTTAAAAATTCCAACATTTCTTTCCGTAACCGTCTTTCGACTAGGGATCAAATTAGTAAGCATATGCCAATTTCGATTACTTGCTGCGTTTTATGCTCAAAGGAGGAAGAATCTATAAATCATTTGTTTGGTGATTGTCTGTTTATTGCTAAAATGTGGATATAGTTTGCTAAAGTTATGGGGCTTCTGAATTTCTCTATATATTGGCACCAAATAAAGGGTATAATGATCGAAAAGGCTAAGGGCAGCTCGTTTTTAGTTAACGTATGTAGTGCTATTTCGTGGCGGTTGTATATCGAGTATGGATGGAAATGAATGTTAGGGTCTTTTCGAGAGCTAGAAGAACCGGAAAGCAAGTTTGGAATGATATTATCTTTGACAGCCACTCTCTAATTCACACGTGGAGGCGTATTCCAATCCCACCGAGGAATTGGGAGCTATGTCAGGAATGGGAAATCAATTTCGAGGGATGTCACAAAATTAGATTTGTATAAGGTGCTTTAGTTGTTTAAAAGTGTGTTGTTACTCATGTGTGTTTATGGATTGTTTCATTTGTTTTCAAAACTATCAATTCTAGGCTTTGTCTACAATGATACAAATGAACCAATGTTGATTTTTCTTTCTCTTTTTAGATTTTAATATAATTGGCAAAATAAGCCGTTTTTCCAATAAAAAACACATTTTGATCTGTTTCCCTCCCCTTTTCTGTGACCAAAAAAACACAAATCTTGAATTCAGACTCAAACCCTCCTCTAATCTTGGTTAGAGTTGTCTAACCCGCCCAAAAATCTAGTATTAAAGGGAAGAGACATATTAAAGGGAATTAAGTGACTTGTATAGCATGCAAATTTGGAGATCCAAGCAATAAATATGATAAAGAAAATGTGTTTTCAAATAACACATTCAGATTAGCTTTGCTTCGTAATCAAAATTCAACAACTTTATCTTTATACCAATACACCATTGTAAACAAATAGTATAAAAAATATACACATATTTGATCATTAATCTAGATACCCTGTGGTAATTATACCACCAGCTTGAACTCATCTTATAAAAAAATTATTCCTGCAAAATCAAAAAATTTGAGATTTAAGAGAAATCCATCTCCAATTTCTAAATCAAATATAACATATATCTATCTAGTCTACTCACATATTCTTTTCTTCTTAGTACTTGTGTGTATACAAGTAAGTGTTCAATACCATTAAACATAATTTCCTCAACTGACTTATGTTCTAAATTATACCAAATAGTATTTCATTTTCAATAGTACTTTCTTACCACATTTTGAATAACCAATAGGTTTCACATAGTAAAAAGGTTCCAAAGGAATTAATGGTGAAATTGTAATCAATTTCGACTAATATTCTATAATCTTGCCATATTCCTTCAGCAGAAATACCAACAATCATGGATTGGTATTGACAACTTAACAAAAAGAATCCTCCTAAATTATCCAAATTTAAAAAAGAATCAAGACCAAAAGACTCTGGCATTGGAATTTCCCTGTCCCAAGATCTAATTAGGCAACAATATAGTTTTTCTTTTCTGAATCTGACCCCATAACTTCACTGACTATTATGGAAATGATAGAATTTCCATACAAGTGATAAAAACAAAATAGACATATAAAACTTAGTGATACAATGAAAAATAGTTAATAAAAAATGGTTGTAAAGGAGAAAATAAGAACTAACCCTTATAAAAGTCATCTAAACATATACAAGGATGTAAACAAAATTTCGTTAATCAAATCAAATAGCATTTGAACACCACTAGACCAAACATGAAATCAATTCTCCTTACTCGAACAAACATGAAAAATGTGAAAATCAGAAGTTTTGTCAGATTGTAATCCCTATTGATCTTATAGAAAGTAAATGAGAAGAGATCAATGACAGCACAAGTGGAAGGCACATTGGGATGCTGCTCAATGAACCAACCAGACAACCATTACCGACACCCAATGATGTTGATGTATATATATATATATATATATATATATATATATATAAATTGTCTTATTGTCAAACTCAAACCCTCCTCAATCATAATCTTAATTCTCAAGCGAGAACAAAAATAAAAATAAAAAGAACTAAGTATCGATAACACAACAATGGGCATTTTGGAAAAACTTCTGTTTCTTATGCATTTTGGAAAAACTTATGTTTTTGGATAAACAGTAATAAATATTGAATATGGATCCGACTTAGTTCAGTTCCAAATATAATCTAATATGACAAAAAAATGTGTTTCCAAATTAGCTTCATAATAAAAATTGTGGAGGTGGTTTGCTAATGCTATGGGCTTGCTTGATTTTCCCCTTCATTGAATTCAAATAAAAGAATTCATAATTGGAAAGTATCAGGGCAACACATTTTTCGTTAATATCATGAAGTGTTACTTCGGGGCGGATGTGTATCAAACATGGATAGAAAGAAAAGCTAGATTCTTCTTAAGGATTAGGAGAAATGAGGTGTAAGTTTGGAACGATATCATCTTTGATGGACAAGCACTAATACATACATGGAAGCGTATTCCTATCACTCTGGAGAATGGGATACTTTGTTGAGAATGGGGTATTATATTTGAAAAAGTCACCGATTTATGTTTATATAAGGCGAGTTAGTAGACTTGTGTTATTTGTAGTTTGTATGTAATCAGTTGTTTATTACTCATATTTTCTTTAAAATCAAACTAGGGTTTGTCTAGTTTGATTTAAAAACTTATGTCCGTTTTTTCATTTTTGGGGTATTTAATGAAATGATAATTTGCCGTTTTCCAAAAAAAAAATACATTAGTATTATTATGCTAAAAGATTTAATCTTGAACTCATATTAGTATTATATAAATACATTAGTATTATTATGCTAAAAACTTTATCTTAAACTCATATTCCACTGATATAAGTGAGGACCATAGCGACGGATAAAACGTCGGCAATTCTCAGTTTCCTGTCGGTAAGTTCAATAGCGACAGTTATCCGCCAGTTAATAAATTGTCGCTAAAGGTTAAAATATGCTTTTGCCAGTCTTTTCAAACTACTGGTTCGATTCATTTTTAATTTTACTAATTCTTGTAATAATAACCTGAAAAGAGACTCAAAATAACTAAAGAAAACTTGATACCAAAATAAGATAATTCAATAGTACTAAAACAAACCAACATAATAATATAACCAAAACAGAACGAACAGAAAACCCTCTAGAAAGTCTTAAGCAGTCCATGTTCAAACTTTTACAGATCCCAAACTAAATAATCAGAAATATATTTTAGTTATAAGAGTTTAATGACTATTAATCATAAATCAAGAGTCCAAAAAACCAGCCCATTTACATCCTTCACAAAACAAGTATTCTAAAACAATTTTCTGATCAAAAGATAGATCTAACTATATATGCATCAAATATGTAAATAATATTGAAATCCAATTAAAACTGCAAAGAAAAATAGATCAAATACTTTTATATAACATTTGGCTTGAAGGGTGTGAGTGATTGATTGCGCGCTTTCACGGTTTGAGATTTGGCTGTATTACTTAATCAGAATGGGAGGTCTGCAATTTGGGGGTATAGACAATAGCTTTATAAATAACTTCCCTCCATTTTCTAGAAGCAGAAGATGGCTGAATTTTTCTGATGCAAAAGATTAGAACATATATGTTATATAATTATACATAAGTTTGATTTATCATTTTAGTAGTAAATATTGGTTAACAGAGTTGAAGAATATGTACCAAATTTTCTTATAAGGCCACTATGCTCTGTTCATCCTCTTCCACATCCAATAGAAAATCTACTGTGATCTTCTGACGACCGGATAGATTGAAGAAACATGCATCATATATATATTGGAGAGTTAGAATTATGGTTTAGTAATAAATATTTGGTTAAAAATATTTGATAGAATAATATGTAGTTATTTTGGGTATGTACCAAATTTCCTTATGTGGCCACTATGCCCTGCTTTGTTCTCGTCTTCCTTTATGCAATAGAATATCTACATCGAAGTTGATAGGAACAAGTTTTGCTCGAAGGGAACGCATGAGTGTAATAAAATGGTCCGCTTCTTCTGAAGACACCAACTTAGGACAATCCCTGATAATCAATCTCTGGAGTGAATTATTATTATTGAGGTTTTCAAATTTCTCAACTGATATCATCAACTCGGGGCACCACTCAATTCCATTTTCGTGATAGAGTTCATGAGATTGGTGACACATCTTGTTCTTACTGTTTGTCCTTGAAGATGATGATGATGATTTTGTTGCTTCTCGCAGCCACAAATCTTTAATGTATCTTGCATTATCATTCCCTCATCAAACAAACGCCTTAACTTCTTGCAATTCTCAATGTTCAGAAGTTGAAGAGATTGGAAAGTTAACCGTACTCCTAATTGTGCTGCTGGAAATAAAACACTTCTTTCATTCATATCACGAAGAAAGAGATGAGTGAGAGCACTTAGATTTGAGAGGCTATATAACAACTCATCTGAACATTCACCCTGAACAGTTACATCTTTGAGTGCTTTGAAATGTGGTGGAAGGGCCCGTAGGTTTGGGCGATATGTTACTAGAAGCAGAAGATGCCTGAATTTTTCTGATGCAAAAGATTACAACATATGTTACTGAAAATGAGAATTATATAATTAGAATAATCTTTATGAAAATACTCATAGAAAGAGATCTATGAAAGTGAAGAATATGTAATAATTTCACTATGTACCAAATTTGCTTACATATTCACTTTGCTCTGCTATCCTCAATATGGAATAATATCTGACAACCCGATAACATCGTCTTCTTCTTCTTTTGAGGACACCTACTTATGACAATCCATGAAAATCAATCTCTGTAGTGAATTATTAATACTGAGGTTTCCAAATTCCTCAAGTGATAACATCAAATTCGTCTGCTTAGTAACATTGTCATCATTGAAGACCATTTGGTCAAGTGTTGTTTTACCTAGATCCCCAATCCCAACAATTGGTAGGACATATAGTTCTTTAACAGCAACACTAGATCGATGTATTGTCTCAAATATCAACCAATCTTTCACCTGAGATGACTTCTGTAGAAAAATATCTGAAATCTGATTTATTTCAAGTCTGTGTTATAACACTTTGACATGAACATACTACTAAATATTTTAAATCCCCTGCCTTCTCCTTTCGTTTTTTTTTCCTTCACTATTTCAGTGAATAAAAACTTCAAGATGAAGTTTTTTTTTTTTTTTAAAAATTTTGATGTAGAAGAAACTCATCTCAACCCTCTTTGAACAATATGTATTTCATTTCAATTTAATTATTGTTTGAGAACTTAATTTTTCAGTCTCATAACAGATGATTGATGTCATAAAAAGAAAATGATATTTTTGTTTTATGAGAATCAGTTATTTTCTTCATCATCTTTATAGTTATGCAATTTAAGATTAGCTTCATAATCAAAATCCAGAAACTTCTCATTATCAAAACATATGAGAAAATAGTATTTGATAAACTTCCAAATAAATATATCTACCTTATAGAGGAATGATTGCACCAACTTAAACCCCTTTGATAGGAAATTGATCCTACAAAACCCAAAAATCAGGAGATTAAAAGAAAATACCATTTTCTATTTATAAATCAAATTTAACATCTATATCTACTCACATTTTTTTCTCTATTTATTGAAGATTCTTCATAACATTGGTTATAGCAAGAGATGAGACTATTCCATGCAAGTGTGTACATTGTTTAAATCTTCCATATCATGAACCCTAGTTTTCTCAACTGAGTCCTGTTCACATAATCCATTTTCAATAGTACTTTCTTACCACATTTTGAATAAGTAAATGGTTTCACATTCAGAGGAATTGTTGGTGACAGTGTAATCAATCTCGATCCACCATTGATGAGTAGTAATGACAATTTCATGATAGGCATCCTCCTAAATTGCCAGCATATAAATAGTATGAGGACTCTCTGTATTTCTCTGTCCCGAGATCAAATGTAAAAATGGAGCTTTCCCTGTCTGAATCCGTTTCCACAGCTGAGATCCAGTGGAGAGCTCTTTAGGCTATTGAATTTCTCAGATTTATTCCAGGAATTTGATTTCAAACTATAAACCTTAACATCGATGTGGTCTGCATGCACTTTTGCACAATAACTTCCTGGCATTCTACAAGTACAAGATGCATGAATTTTCCTGACGCAAAAGATTAGAACATACAGTATATGTTATATAATTAGCCATAAGTTTGAAGGATATATAATGGAAACCAGATATGTTGAAATATATTCATATTGGAGAGAAAGTTAGAATTATGTTTTAGTAATAAATATTGCTTAAAAAGAAATCATAGAAACAGAGCTCAATGAAACAATGGAAGAATATGTAGTTCTTTCGATACGTACCAAATTTGCTTATATGGCCACTATGCGCTGCTCTGCTCACCGTCTTCCTTTTCCAATAGAGTATCTACATAGAAGTTCCCAAGTCTTGTTCGAAGGGAACGTAGGAGTGCGATAGTATCGTCCTCTTCTTCTGAAGACACCAACTTAGGACATCCCCAGATATGCAATCTCTGTAGTGAATTATCAATATTGAGGTTTCCAAAATCCTCAAGTGATATCATCAACTCTGGGCATCCTTCAATTCTCAATTCCGTGAGAGAGTTGAAATCCAATTAAAGATGCAAAGAAAATTAGATCAAATACTCTTATAGAACATTTGGCTATAACTGTTGTGATTCATAGTTTGGCACATCAACAAAAACTTCCCCACTTTCTATATAACCAAGAGATGCCTGAATTTCCTGATGCAAAAGATTATAACAAATGTTACTGAATATGGGCATCATATAATTAGAAAAATCATTATAATAAATATTTGGTTGGAAAAAATTCATAGAAAGAGAGCTCCGCAATGGAAGAATATGTAATTATTTCTCTACGTACCAAATTTGCTTAAATGGCCACTATGCTGTGCTATCCTCAATATGGAATAACATCGTCTTCTTCTTCTTTTAAGGACACCAACTTACGACAATCCATGAAAATCAATCTCTGTAGTGAATTATTAATATTGAGGTTTCCAAATACCTCAAATGGTATCATCAAATTCGTCTGCTTAGTAACATTGTCATCATTGAAGACCATTTGGGAAAGTGTTGTTTTACCTAGATCCCTAATCCCAACAATTGGCAGGACATATAGTTCTTTAACAGAAACACTAGATCGATGTATTGACTAAAATATCAACAATCTTTCACCTGAGAGGACTCCTACATATGGATCCTACATACCTGGCATGAAAAAGATCTGAATCTGAATTATTTCATGTCTGTGTTATACACTTTGACATGAACATACTACTACATATTTTAAATCCCCTTCCTTCTCCTTTTGTTTTTTTTTCCTTCACTATTTCAGCTTTTTTTCATTTTGATGCAGAAGAAACTCATCTCAACCTTCTTTGTACAATATGTATTTCATTTCAATTAAATTATTGTTTGAGAACTTGTTATTTCAGTCTCATAACAGATGATTAATGTCATATAATGAAAATGATATTTTGTTTTATGAGAATCAGTTATTTTCTTCATTGTCGTTATAGTTGTCTACATTGTGATGATATGTTTGATGATTGCAGGTTCTTTAGTTATCCTAAGTTGGTGTCCTTATTATAGGAATACAAGACTGAAATGAAAACTCTGTATATACTGTTTGATGTATTTAGTCTTTGAATGTAATTTCACTCTTTTGATGTAATATTGGAAAAAGTTCTGTTACTGGATATGAATCAGAATCCGAATGAAAAACTCTAAATAAATATCGAATCCAACTTAGTTCAATTTCCAAATGTGATATCATTGGGATTCACATCAAGATCAAGATAAATATGACAAGAATGGTGTTTCCAAATTATGCAAAAGATTAGCTTCATAATCAAACCAAAAAACTTCCTATTATCAAAACATATGAGCAAATAGTATTTGATAAACATAGAGCAGCAAGTAAATTTATCTACCTTATAGAGGAATGATTGCACCAACTTATTCCCCTCTGATAGGAAATTGATCCTGCAAAACCCAAAATCTGGAGATTAAAAAAAGTAATATTTTCTATTTATAAATCAAATTTAACATCTATATCTACTCACAATCAGAAAAGGTATAGAAGGAATTGTTGGTGACAGTTTAATCAATCTGGATCCACCGTTGATGAGTAGTAATGACAACTTCATGATAGGAATCTGAACGGTATAAGGACCATTGTTAGTGTCCTTAGTATAAGAATACAAGACTGAAATGAAAACTCTGTATATATTGTTTGATGGATTTTAGTCTTTTAATGTAATATTGGAAATACTTCTGTTTTTGGATATGAATCAGAATCCGAATGATAAACTCTAAATAAATATAAAATCCGACATAGTTCAATTTCCAAATGTGATCTCATCAGGATTCACATCATGATTAAGATAAATATGACAAAAATGGTGATTTCAAATTATACAATTGAAGATTAGCTTCATAATAAAAATCCAGAAACTTCTCATTGTCAAAACATATTTGCAAATAGTATTTGATAAACATAGAGCAGCAATTAAATTTATTTACCTAACAGAGGAATGATTGCACCAACTTAAACCCCTCTGATAGGAAATTGATCCTGCAAAACCCAAAATCTGGAGATTAAAAAAAATAATATTTTCTATTTATAAATCAAATTTAACATTTATATATACTTACAATTGGAAAAGGTATAGAAAGAATTGTTGGTGACAGTGTAATCAATCTGGATCCACCATTGATGAGTAGTAATGACAACTTCATGATAGGAATCCTCCTAAATTAGTCCACGGTATTCTGACTGTTGAATTACTCTGTATTTTTCTGTCCCGAGATCAAAGTTAAAACTGAGCTTTTCCTGTCTGAATACGTTTCCACGGCTGAGATCCAGTTTAGAATTCAATAGGCTATTGAGTAAAACACTTCTCTGACTTATTCCAGGAATTTGATTTCAATGTGGTCTGCGCGCACTTTGGCACAATAACTTCCTGATGCAAAAGATTAGAAATAAATCATCATAAGTTTGAAGGATATATATTTTGAGAGAAAGTTAGAATTATCTTTATAATAAATATTTGGTTAAAATGAAATCATTGAAAGAAAGCTGAAGAATATATATTACCAAATTTGCTTATATGGCAACTTTGCTCTGTTCTTCCTCTTCCACATCCAATAGAAAATCTACTGTGAACTTCTGACGACCAATTCTTGTTCGGAGGGAACGCAGGAGTGCCATAAAATCGTCCGCTTCTTCTGAAGACACCAACTTAGGAAAGTATTTAATATTCAAACTCTGCAATGAATTATTAATATTGAGGTTTCCGAATTCCTCAAGTGATATCATCAACTTGGGACAATTACGAATTAACAATTCCTTGAGGGAGTTCATGAGGTTGGTGAGACCACTTGTTCTTTTTGTTTGTCCTTGGAGATGATTTTGTTGGTTCTGACAGCCACTAATCGTTAATGTCTCTTGCATTATCATTCCCTCATTAAACAAACGCCTTAACTTCGAGCAATTGTAAATTTTCAGATGCCGAAGAGATTGGAAAGTTGACTGTCTTCCTTGTGCTTCATTATTGTCTGTAAAGGTTGAGGATGGTATCTCATCATCATTACCAAACCTTAATGCAGATGGAAATAAAACACTTCTTTCATTCATTTCTTCAATGCAGAGATGAGTGAGACCACTAAGATTTGAGATGCTATATAACAGCTCATCCGAACATTCACCCCGAATAGCTACATCTGCGAGTGATTTGAGATGCGGTGGCAAGGCCCCTAACTTTGGGCAATGAGTTATGATTATCTTCCATAGATTAGGAAATGTTCCAGTAATAGCACTACCGCAACAACTAGGACTAGGAATAGTAGGAGACACAAATTCCCTCAAATTCTTCATGTCAGAAATACGAAGCTCCTTCAAGAAAGGGAATAATACTACTTCAATTCCATTCATGTCATCGCCACTAGTATTCATGTTGTTTACTGTGAATATGTACTTCACATTTTCGAAACCATAAACTCTTAGATCTGTTAGCCCATTAAGATTCGAGATGCTATATAACAATTCATCGGAACATTGATTACCTTCAACAGTTAGATGCTTGAGTGCTTTGAGATGTGGAGGCAACCTCCCTAGTTTTGGGCAATCAGATATATTCAGCGTGCATAGATTAGGGAATGCTCCAGTACTCCAACTGCTAGAAGACACTAATTTCCTCAAATTCTTCATGCTATCAATAACAAGTTGCTCTAACAAAGGGAATAGTACTATCATTTCATTGTCATCGCAACTACTAAAAATAGTATTCACATTGTCCAAGTCGTTAAACTTGAGGAATGTTAGAAAAGGAAATGAATTTCCCACCCATTTAGGGAGATTCACACCTTTGTAACCACTCATTTGTAATTCCTGCAGCATTGTAGTTGAAACCTCCAGAGCTTCACCAATTTTCTCATCTCTAGTACTATTTGTCTCATTATCATCGACTTCATTGTTAGATGTCCATTCCAGATCCAATTTATTGATACTCGACATTTTAGCCATACTTATCCCTCTTGCAATAGATGCATCACTAACTCTTCCAAGGCGTTTAATTTTCAATGATCCACCGATATCCAATTTTTTTAATTCATCTAGTTGACAGTCACTCTTCTTCTCACCTATCACAAACAAGCTTAGCGTCTTGAGAAGTTTCAATTGCCCCATCCCTCCAGGCATGTAGATTAATCTACTACAACCCTCCAAATAAAGATGTCTCAGGCTAATAAGGTTTTTTGTGTTTCTAGGCAATCGTTCAAGCTGACAACAAGAATTGAGTTGTAGAGTCTGCAAGTTCAAAAGATTACAAATACTATTGGGTAATGCTATTATCCTACTATAGGAAATGTCTAAGTATCTAAGATGTTTTAGACATCCCACAAGACGCAAATCTTGACATTGCAAATAAGACATACCAAGATATTTCATATCGTTGCTTACTTCAAGGACACGTAAAGACGGAAATTTCTTCAAGACACTCAAAATCTCCATTGCTCCTTCTCCATTATCTCTTCCATAGAGCATTATTGATTGCAATCCTCGCATTTTTTTAAGAGAATAGACTGGTGTTTTGGCTGACCAGTGAAACATTATTGTTACATGACGAATTTCATGTCCTAAACCATCACTTGAGCTACTAGCATCCAGCCTATAACACTCTTTTTTCATAACTGATTTGGCAAGATCGTGCATAAGATCGTGAATCTTACATCTTGTATAATAATTAGTTTTTTCATCTTGAAAAAAGGATCTCCAACACAACTCCTTCCAAATTGTATTCCCAATATCTTCAAGTTCTTGATTTTTATTTGTAGGAACTAAATCATGGGCTATCCACAATTTGATTAATCTCTCCTTTTTAATATCAGTATCTTTTGGAAATATAGCACAAAACACAAAGCATCTTCTCAAATGATAAGGGAGGTCATAGTAACTCAACCTTAGAATAGGCAAGAGATCAGATTCTTCATTTTGGGATATCTCCCATATCTCACTATCTCTTATTTTACACCATTCATGTATATCACTCTTAAAGCCCAATTGACTTCCTAATGTTTTGGCAACTAAAGGAACACCCTTACATTTTCTAGCTATTTCTTTTCCAATATCAACAAAGTTTGAAGATTTTGGTGTTCCACACATAAATGCACGTTGCTCAAAAAGTAGCCAACAATCATCGTTAGAGAGCAATGATAACTCAAAATGTTGAATTGTTTCCATGATTCTTGCCACATTTCTTTTACGTGTCGTTGTAAGGACGAACGCACCACTTGATCCACAATCCAAGATAGATCTCAACTGATCCCATGCCTCAACATTTTCATTCCAAACATCATCCAATATAATCAAATATTTTTTTCCTTTCAACTTATCCCTAACTTTTTTCTGCAAATCTTCTAAGCAAGCTTCTGCCTTGTCTTCTATGATGGCTTTGATGACCAACTTAATATCAAATTCATCAGAAACACAAACCCAGATTTTGGTATCAAAATGGTTAGCAATCTCCTCGTCATTGAAGACCATTTGGGAAAATGTTGTTTTACCAAGACCCCCGATTCCAACAAGGGGAAGAACAGATAGTCCTTTGGCAACATTAATACTAGAAGATGTTTTATTGAGTAGAATATCGATAATCTGTTTCTTCTCCTTGTCTCTCCCATATACTTTAGTAGAACTAGGAAGAGACATGGTTTCACGCCAACTACTAGTAAACTTGTCTATTTTTGAGTCATGAATAGATTCACGCAAATGTAACTTTTGGCGCTCCGAAGAAATTTGGTCTAGTTTCTTTTGAACCTCCTTAATTTTTTGACCAATTTCTCGACGCATCCAAATATTGCTAAAAGGATGGGTTATTGAGTTGGTTACCTGGATCCGGGTTGAAGAGGAGGCATTAAGCCTTTTGACTTGAAGACGAAGATCTTTAAAGGTGCAATCATCCATGATGTCTCGAACCTCATACAATACATTTCCGAGTTTCCGCAACCAATCTTCCGTTTGTTTGTCCTTCTCCCGCACGGTCTTTCTCTCAGCATCCTCAAGTACAGCATTAATTGAAGATAGTGTGCTTGATAGCTTTAGAACATCTTCCTTAAAATTCCAAAACAACGAGAATTCATCCTTAATCAGAGGTGCCAAATTTGAAAGCAAACCACTTATTAGAGCTGCATTAATCATGGTGGTAATTGATTTCTCTCTCAATCTATCAATCAGATGAATAAAGTTCTCTCAAATGATATTTTGGAACTCTAACTTTTAATATATTTGTGCCAACTGGCTGCCTAGGGCCACCCTTCCCCGGGTACCCTAAACTATTTTTTTTACTAAACAATAATTTGTTTCTTGTCTAGGCATCTCAAACTTCGGGCAAGGACTATAGTACTAATAAAGAACATAAATCAAATACAAAATGGACCGCACTTTACAGTAAATAAAATAAAGGTATCTCATAGCATGCATTAAGAGAATAAAGTTACTTTAATAATGGTATGAAAGGAATCCTATTCTCACATGGACTAAAAGCTTATAACTGAGGTCCAAATTTACGCCTGACTTCTCTATTATTTTTTAGCACCTAATGTTTGATGAATATGGTTGTTTATAATATTGTTCTCATAGACAACATAAATGTTCTTAATATGAATTTGTAGAACGAAAAGTATTTAAGATCTTTTAGTTTGATAAAAAAAACCTTACATTGATTATGTATTCAGTTTCCTCACGCCCAAAATTTTGCACGATTATGTATTTTCTTGTTGATAACATATTTAGGTGACTGATTTTTTTTCAATTAAAAAATCTATCTTATAAATATTTCTAACACAACTCATTACAAATTGTATTTTTAACATCTTCTTATACTACTTGGTTTTCATTTGTCGGAATCAAACCATGGGTCATCCACATTTGAATCAATCTTTCCTTGGAAAATATAGCATAATAAATAAAAACTTGAAGAATGAAGTGAATTTTGCTGACAATGAGGAGGTGTTGCCGATGACATCTTTCGAAAAAAATGATGCTAGAAAAGTACAAGGAAGACAATGTGCGGGTTTTTTTGATTAAAGTTGTTCCAATCACATTTGTGGAAATCTTGAGTGGTTCTCAAGTTGGACACCAACTTTGAGCATTATGTTAAGTTGGAAACAATATGAGACTTGCAATTAAGGACAAATAAAAGGAATAATTTATAGTGAAGAAAATTTGTAACATCGGAATAATCATATATCACTCTAAGAAAATGAATAATTGTAAAATCGGTATGAAGGTGATACTTCAAATATTTAAAAATACCTTACAAGATTAATTATGATTTGCTAATAATATTTTATAACTATTTTGGGTTTAAAGTTAAAGTGTTTAAGATTCCAATTTTCTAAAGGCGAGAAATTACTTAAAACTAAAATAACCGAAACAAAAAAAGGACAAAAACAAGAAGAGCTACCAAAACTGAAAAACTAGCAAGCCCGGATATTCTTTAGAATATGAATCAATTCACCCGAACACACTCCGGTTAAGTAAAAAATTTATATTTAAGTCATATGATTTTATTCTGATAGACATAATTAGCAAACAAATCTTTAGATTTGAAGATAATTTAATGACAATCCTAACCGTCTGCAATTAAGTGAAGTGGTAGGTTTAAATGAATGGCTAAGTGTGTTGTAATGATTTGAACATGAATAAGAGAGGTTATATTCATGATCAGAACAACGAAATTAAGCCCATAAAACTAGGCGATACGAGGAACAATCTTAACTTGAATGAGAAATTAAGAAGAAAAGAATCATAAAAAAAGTACTAATGCAAAAGTTTGCAACTTGAATCACTTTGATATGAAATTATTCCTACAAAACTCAAAATCTAAAGAATTAAAAAAAAAATCCCTTTTATAATTTGTAAATCAAATTGAACCATCTATCTATATCTACTCAAACTAATTTTTTCTTTTTCTTAGAGATTCTTCTTGGATTTGGTTTACGTACCGCTGCTGGAACATCAAGAGAGACAATACTCTCCATGCAAGTGTATACTTCACTATAGCCATCCATACCATGAACCCTAATTTCTTCATCTGATTTCTGTTCTAAATTATACCAAACTAGCCTCTCATAATCCATCAGAAACAGTACTTTCTTACCACATTTTGAATAAGCAATAGCTTTCACAGTATGAAAGACCCGGGTAGATATTGTTTGTGAAATTGAAATAAATTTTGACCAATGTTCGTTCTTCCCACCGTATTCCTTCAACAAAAATATATCCACATTCGACGAGTGATAATGACAAGTCGCGGAAAGGCATCCTTCTAAATTATCCAAATATAAACAGAAATGAGAACCACTTAACTCAGGCTGTGGAATTACTCTATATTTCTCTGTCCCGAGATCAAAGGCAACAACCGATCTTTTACTTTTTGAATCAGATCCCATACCTGAGATCCAATGCATAGCTCCTCCAGTTATGGAATCTCCAATGCTCCTCAACTTTGGACGGTAAGGAAACTTCTTTGGACTATGCCACGAATTTGATTTCAAACTATAAATCTTAATCTTATAATCAAGGTTTTCTCTTACTTTAAAATACATAAGTTTCACCACCTTGTAATCGTTATTGGTGTTGTCATAACCAAATCGATAAGCCCACGATCTTAAGATCTCATAAAAATATTCGCCAGCAGTAGTTGCAGAAGGCAATATTATAGACTTTTTCGTCGATGGATTCCATAAAAAGACATAGTCCATAATACCGACTATTGTCATGCAAAGCAAGCCATTACAGGAACCGCAAATCGAAATTTCATGTTTTGGATACCTCGATGTAATGTAATCTATCTCTACCGGTCGAACGTCGTCATTGAGGGAATCAAAATCCACCCGGAAGTGATTGTAATCCCTCATGAAGAGGCTAAGGTTACTCTTGGTTTGAACTGATCGGTTCAGATGTAATTTGATGAAATAGGGGCTACTTATTAGGGCAAACCAGGATTTAGATACACATCTTAAACGGAACAGATCCTTAACAGGCAATCGACAAAAAATCTCTTCTAGAATCTCATCCGGTAATTGCACCATCTTCTACAGACTAAACAATGTAAGAAGAAAACGAAATCAGAGAAGAACAATTTACTTGTACTATAACACTTCTCACCAAGTTGAAGAACGAAGGTTGGGCATTGGAAGAATTCAAGAACAAGAACAAAAATATTAAGCGTGAATGATAAGATAAAAAAGAAAGAGTAAATGGTGGTTAGAGATGTTTGGGCTATTTTTTTAATTTTTAACATTTTTTAAAAGAATTTGTCAAATTGATATTCTTTATTATTAATTATTATTAGATATATAGATAATTAAAGAGATATTAATTAATATATTATATATATTTCGTTATATATATATATATTATTTGAAGTTATATATATTCATAATTATTTTATGAATTTAAGAATTCATAATAATTATAAGAACCTTAACTAACTTAATTAAGGAAAGTGAATTTTAAAATAATAATTTATTATCATTCTAATTAATAAAGGAATTAAGGAATTCGAATAATAGTTAATTATTATAATTAATTAAGAATTCAGATTTAAAAATAATAATTAATTATGACTAATTATTAATAAAATAATGATAATAAGTATTTTAATTAGTTAAAAATTAAATAATATTTATCCTAAAAGAACTGTTAATATATTAATACATTCCTATATAATTAAGAATAAAGTTAAAATATTTTATGGAAATTAAGATTAGGAATTATGAAATTTAATATATAAACTATTATGTATGTGTATATATTCGAGAATTAAATAGAAAATATACATATTTATAGTTACGTAACATATTTATAATATTTTATAAATATTGATTACATTATAATATAAGTACATATTAAAATTTAAATATTAGAATATATTTAATGGATTAATATAAAAACAGATGAAATTATATATATTTAATTTATGACTTAATTGATGTATTAATTATTTATAGGAATATATTCAGAAATTAAGAAAAAGTCAATAAAAATAAATATAAAAAAATATATTATTTTATTATTAATAATAATATACAGTAAAAGAATAAATAAAGAATATTAATAACTTATTTATCAAGAATTAAGGAAATCAATTAACCTATAATAATTGATAAATTTAGAATTTTACCATATAATCCTCTCATCCGTATATAATTAATTAATTATTTTTATTATTATATTAGGATGAATTATCAATATTGTTATATTACAAATTTGGATATATATATTTACCGGTTTTTATATATATTAAGAAGTATTTGGGTTAGGAGTAAAATCACAATTATTTATTTTGTGTTACAGGCATATAGAATTTATGCGATTTTAATACATAAAACTACATTCAGAATTTTAGTATTAATAACTCATTCAAAATTTGGTACACTTTTAAAGCCCACTTAAATTTGTAATTATACGGTTGTTAATCGGGCCCAAAGAAGATTAATAATTGGTAGGTTTACAAATTTAAATAATGTAAAAATTATTAAATTATAAAACATATTATATTTTATAAGATTAAGACGGTTGTGTTTGTAATTATGTCGTTATTAAATGGACAAAAGGAAGTTTAATAATTGGTCGAGTTACACGTACTTAAAGTATGGACATAAGTTATTAATTTATTAAATCAATTAATTGAAGCAACATCCTACCAAAGTAAGCTCTCTTGTGTAGGTTAATATGTTTTATAAATTAAGAAGGTAGTGTGTATGTAATTTATGCCATTATACAATCGGCCCAAAAGATGATAAATAATTGGTCAGAATAACATTATGCAAATGTGGTAATAAATATGTAACAATTATACGGCGTGCCATGTGAATAATTGGACTATCCAAAGATAACCAATTGTTTGACATGACTTATTGTTAATATTTGATTACTGCAAAAAGAGTATCGTTTGTAAGTTCATATTTAATGTCCAAAGACTAAATATTAATGTTGCGTTACGTATCTTATGATGAGACGTACCATTATTTTGAATTGTGATTATTAATTTTTTTGTGAGTATGGTTGTTCATTTGTTTTGTTATCTAATTAAGTTAACATTTCTGCTTATACGTTTTTTTCTTGTCGAAATCTTAAGTTCATTTTATATGATAAAGTTTTGAAGGCGTATCTAGAATTTGTTATTTTTAAGAATTATATCTAAAAGGGTTAAAATTGCTAAGGGTATTATTAAACTAAAGATATCATAAGAAATACACTATAATATATGTTTTATTTTGTTTCAAAATTAAATACATTAAAGTTAGTGTTTTACTAACGTATTCTCATGCATATAATTTGAATTTTTTTTATTCACACTTAAGTTAATTGATGTGAATTGCAGTTGTATAAAGGGAGACTTAGCTAGTCTCTATATGAACTCAGTAACTCACATCATATTGTGTATAAGAATATAAAAGATTGAAACAAAAAATAACATAAATAGTGTTCATTTAGAAAATATCTTAAAATATAATAAAGTAATGAAGTTGTAGAATTATAGTTATTGCACCTAAAAGAAAATTACTAAAGAAAGTGGTGCATAAAAAAATACATATTACAGTTTTTTTTTGTTCTAAGAGTAATTAAACTTCACTACTCAGACATATTTGATGAGAACTTAGGTGTTACTATCTAAAGTGAGTGTGTTGATGTATGGTTGAGTTAGTTGTTAAAAGTAAATTGATGGTGAAAGAAACATCGACATGAACAATGACAATTCAAATTAAAGATAAAGAACTAAGGAACAATTTCAGAAACTTTGTATTTAGAAACAAACATTTAAGACATATCTCCATATAATAAATTTATTTGGAGAGAATAATTAAGGAACTACAAATTAATAAATTATTTTGTGGTTGTCTAGTTAAGGTTAGGCCTTATAGATTAAAAAAATAAATTGGACTAAAGAATTATTAAATGTTAATTGTTGAATATTTTAAAAGGTCTAGAGACAAATTTAGTCTCATAAGTATTTCAAAATTAGCCTTGAAAAATAAATAAATACAAAAGACTCTTTAAACAAGAGTCTAATGTATGCTCAAGATTATATGAACCAAGAAATTAAGTATATTTATGATGTTGGACAAATATTTGAAAGATCCTAGTTTGGATCATTAAGAAAGCAACCAAACAAGTAATGTGACATTTTAAGAACAAAACATTACATAATCATATAGTGAAATCGAATCAGATAGAGATCATTTGGTATTTTGATTCGAATTTTGTTGGATACCAAAATAATCGAAAATTCGTGTCACATAATTTTAGTTTAATTATTAATTTAAAGAATTAATTTTTGTAAGAGTGTTAAGCAGACATTCGAATTATTTCAACATGATGACATGATTTATTATGTGTTTTGTGACATCCAATTAAAGAATATGACTACAAAGTTTTGTCACGGGATTGCAAATTATGAATGATATAGAAAGATCACTAAAGATATTACAGGATAATAATATACAGTATTTTACTTTAAGAGTAATATGAGTTCGACTAAGTCGAACTATTTGGAAAATAAAAAATTCAGAATGTTTAGTTATCTATTGAGCATATTTGGACAAACTCTAAAATTACGTATTAGTTTTCTAAATATTTGCTCTCCAAGGTATTTCATGAACATATTGTTCATATGGATATTGCATACTTCGATGATATACAGTTTTAGTGGGAGTTTGTATTGGGATGCTTGTATAGATATAATTTGGAATTTATGTGCACATTAAAAAGAATCAATTTTTAAATAAATTTAAGATTCATTTTTAAAGAAATCAATAATATAAAGTTATTTAGATTGGTCTCTATAAGGAATAAAGGAGGACCAGTTTGTAATTAGAATGTTAAAGATCACACTACATGTTAATCCACACTACTCACCTATGTTTAATCTATGTCATTTGATTGTATTGACATATGTGACTATTAAAGTTTTAAAATCACTTTTGAATGGTTTCTTCATTTATTTATTGTAAAATAATTGGAGTAGTTAGAATTTGTTTTTGATTGTATTACTTTCGTTTGTAATTTCTATTGTTTGTTTTTGAGAATGTTACTAATTAGTTTTTTTTATGATGTTTTGATTGTAATTCTTTAATCATAGCTAGAGTTTGTCTAATTTTGATTCTTTACCCTCCCACGTTTGGGGATGGAAGAGGCATGTTATTTTGGCACGACCCTTGGTTTGAAAATCAGTCACTAATTCTCAAGGAGGAATTCCGAGGGGTACGTATAAGGAGAGACTTCTTGGCGGTCACGGTTAGAGATGTAAGAAACAGACAATGGAGTTCGCTCCTAAGGCGAATAACGGAAGGGCATCGGATTCTTGAACACATCAACAACATTCAATTTCACGACAGAGCCGACATATATTCGTGGGAGGATGAGAAGACGGGAAGCTAATTTCAATGAAGGTGTGGAATGCTATTCAGAATAGGGAGCAGGTTTTTGGATATGGGCTCATTTGGTTTGGTCGTCTAAGGTGATTCCGAGACATCAATTCATTCTTTAGCTTACATTTCGGAAAAGATTAAACACTAGGGATCGAATAAGGAAGTATATGGAGATTCCGGATGTGAGTTGCCTATTGTGTGAGGGAGTGAGGAGACGATTGATCACTTATTTGGTTTATGCCCATTTGCTCCGAAACTATGGAAAAAAATTCCTAAGAATATGGAATTGGCTAGCTTTCCAAGGGAATGTGGGGATGTAAAGGAAGTCGCTTTGCTCTAGGAAAACGGTAAAATATTCCACTCAATTATGTTCAAGTGCGGCTTCAGTTCAATTGTCTATCATATTTTGTTGGAACAGAATGCAACAACATTTTCAAGAATCCGTAGAAGCATTGATGAGACCTGGGAAGATATTGTGTTTGATTGTATCTCAATTATGCAAACATGGAGACGTGTTCCTGCAAGTGAGCAAAATTGGAGTTTATGTCAAAGCTGGAAGATCTCTTAGAACGAAGTCACCCAAATAGAGAACTTAAAGGCGAAATAGAACTTTTAAAGTGTGTTTGTAATAATTCATTGCTCGTAGACTTTTAATACGTTTTCCTTACAAATCATGTCTAGGGCTGTCTTGTCTAGTATGACAGAATTTGAGATTTTTTAATGAAATGATTCTAAATTGTTTTTCCCAAAAAAATATATTAAAATCTCAATAATTCAATAAATTTGTTAAGTTTGTGTCCTTATAAAAAAAATATCATATTATGTCACTCTTCGTCAAAACTAAGTCATAATAATTCTTGACTTATTAAAAATAAAAAAATCATGCAAAATATAATGTTAATACTTGTTAATCTAATAGTCTTTTTTTTTTAACTATTTAACTTGTACAAGTAATTTGTGAGAATTAATCAAACTAAATTAGAGAGTATTTGTGCATGAGTAACACAAAAACAATTCATCATTGCTCTAAATAGTTGATTTACTTCCACAAATTGCATTAAAGAAATAAATAATGAATTAAATTAAATTAAAAGAAATTAGAAAAATAGAATCATGTCACTTTTCTACAATAATATTTGTTTGGTGGTCCAAAAATATTTTGATTAATGCATAATGGACCACTGGTCTTATTGTATTAAAAATAGTTGAATAATGCCTTGACTATTAGATCAATACAAATGACTATAGAAATCTTGAGAATAGAAAATTGCATCTTCACTTGTAGTCCAATAAACTTCTAAACTTCGAATTAGACAAATTTGATTTACAACTTCTTTTAAATTGTACTGAAAATGAAAATAATTTGAATTACGATCACCCATACATCATTTCATGAGTTCCATTTGAATTTTTTTAATACTCTTTTAAATATTAAAAAAATCTTCCTTTGATCCAGTTAGTAAAAACATATAGATAATGTAAAAGAAAAGAATTTACCTTGAATATTCTGGTTTAAAGACTAAATGGAGATTTGAAAACACTTTTCATGTTTTCTATATAATATCAAATTTGAAAACAGAAAATGTTTTCAAACTAATGACAATGTGAAGACACAAGATATAATAATCTAAGATAAGTTATAAATCATTAAATCGTCTTTGTCACTGCCATTCAAAACTTATTGCAATTGAAAATTCCATTATTTTCGGTATGCAATAGTAATACACCATGAAAAAAAAAGCAAGCATTTTTCAGATTCATCAATTCAAATTCAATTTCTCTGTAACACTCCCCCTTTACCGTCACAAAAAAAAAACACAAAACTTGAATTTTGACTCAAATCTTCCTCAAATCTTGATTCATGTTGTCTAACCCGCAAATAGATCTCAAGTATCAATCATATTCTAAAATAGTATACAGAGAAAAATGTACAAATTAATAATTATTCTAGATAACTTGTAGGAATTATAACACCAACTTGAACCCCTTTGATAAAAAAAATTGTTCCTGCAAAAAACAAAATCTGGAGATTTAAGAGAAATTCATCTTCAGCTTCTAAATCAAATTTAACATATATGTATCTAATTTACTCACATATTATTTTCCTCTTTTTCATGAAGATTCTTTTAGCATTAGCATTGGTTACAAATGCAGCAACATCGACGGAGACAGACTTTCCACGCAGGTGAGAACTTGAATGAATAGATTCATACCATGAACCCTAATTTCTTCAACTGACTCCTGCTCTAAATTATACCGAACAAGCCTGAAAATGTAGCATAAAAAATTAAAATTAGTTTTCTTGCAAACCTTTGTACAAATATTTATGAATTTAGATTTTTCTCATTCTCGCAAATTTTTTTATTATTTAATATAATTATTTTCTTGGTTATTAGATATGACTATACAATCAACTCATTATCATTAATTGGTTGTTTTACTAGCTATTTTCAATTATTCCCAACATACATACATTTTACTTAATATTACATTTTTTACTTACTTTTATTGAGTTGAGAATTGTATTAATGCTTCTTTATTTCTCATTCATGATTGTTCTTTGTATAGTTTTATATATATACTTAATTTAGTTGTTCTGATCAGCTTACCAAAATAACCATCATGATTATATTTGGAATCACCAGTAATATATAGGTTCGAAGGTGATTTGTAGTTGAACTTCTTAAGAACAACTTATGTGTTCAAACAAAGTGATTTTGAAGCTCAAATGAGATTTTTTGGATAAAAATGATAAAAATGGGTTTGGATAGTGTTATAGAAAAATTCTCTTCAAACAAGACAAGAAAATATAAAAAAAATTCAAAACTATTTTGAATAAGAATTGCAATGATTTCATAGGCCTTACTATCTAGTCTCCTTTGCATGATATTAAACTTATTCAAAGCAAATCCTTTTAAGCTAAGCTAAATATTTGTTAAATGATAGCCAAGGTATCAAAGAAGAGGAATTTTGTTCATCATGATATACCTTAAATAGACCAAATGTTCCAAAAATGATTGAAATTTGAAATCAAATTTTGAAGATGGCTTGAGAAATGCATGCTAGGTTTTTGACTTTGAATGCATGATTTTTTAAAATTTATGCTTATGAATGAATGAATTGAAAAAGACTTTGGTTGATGGATTAGATTATTTTTCCAGAAAATGAAATTGATTTAATATAAAAAATAATGCCAGGAATTTTAGTGACGAAAATATTAACGACGGTGGAGGCTTATGAGTCAAATTGTACCGATGCTAAAATAGCAACTAATGCGCAAAGCGTCTCTTTATGCGCCACTAAATGACACTGTTATTTTTATAAATAGATAAATCAAAATAAAGATTTTCCTCTCTGTAGTGAATTATGATTCTCAATATACAATCTCTGTAGTGAATTATAATTCATGGGCTTAATTATTTATTTCATCATATCACTTTTCATATCAAGTAAATATGAGTTGAGTAAAATAAATGATAAGCCCGATTTCATTGATTTCAACCGTGGTTCATTTTAGATCAGAACATAATTGACAAACATCACCAAATTTTATAGGAAATTTTACATATTATAGTCCAAATATCACCCAAATAAAGAGAATCACAATAAATAAAATTGAAATCCAAAAGCTGCAGGTTATCGAATGAAAAGATCAAATCTGTTTATAGAACATTTGGCTTGAAAGGTGTGATTGATTAATTTTGCGCTTTCACGGTTTGAGATTTGGCGGTCGTTGAATCAGAATGTGAGGTATGCAGCAAGTTTTCTGGTATAGACAATAACTTTATAAATAACTTCCTCACTTTCTAGAACAAGAAGATGCCTGAATTTTTCTGATGCAAAAGATTATAACACATATGTTACCGAATGAATATGTTGAAAGATATATAATGCAAACCAGATGTGCTGAAAGAAAAAATGATATATCTCATCATCATCATCAAATATTAATATTAATGTAGCTGGAAATAAAACACTTCATCCATACGACCTAGAATGATATGGGTGAGACCACTAAGATTCGAGATGCTACATAACAATTTATCCAAACATTCACCTTCGACACTTAGATCCTTGAGTGCTTTGAGACGTTACCAAATGATTATTTTGAAAGAAATAATGAGACCTAGATTGAGGTGGGTGAGACCACTAAGATTTGAGATGCTATATATATAACCATTCATTCGAACATTCACTTTCAACACTTAGATCTTTGAGTGCTTGGGGTGATTATTCGAATGAATTATTATTCATCATTAAGACTTTGGATTTGAAAATGTGAAGTAGTGTTATTCCCTTTGCTAGTAGTAGCAATGACAATGAAATTATCTTGCTATTTATAGCTGTTGGAGTACTTGTATGATGGAATAGTAACAAAGGTAAATGATAGAGCAACTTGTTATTTATATATATATTTAGAAAGTTTTGGATAAGTTTCAATTTAAGGTACTTGAAAATAGTTTTGTAAACACAACTCTTTAACACTAAAAGTTATTTTGGTGGATTAATATAAATATCTATATTGTGTTTTAATAACTACTAACTTTATATTCCAATTCTATTGGAGAAATTAAAATATCTTCACATAAAGATTTTTTTTAATTTAAGTTAGAGAAAATGTAAAAAGTGAATTGAGAAATGAAATGAATCATCAATGGTCAGTGCCGGAAAATGTGGTGGATGATGTTGACGTGGGTCAATATCCAATGATGCAGTTTTGTATGAGACAACGCTCAAGACATTAATGACGAGGATCCAAACAAGATGCAAATAGGACAAACTACTTAGAATTGAATAAATCAAGTATATACATGAAAGAGACAAATTGTATCGTAACAACACTTGAGGATGACGATGATCCAAAGATGATGCGATATTATACGACAAACTTCTTAAAATTCAATAAATAAAGTACGTAATTGAATAAGATAAATTGTATATATAATTTCCTCTATCCAATAAAGTATACCTAGCTAGCCTACATCATTATTGATTGTTCAAGATTCACATCAATGAACCAAAATGAAAGATACCTTAAAATTTTATAGTTTAAAAATTTTCACATGAATGGACCTCAATAGTCGTCTATAGTTTATAGTTTAATGTTATCAATCATAAATCAATAAGCCCATTTACATCCTTCACAAAACAAGTACTTCAACAAAATATAGTTTCAGCGACGCTTATATGCTGACACATATTAAACGTGGGTAAAAGTTATGAGAAAAAGAGTTTTGCCCACCTTTAAATTATATGCTAACAACCTTTATTATTATTGTTATTTTGATATATACTTGTTGTCAACCTTATAATTTAGTCACTTAAAATTTTAATATTTTTAACTTTAAAAATATTTTATTTCATTATTTTAATATATATAAACTAAAAATAAATGAAGTATTATATTATATTATATTATATTATATTATATTATATTATATTATATTATATTAATATTTTAGAATTTTTTATGAAACTAAATATATAGATATTTGAATTTAACCTAATTCTATTATTATATTTTGTTTCTCCCTCTTCTGAAATGTTTCGCGGAGGCTCTTGACGGAAGAAGATGAATATCGTGAGAAGCGACGAAATCCAACCCGAGAACAAGAAAAGGAGCTTCTAAAATAGCTGACTCCTAATTTGGAAGTGGGCGGAAAAGGACAAACCGAAGTCGACTCCCGATTTAAGATCGAGTCGTCTTCATTGTTGTTGGTTAGAGATCGAGTCGTATGCTACTAGTCTTCTTCTCCGCTACTAGTTGGATGATGTAAAGAATATGTAGAAAGTCAATTGAGAAATGAAATCAATTATCAATGGTCAGCGTCGCCAAATGTGGTGGATGATGTTGATGTGGGCCAATATCCAATGATGTGGTTTTGTATGAGAAAACGATCAAGACATTAATGATGAGGATCCAAACAAGATGTCGAATACGACAAACTCCTTAGACTTGAATAAATTAAGTATATACATGAAAAAGACAAATTATATCGTTATAACATTGAGGATGACGATAATCTAAAGATGATGCAATATTATCCGACAAACTCCTTAGAATTCAATGAATTGAGTATATAATTGAAGAAGACATATTGTATATCATTTCCTCTATCCACTAAAGTATACCTAACTAGCCCACTTCATTATTGATTGTTCAATATTCACATCAAGAAACCAAAATTAATGATACCTTAGAATTTTTAATCACATTCTTTACTATAAATAATTCCAAAGAAGATTAAATCTATATAGATAACTTTAGTACAAGTTAGAATAAAAGTAAAATAATAAAAAGTAATAGAATTAGTCATTTTTTACTTGCATCTGAAAAAAACTTTACTTTTATTACAATAGGAGAGACTTGAAAATAAAAGGTGGAAATTTGAGGATAATCTAAAGGAAGAGACTTAACCTTCAATATTCCAATTTAAAGACCAAATGAAGAAATTTGAAAACACTATTTTTAGTATGCAAAAATGATCCATTACCAAATCCATTCATCATTTGATCCATTTCTTCTTCCATTCAATTCAATTCTCTACATCACTCCACTCCACTCCACTCCTCATTTTTATTTTCATTTTGAAAATGATCCATGAAACTTAAAGTGACGTTAATGCAACACGACAAATGTGTTACATGAAGAAAAATGCAGAGAATAATAAAAAACAAAACGAGAAAAATAAAAATGCAAAATCACCGAGCAAGAAGATCTTCCAAAAGAGCAATGAGATCACTCGTTGAGTCCACGTTCTTACCGGATTTCACCTTAGCCATTGTCATGATAATAACATTTTGAATGGACCTCAATGTTCGTCTATAGTTTTCAAGGTTCTTCAGTTCCGCTCAAGCCAAATAATCCCCCACAAAATAACTGGAATAAAAGCCTACCGTTTTAGACTAGCTAATTTGACTGCCTCCACTCAAATTTTCCAACAACTATTAGTTGAACCCTAGTCAAATTCAAAGAAGGCTCCAAACCCCCAACCACGGACTCACAATGCAAGAGGAGGTGCAAAACTGTCTCCACCGCCTTAAGACATCAACATTGACTTGCCATAATAAACCCTTACACTTAATTTTGTCATTTGTTAAAATACCTCCATGAATAGAACTCCAACCAAAGAACGAAATATTAGTAGGCACCTTAGAGTTCCATAACAAGTCCAAACAAAAACTCCATGGACAACTTTATATTGAGAGAAATCAGAAACATCACAAGCTTGATTTACTACGAGTGTATCAACTTCGGAATCCAAATTCTCATCCAGAAATAGAAAATGTTTTCAAATAGGCATAGCCAAACTAATGCCAAAATTGGCTCTTGATTCTAGTGGGATAGAAAATAGAAAAATAAACATCATTTTCATTTAGTTTAGACACCCCTAACTTCAGCAGCAAGAAACAACTAATAATACTTCAGATACAGAAAAAAACAATTGAGATTGCAATGTGAATCCATAAGATATATTAATCTCTAAACTAAGATAAATTATAGATCTTGAAATGGATTTTTTCACTGCCATTCAAAATTGATTCAAATTCAAAATTCCATTATTTTCATTATGCAATAGCAATACACCATGAATCCAAAAGCCTCTAACATTTGATCTGTCTCTTCATCAACTTTCTGCAGCAGTCCACCACCTCCACCCCTTTTCTGTGACAGAAAAAACACAAATCTTGAATTCAGACTCAACCCCTCTTCATATCTTGCTTCATGCTGTCTGATCCAACCCGCAAAAAGTTCTCAATATCAATCATTTTCTAGAATTGCCAGCGAAATCTAGATACCTTATGGGAATTATAGCACCAACTTGAACCTCTTTTATAAGTAATTGTTCCTGCAAAACCTAAAATCTGGACATTAAAGAGAAAACATTTTTGTATTTGTAAATCAAATTTATCTAGTTTACTCACATATTCACTTTCTCTTCTTCTTGATGATTCTTAGTAATAGGAACACGACTGAGACGAGACTTTCAAGGTAAATGTGTACTTCAGTTAAATCATTCATACCATGAACCCTAATTTTCTCAAATGACTGTTGTTCTAAATTATACCAAATAAGGCTCACTGAAAATCAATGTTCAATAGTACTTTCTGGTTACATTTTGAATAAGAAATAGGTTTCACATTTCACAGAGATACAAAATGATTTGTCCGTGATATTGTAATCAATTTCGACCCATATTCATTTTCACCACCATATTCCTTCAGCAAAAATACATCCACAAAGAGTCGTCGTAATGACAACTTATCGAAAGGCATCCACCTAAATTATTCAAATATAAACATAAATGAGGACCAAGTACTCAATCTGTGGAATTACTGTGTATGTCTTAATAAATTATCCAAATATAAAACTAAAAAAATGTCAGGTACAAAATATTAATTGCGACAAAATATTAATTGAATAATTAGAAATTTAACATTCTTTAAATTATAATTTCAATAATTCAATAAATGTGTTAAATTTGTGTGCTTGTAAAAAAAAACATGTCATATTATGGCACTCCTATGTTCCCTTCAATCAAAACTAGATCATAATAATTATCAACTTGTTACAATCTAAAAAATATGGATAATAATAATGTTAATGTTCATTAACTTAATAGTCGAGTAAGAATATCTTGATATATGCATATTGTGATCACTGGTTTTATTTTATTAAGAATAGTTGAATAATGTATTGACATCAATACAAAAGACTACAAATATTGAAATGAATAGAAAATTGCATCTTCACTTGTAATCCAATAAACTTCTAAATTTCGAATTAGGCACATTTGATTGACAAGTCGCTTATTAAATTGTACTAGTATGAAAAAACTTTGCATTACGGTCACCCCAAATATACATAATTTTACTCTATTAAAAATATATATAGCTAATGTAAAAGAAAAACATTTACTTTCAATATTATGATTTAAAGACAGAC
This sequence comes from Impatiens glandulifera, assembly GCF_907164915.1. Lineage (NCBI taxonomy): Eukaryota > Viridiplantae > Streptophyta > Magnoliopsida > Ericales > Balsaminaceae > Impatiens > Impatiens glandulifera. The sequence continues at coordinate 4,576,202 of NC_061867.1, read as the reverse complement.
TAAATGGAAATCTGAAAACAATTTTCATGTTTTCTATATAAGATCAAATTTGAAAAAAGAACATAATTTCTCATCCAAAACCAAAAAATGTTTTCAAACTAATGGCGAAATGCCTCTTTGATTATATATATTCCTTTTTAGCAAATAGAAAAGTAAAAAAAAAAAACTCACCATCTGGTTTAGTGCCTTTTAAGGAGACAATCAGTTAAGAAATCCCTAATTTATGGCTACAACAGCTAATAATATTTCAGAAATGGAGAAAGAATTGAGATTGCAATGTCAAAATGAAAATGTACCATAAAATATAATAGTTTCCAATCTAAGATGAGTTATAGATCTTGAAATGGTCTTTCTCACTGTCATTCAAAACTTATTCTAATTCAAAATTCCCATTATTTTTAGTATGCAATTGCAATGCACCATTGAATCCAAAACATCATTAAGCAGTCATTTACTTTAGCTTCTACCATTATGATCTGAAACTCTTCATCAATTCTCTGCATCACTCCACCACCTCCCCGTCTTTTCTGTCACAAAAAAAACACAAATCTTGAATTCAGACTCAAACCCTATTCTAATCTTGGTTCATGTTGTCTAACCCTGAAAATGATCTCAGTATCAATCATATTCTAAAATCGCGAGTGAATATACATATTAAAGGGAATTAAGTGACTTGTATAGTACGCAAATTTGGAGATCCACGCAATAAATATGATATAAAAGGCGTTTCCAAATAACACATTATCAAATTAGCAAATAGTATACATAGAAAAGTGCACATATTTGATCATTAATCTAGATACCTTGTATGAATTAGAGCACCAACTTGAACCCCTTTGATAAAAAATTGTTCCTGCAAAAACAAAAATCTAGACATTTTAGAGAAACCCATCTCCAACTTCTAAATCAAACTTAACATATATGTATCTAGTCTACTCACATGTTATTTTCCTCTTTTTTATGAAGATTCTTCTTAGCATTGGAATTGGTTACAGCTGCTGCAACATCGACGGAGACGAGACTTTCCACGCAAGTGAGAACATCAAGGAATTTATTCATACCATCAACCCAAATTTCCTCAAATGAATCCTGCTCTAAATTATACCAAACAAGTATCTTAAAATTAAGGTCTAAGAGTACTTTCTTACCACTTTTTGAATAGGCAATAGGTTTCACAGCGTAAACGGAAGGAAATTGAATTGTTGGTGATATTGTAACAAATTTTGACCAATATTCACTTTTCCCGCCATATTCCTTCAACAAAAATACATCTACACTCGTTGATTGGTATTGATAACTTAACGAAAGACATCCTTCTAAATTATCCAAATATAAACCAGAATCAATACCACAAAACTCTGGTGGTGGAATTACTCTATATTTCTCAGTCCTAATATCAAAGGCAACAATTGAGCTTTCTTTTTTTGAATCCAACATCACATCTGAGATCCAGTGCACAGCTCCCCCGGCTATTGAATTTCCAGTTCTGTTAAAGTCCGGACAGTGAAGACAATTCTCTGACTTATGCCAGGAATTTGATTTTAAACTATAAACCTTAACCTCAAAATCTTGAAAATCGCTCCCATAAAGTACCACAAGTCTCACCACCTTGTAATCGCCATTTATGTTATCGTAACCAAGTTGATAAACTCGCTCTCGTCGAGTATTTCCAAAGACTTTCTTCTCACTGGCAATTTCAGTTGGTGTGTAAGGCAATTTTATAGACTTCCTGGTTGAAGGATTCCATAAAATGACATCTCCATTGGGATTCGACATGCAGAGCAAGCCATCACAGGAGCCCCAAAGGGTCTCGTAATTCTTATAACACCTCAACGGATGGTTATCAACATCTATAGGTTGAATAACGTCGTTGTCTAAGGAATCAAAGTCCACCCTATAGGTATCGCCGTCCCACAGGAGGAGGTCGAGGTTGCTCTTGGTTTGGACTGATCGGTTCAGATGCAATTTAACGAAATAGGAAGTACTGATTAAGGCAAGCCAGGGTTTAGATACACACCTTGAACGGAGCAGACACTTAACAGGCAATCGAGAAAGAATGTTTGCTATAATCTCATCCGGAAACGGCGACATCTTCTGCAGACTGTACAATGCAAGAAGAAAATGAAATCAGATTAGAAGAATTAACACTTCTCACCAAACAGGCATACGAATAGGGTTTCAACTACCTTGGTTTTCCGCAGAAGCTGGGAGTAGGGTTTTGCAGAAGGAGAAAAGAAAATGCTTTGACTTTGTGTTTTTGATTTTGACATAATAAATAATTTATTTTAACAAATGCTTATTTGTTAAAATATTTTTTTTTTGTTAAAAATTAAAATCAATTAAGTTTGATAAAAAATAATTATGTAACTTTATCTAAAAATTTATCAAAAAAATATTTTTTATCCATTATTTAATTTTTAATTTAATTAATTTATCTTTTCTAATGAATAAAAAAAAAGTAATTTCACTTTTCACTTTAACCATTTTCAAAATAATATGATTGTGTTGGTAACCAAATATTAGTTTAAAAATATTAAATTTTAATTTGCTCAATTTTACTTTTAATTTTGTTTTTATTAAAAGAAAATTCAAAACACATATTTTATTATTTTATAATATTGAAAAATATAAAATATACAATATTTTACTTCACACAAATTTGTACTTAAATATTAATATGAAAACTCCTTAGAGTTGATTAAATTAAATATATAGATTGAAAAGACATATAAACAACACTGGACTTGAATGATGTGATACTAGACAAACTCCTTAGAATTCAATAATTGATGCAAATATTATGCAATACTATTAGACAAACTCCTTTGAATTCAATAAATGAAGTATAGAGAAATAGTATATCATTTCCTTTATCCACTAAGTATTCCTATCTAGCTCACTTCATTATTGATTGTTCTAGATTCACATCAAGAAAGTAAAATTAATGATACCTTAGAATTTTTAATCACATTGATACTCTTTGTCACTATAAACAAATCACATTATTACATTAATAATAGTGTATTCTCTCTTATTCAACCAAATTTTAATTGGCTACTATCAAACAAATCAAAACCAAATCAAAACGGGAATGAAATAACCTTCTCAGGGGAAATCTAGAAGGTACAAGGATCCTCAATATTTTGTCTTTCTATCACTTTAATAATTGTGAAAATGAAGGTAGGTTTGACTCGAGATCGACATGGAATATTGTTCACGATACAAGGGAGGTGGTTCCATAGTCCCATTTAGTGTTGTCCAATGAGGCTATTTCTAGACAACAATTCATTTTTTTGGGGGGACTGATTTAGTGTCATTTCATTAAAAATTCCCAAAAACGGAAGAAAAAAAACCATGAGTTTAAGAGATCATTCTAGACAGGCCTAAAATTATTTTGAAGTCGTAACAATCTGAATAAAAGTTAAAAAGCTAAAAACATAAATGAATTATCTAATTACAATGCTTTCAATTCTAATGAATTCAAAAAATGGTAAATTTCAGTTCCTGCCGATATTCCAGTTCTGCTCCGTGTTTGGAATTCTTCTCCATATTCTCGCGAGGGCACTGCAATCCGATACAATACAATATCTTTCCATAACTCTTCAACGCTCCTGTGGGTTCTGTCATTTACTCTTGCATTTCGTTCTTGTCAAATGTTATACACCACTACTCCAAAGCCGCACTTGAACACGCTTGTTGCAAATCTATTTCCCTTGGATTTGAGTAGTGTCGCTTCTTTGAATTCATTACATTCGCTCAGGAAACTGATCAGCTCTAGGTTTTTATAGAATCTATTTCAAAGCTCCGAAACAATACAATAGCTCCCAAATAGGTGATCTATGGTTTCTTTATTTCCTCTGCATAGAAGACAGCTCGCGTCCGGAATGCTCATATATTTACTAATACTATCACGAGTGTTGAGTCTTTCCCAGAAGGCGAGTCATATGATGAACTAGTGTCGAGGGATAATTTTCGTTGACCATACAAGAGGAGTTCATTCTACTTTCTGCGCTTTTTCCTGGGTTACCTCCCATATTTTCTTCGATACCAGCTTCCCATTGTCCTCATCTTTTCATTCATGAATATCCGGTCTATCGTGTAGTTGTATGTTACTTATATGATCAAATATCATCTGTCCTTCTAGATTTCTTATCAAGAGTAAGTCTCAATTCCCGTCTTTAATGTCTTTGATTTTCACTTCTACATAGTCCCTTTCTGATACGAGTATTTTGAAACTCCTCCTTGTGGATGATAGAATGGTTTTCGAACCAAGGGTTGTGCCAGAATAGAGTGTATTTTCTATCCCCTAGCCGGATGTCATAAAGATCTACAATTTCGCTTCTTAGATTAAGAATCTTTTTTAGAGACCAGCTCATACCTTCATGAATTTTTCATGTCCAGATGTTGGTTTCGTATTTCATAAACCTTGTATGCACTCATTTGATCAATAGTGACTCCTGATTGCGCTCCCAAGCCCACAGATGCTTGAAGGTGAGAGCTTTGTTCCACTCGATATAGTTCTTCAAGTCGATTCCTCCCTCGTTAGGGATGTAAATGAGCCGAGCCGAGCCGAATAGTATCATGCTCGAGCTCGGCTCGTCTAGTATATATTCGGGTTCGAGCTTGGCTCGAGCTTGTTTCGAGCTTTTACAATTGAGCTCGAGCTCGGCTTGTATGGATTTATTTGAGCTCACGAGCCGCTCGTTCTTGGCTCGTTTAAAGCTCGTTTAGCTCATTTAGAAATCTCGTTTAGAAATCTCGTTTAAAGCTCGTTTAGCTTTATAGGTTATTATTATATTAATATAAATATAATCATGTAATAATATTAATTATTATAATATATATTTATATATTACTATTTTTTTAATAATTTACAAATTATATTTAAACAATATTATAATAGAACGTGTTCGTGATCCTATAAACGAACTTGTTCGCGAGCTTATAAGCGAGCCTATAAACGAACATGTTTGTGAGCTTACGAGCCGAATATCGAGAAGTTCAAGCTCGGCTCGTTTAAATTTTTGAGCTTTTAAACGAGCTTGAGCTCGGCTCGTTAAGACTAACGAACGAGCTCGAACGAGCTTTTTGTCGAGCCGAGATTCGAATAGATCGAGAGCAGCTAGGTTCATTTACATCCCTATCCCTCGTCCTTCGGTTTGCAGAGAGCGGTCCATTTGACTTTATTTCCTCATCAGCGTGTCGAGCTCCTTCATTATATTCTTCGGAATGACCATCTGCTGCGCCCAATAGCCAACTATGCCAATGATCACAGTTTTGATAAGTTCGATTCATTTTATGGTTTGTCTTTCGTGAAAGACTTAACATGCGCAGTCGAATTAAGAAGTATATGAATATCTCGGATCTCAACTGCCTTCTTTGTATGAGAAATGAGGAGACCATTGACCACCACTTTGGGGACTATCCATTTGCTTCTTTGCTATGGGGTAAGTTCTCAACACCAATGAGTCTCTTTAACTTCCCAAAAAAAATGGGCTGATATCAAGGAAATGACAATCATCAAGATAAAAGGTAATGACTTTAGTTCAAATGTCTTCAAGTGCTTCTTTGAAAATAATGTTTATCATATTTGGATGGAGAGGAACACAAGATCATTTTCAACGGTTTGAAATGATGTGGAGTTTGTTTGGAATAAAATTATATTTTATGAAAACTCACTCATTTGAACGTGGTGGAGAATTCCCAATTGTGAAAGAAATTGGTTGATTTGTCAAAGATGGAGTATTGCATATGAGAAAATCACAATTACTTCTGATTTCAAGGCACTCTAAACTTCATTGTTTTTTCATTCACTTTTGTTCTCATTTTGGTTGTTTTTTCTATTTTCATCTTATTGGTTAATTCATTTTTGGCAAAAACTTGTTATGCCTGAATCTTGAACCTTTTGTAATTTTTTACTCTTTTCGGGTCTTTTTATTTAATGACATTATGTCGTTTTTTCAAAAAATATTATATAATAAACTTGAGTACAAGTGAGAATAGAAGTAAAATAGTATAAAATATATGGATAATAAAAAAATAATAAAGTTAATTATTTTTTACTTGCAAATGAAAAAAACTTTACTTTTATTATAATAGAGTATAAAATAAAAGGTGGAAATTTAAGGATAATCTAAAGGAAGAGTTAACCTTAAATATTCCAATTTAAAACCAAATGGAGAAAATTGAAAACACTATTTTTTGTATGCAAGGATTTCATAGATTCATTGTCAAATCCATTCAACATTTGATCCATTTCTTCATCCATTCAATTCAGTTCCCTGCATCAATTCAATCACAAAAAAAACATAAATCTTGAATTCAGATTCAAACCCGTCTTTATCTTAATTCAAATTGTCTAACATGACAAAAAAAAATCAATATCAACCATAATCTAGAATTGCAAGCGAATAAACATTCGAAAATAAAAAAGGTGATTTGTTACATACTGAAAAAACATATATTTGTTCATTAATCTATCTTTTAAGAATTATAACATCAACTTGAACCTCTTTGATATGAAATTATTCTTGCAAAATCCAAAATCTTGAGATTAGAACAAACACCATTTTCTATTTATAACATATATCTATCTAGTCTACTCATCGATTCATTTTCTCTTCTTCATGAAGATTCTTCGCATTGGGCTGGAACATCGACATAGACATAGACAAACTTTTAAGGTAAATGCATAAACAAAAGTATGCTTTTGATATTCAGCGAGAAAGTGTAAATCATTGATTATACGATAGGCTAAGAAAGAAGTATTCAAAATTGGTAGACAAATCAACCATAGAGTGTGGACACTTGTCTGGCCCATCGGGCTTGGACTAATAATATATATTATATATTATTACATATTATAATGATATGTTATATATTATAATAATGTATGATATACTATATTATTATATGGTATTCTATACCATATAATACATAGCAAGAATTTCCAATCAAGACACACAAGTTTGATGAAAACAAGACAGAGAGAGCAGGACAAAGACATGCGTCAAGACGAAAAACTTTTTTTTTCAATTATTTTCTTTTCTCTTTCTAGATAGTTTTAAAAGGTTTAGGTAATCTTTCTGATAGTAAACATTATTTTGTAAAAACTTTGTATTATCCATTATAAATGATATTATAGTGGATGATTTAAACGGCATAAGGGTCCCATGATTTTAATATTGTTGAAGGATTTTTCATGTTAAATATTGCGTCTCTTTCTTTGGTTGTTTGTTTGGTTGAATAAAGACTGATAGGTTATAAACATAAAACTAAAACAAAAAGAATCTTTCCACATTAGATTCTTTTTATCTACAAGTGATATTAGAGCATGTTGTAATCATTGTGATATTTATAATAATGAAGAGTAATACGAGTAGAATGATTATTCTTAATAAGTCTAACTATAATGTGTGAAAATGAAATATGGAAGATCATCTTTATGTCAAAAATTATTATTTATATGTGTTTGCTAATGAAATACAGAAGACAAAACTGATGAGCAATGAACTTTGATTCATCGTCAAGTGTGTAGCTACATTATGCAATGGGTGGATGATAATGTTCTCAACCATGTCAGTGAAGAGATACACGCGAAGGGTCTAAGAAGAAAACTTAAATTATATGCTCGGAAGACTGGTAACAACAAACTGATTCTTCTTAAACATATGATGGGCTTGAAATTCCATGATGGAAACACCATGTCCGATCACTTGAATACATTTCAGGGGATTATTAATCAGCTAGCTAGAATGAGTATAAGTTTGATGATGAAGTGAAAGGATTATGACTTCTTGGTATAATATCGGACTCATGAGAGACGTATGGATGTAAATGAGTCAAGTCGCTCATGAGATACTCGCAAGCCGCTCGGTCAAAACTCGACTTGAGCTTGACTTTGATTGAGTTCGAGCCAAGCTCGAGCTGAACTCGAGCTCATATAATGCTTACTCAATGACTTGTCGAGCTTTTTCGAGTCTAATAATATAATTTATTTATTTATTTATTTCATATTAAAATTTAAAACAATATATTTTTTCTTTTTTCTCTCTTTTCAAAACTCATATAATAGGCCCAATCCATATTATTATATTATATTATCTAAAAAAAATCATAATTCTTAGCGTATCAATCTACATGACTCTTCGTCTCTTTTACTTCTTTCTCTTCTGTCTTCACAATATTTTTCTTCTTCTTTATCGACATTTCTTCTTCTTCTTCACCATTTCATCATCTTCTTATCTTCTTATTCTTTTCACCATTTCATCTTCTTCTTATTTTTCCGTCTTCACTATTTCTTTTACTCATTAATAATAGGTTGATTCAATTTTTTATATTATATTTCATCTACAATATTTCTCTCATTCATTCACAAGGCTTACAAGGTAAATTAAAATCTGTCTATTTTCACTATTTTATTTCTTTTTGTATTATGAGAAGCTTATGTTATAGGATGAATATAGAAAAAGACTATTATATATATGAGGAGTGATAGGGGGAGAGAATTTGAGGGAGGAAATGGGGAGGGATTGATGTGTCACTACATCATGGTTGGTTGGAAAAATGATAAAAGGTGAGGAGGGAGAGAAGATAGAGAAATTTTGTAATTTTTTTGGCTAATCAAATTACAAATTGCGCCATATCATTCTCTCCCCTATTCCCTCCCTCAAATATATATATATATATATATATATATATATATATATATATATATATATATATATATGTGAAATTATATTAGAGGTTGAATAAATATAGAATCTTATGTATGATTTTCAATTTATATTAGGGTTGAATTAATGATAGAATAAATGCATAGATAAGGATATAATTATTATATTATATATAATATTATATAATATTAAAGGATATAAAAAAGGTTAATATATTATATATAATATTGAAAGAGATAAAAAAATGTTAATATATTATATATAATAAAAATTAAAATAATGTTATTATATATTTTATAAATAATATGAAGGGATAAAAAAATGATAGTATATATATTACATATAAAATGATGAGAGAAAAAATGAATTTATAAGATTAATAATATATTATAATGTATAAAAAAATTAATAGATTCTAGCTATAAATAAGTTAATAAATTTTTGTTATATTTGAACCCAAATAATTTAAATATATATAATAAAATTTAATATAAAACTTGTCTAATATATTTTTTTTTGGCAGTATCTACTTTTTAATGTATAAGTTAATTTTTAAATATTTTTCTAACATGTATTTTTATATTAATTATTTTTAAGCTTAAACATTTAATATTATTGACGGTAGGTAAGTACGTGTTTATAAATTTAAAAAAGATTAATATATTGAATGTTCAAACAATTTATAATATTTTGTATTTTAATTTTGAAATTTTATGTTTTAGAATTTTGATTAGTAATGGTGGTTTGATGCTTTTGGATTATCATTTTTTAAATTTTGAATATTTATGATTTTTTCATATTTTTATTTTGAAATATCATGTTTTAAAAGTTGAATATGTATGAAAGTTTGTTATTTTCATTTCGAAAATAAATTTTAGTTTGAGTTCGAGCTCGAGCTTGAGTTTGAAAATTTAATTTTAGTTCAAACTTTTCGAGTCGAGCCGAGCTTGTAGGTTAATAGTCGAGCTCAAACTCGAGCTCAAATTTATAAACTCATTCGAGCTCGAGTTCGAGTCGAGCAAATAAATACTAAATCGAGTGGAGCTCGAGCTCAAGCTTGTTCGAGCTCGACTTAGCTCATTTGCAGCCCTAGAGAGAAGTTCAAAACGTCATTATCTAACTCAGCTACAAATAGTATGTGTACTATGGAGGTAGTGAAGAGTAGTGTCCTTAATGAAGAGATGAGAATAAAATCTCAACTTCTTCGCATTTTAATGTCCTACTTACTGAAATAAATGGAGGACTGAGAGTAGAGGCCCGAATGAGAAAAGTAGAAGTAAAAGTAGATCTGATAATAATATTAATACTGAGTGTTATCATTGTGGAAAAAATGGTCATATCAAGAAATTTTACCGAACATTCCTAAGAGAGAACATAAATAAAATGATAAAGAAAGGAAAATCGATGACAATGACAAACATGAGAAAATAAGTGTGACCACCAATGATTTCTTTAGTTTGTATGACAATGATGTTAATCTCATTTTCCAAAAGACTAGTCGGGTGAGTGCTTCAATAAATGCCACATCGCGGAAGGATTTCTTCACATCCTACACTTCCAGTGATTGTGGAAGGGTTAGGATTGGTAACGATGGCATTGCCAAAGTTATTGGTTTTGAAAATGGGTGCCTAAAGCTTGAAAATGGAAATACACTGGTTTTGAAGAATGTGAAGCACATGAATTTGATGTCCAATGGAAAGCTCGTTGATGAAGACTTTTGCAATACTTTTCGTGACGGGAAATGGAAGTTTACTAAAGGCTCATTGATATTGGAAAAGAGAAAAAATGCTCCTAATTGTATACGACGTAGGAAATGATTGTCGATTCTTCATTCAATGCAATTGATGATGAAGAAAACATTGAGCTTTGACAAATAGACTTAGTCATATGAGCGAAAAATGCTTGATGATATTGGCTAAGAAAAGTCTTTTCTATGAAGTGAAGAATGGTTCTTTGAAGAAGTGTACTAATTGTTTAATAGAGAAGCAGACAAGAATTTCCTTCAAGAATGTTCCTCACTCGCAAAAACCAAGTATACTTGATTTATTATATTATGATGTGTGGTCATATGAAAACAATGACACTTAATGACACTTAGTTGTGGCTTATATTTTGTGGTTTTTATTGATGATCATTCAAAGAGAGAAAAGAAAAATTAAATATAAACTTTCATTGTAAACTTCTGCCCCCTCTTTTTTCATATTAATTAGAAATTAACTAGAGCATATTTTTGTTTTTTTTTTTTGGGTAGAATAATATGATTTATTATAGTTGTGAAAAATATGAGCACAAAATAAAAAGACAGATACTCTCAGTTGTTTGGGTTAGGAAAATTTCGACTTTAGATCATGTGTAAATATCCTTGTAATTGTTTTCTGACAATATCTCTTTCGATTTGATTTATATATTCTATTTTTTTGACACCACAAATTAATTAATTTGAAAAGATTCACATGATACAATTGCCGTGTGGAAATGAAGCTAAAGGGACCACCTAAGAAAACGAGTCGAGTCCGAGTAGTGTTGTACTCAAACTCGAGCTCGAAAAATATTAAAATAAAGGAATTGGGGATGGCCATCCACAATTTAGTAATGGCCCTTGCAACATGATTTCTATGGCCGAAGATAGAAGACATGACCCACACCAAGCTCTTATTCATATCATTGTTATCATAAGTCTCGGATTTCAAATGTTTTATACACTGTCATTTTTTATTGTGAGAGTCCTCTTGTTCACATTGTGATTGCAATGAATTGAAGAAAAATCATAAATAAGTATTTTTTTCATTATTACAAAGAAAAATCTACACAAAAGAAGAATTAGAGTCAAATAGAAATCAAAGATGATGAAGAGAAACTCATAGTTAGGTGGTAGAGCGTAAAAATTAATATCTACACAAATGAGTTCGAACATTCACATTGCTAAAAACCCTTATATATTATTAACTTTTTCATAATGTTATTATTGTAAGCTACAATTCCTTATTTCCTTACACTATGAAGGTGAAACAATTAATAAAAGAGAAAGTGAATATATGATTGCAAAAAGTTTTTTCTTTTACGAAATAAGTTATCTCATACTGTTACACAAGTTTATTGGACAAATCAACCTAAACATAAATGTACGGTGAAAATTAATGTTATTAAAAAACGATGTCGTAACATACCTAATTAAATTTGAAAGGGTCAACAAAGAGATGCCTCCTAAATTCCTAACATGACAACAAAAAAAGATGTAAAATAGTATTAAAATGTTTTCTATATATGAAGATAATTTAATATGTCCACTAGAATATAAATTTAGTAGTTATTAAAACACAATAAAAATAGTTATTAAATAGAATTAGACATCTTACATGTCAGTACTACTTTAAACAATCTTAGTTTCGTCCCTAAAGAGTTTAAGCAGTAAATAGTTTATATTTGTTTTGAAATAAAATTATAAAGCATTAATATTAATTTATACTTAATTCTTCATGTGAGAATAGATTAATTTGTGCTAATATAAAAATAACTTAGTTCACTTAATTAAGATCTTTCAATCATTACTTCTTAAATTTCAAAAAAAATGTGCTATGGGTCATGCAGGCTATGATGGTCCACGCGGAAAGTGTGGTCCATTTTGTATGTGATAAGTCTCAGTAGGCACCACACAGAAAGTGTAGTCAAATTTGTATGTGATTTTTTTCAATTTATGTTCTTCAGTAGACACAGATATACGTGAGTACCAAAATAACATTTGTGAGAAGTTTATTCATCTGATTGATTGAGAGAGAAATCACCATGGTTGATGCAGCTCTAATTAGTGGTTTGGTTTCAAATTTGGCACCTCTGATTAATGATGAATTCTCTTTGTTTTGGAGTTTTAAGAAGGAGGTTCAAAAGCTATCGAGCACTCTATCTGCAATTAATGCCGTACTCAATGATGCTGAGCGAAAGACCGTGCGGGAGAAGGACGAACAAACGGAAGATTGGTTGCGAAAACTTAAAGATGTATTGTATGAAGTTCGGGACATCATAGATGATTGCAGATTTGAAGATCTTCGTCTTCAAGTCAAAAGGCGTAATGCCTTCTCTTCAACCCGGATCAAGGTAACCAATTTTATCACCCATCCTTTTAGCAATACTAAGATGCGTCTCAAAATTGGTCACAAAATTAAGGATGTTCAAGAGAAGTTAGACCAAATTTCTTCAGAGCGCCAAAAGTTACATTTTCGTGAATCTATTCATGACTCAAAAATAGACAATCTTACTAGTAGTTGGCGTGAAACCATGTCTCTTCCTAGTTCTAGTAAAGTATATGGGAGAGAAAAGGAGAAGAAACAGATTATTGATATTCTACTCAATAATACATCTAGTGTTAGTGTTGCTACAGAACTATCTGTTTTGCCTATTGTTGGAATTGGGGGTCTAGGTAAAACAACACTTTCCCAAATGGTCTTCAACGATGACCATGTTTCTAAGCATTTTGATCCCAAAATCTGGGTTTGTGTTTCTGATGAATTTGATATTAAGTTGATCATCAAAGCCATCATAGGAGCAAATAATGAAACTTCCTTGGAGATATTGCAGAAAATGATTCAAGATAAATTGAGAGGGAAAAGATATTTGATTGTATTGGATGATGTTTGGAATGAAAACGAAGATGCATGGAATCAATTGAGATCTATATTAGATTGTGGATCAAACGGTGCGTTTGTCCTTACCACCACACGTAAAGGAAATGTGGCAAAAATAATGAAAAACCAAAGCATTCCACATTTTGAATTATCATCACTATCTGAAGATGATTGTTGGTTATTATTCGAAGAACGTGCATTTGAGCATGGAAAACCAAAACCTCCAAACTTCATTAATATTGGTAAAGAAATAGCTAAAAAATGTAAGGGTGTTCCCTTAGCAGCCAAGACATTGGGAAGTCAATTGGGGTTCAAGGGTGACGAAAAGGAATGGTGCAGAATAAGAGATAGCGAGATATGGGAGATATCCCAAAATGAAGAATCTAATCTCTTGCCTATTCTAAGGTTGAGTTACTATGACCTCCCTTATTATTTGAGAAGATGTTTCGTACTTTGTGCTATATTTCCCAAAGATACTAAAATTGAAAAGGAGACATTAATCCAATTGTGGATGGCCCATGGTTTAATTCCTAAAGTTAAAAACCAAGAAATGGAAGATGTTGGGAATACAATTTGGAAGGAGTTGTGCTGGAGATCATTTTTTCAAGATGAAAATGATAACAAAGATTGGTATGATACAGTTTATACAACTTGTAAGATCCATGATCTTATGCACGATCTTGCGCAATCTATTATGAGAGATGAATCTTATACAATAGATGCTAATAGCTCAAGTGATGACTTAAGACAAGAAATTCATCATGTAACAATAATGGTTCATAAGTTAGACAAAACATCAATTTGTTCTCTTAAGAAAATTCGAGGGTTGCAATCAATAATGTTCAAAAGCAGTTATTGTAATGCCACAAAGGATATTTGGAGTGTAACTTCCACAAAGGATATTTGGAGTGTCTTGAAGGAACTCTCGTCTTTACGTGTCATTGAAGTAAGACGTCATGTGCAATATGAAGATTTGAGTAATGTGGGATGTCTAAAACATCTTAGATACCTAGACATTTCCTATAGTCAGATGACCTCATTGCCTAATAGTATTTGTGATCTCTTGAACTTACAGACTCTGAAACTCAATAACTGTTTTAAGCTTGAAAGTTTGCCTAGAAATATGATGGACCTTATTAACCTGAGACATCTCTATTTGGAGGGTTGTAATGGATTAAAATATATGCCTAGAGGTATGGGGCAATTGAAATATCTCAATAGGTTAAGCTTGTTTGTGATAGGCAATGAGAAAAGAGATTGTCAACTAGATGAAATAAAAGAATTGGATATCGGAGGATCTTTGACAATTAAGAATCTTGGAAGAGTTAGGGATGAATCTATTACAAGAGGGATAAGTATGGCTACAAAGTCGAGTATCAATTCATTGAAGTTGGAATGGACATCTGATGATGAAGCCGGTGATAATCAGAGCAAGAGTACTAGACATGAGAAAATAGGCGAAGCTCTAGAGATTTCAACTACAAGGCTAAAGATATTGAGAATGTATGGTTACAAAGGTGTGAATATCCCTAAATGGGTGAGAAAGCCATCTCCTTCTCTAACACGCCTTGTACTTAAGGGCTTGGACAATGTGAATAATATTGCTACTAGCCATGACATGAATGGAATTGAAGTAGTACTGTCATTCCCTTTCTTAAAGGTACTTACTATTAGTAACATGAAGAATTTGAGGGAATTGGTGTCTCCTACTATTCATAGTCCTGGAGCATTCCCTAATCTATGCACACTGCAGATATCTTATTGCCCAAAGCTAGGGGCCTTGCCACCGCATCTCAAAGCCCTCAAACATGTAATTGTTTGGGGTGATTGTTCGGATGAGTTGTTATATAGCATCTCAAATCTTAGTGCTCTCACTCATCTCTCTATTCAGCATATGGAAGAAAGATGTGTTTTATTTCGGGCTGGTAAGGCATTAATGTTTGATGATGAGATACGCTCAACTTTCCAATCTCTTCAATCATTGTCTATCTGGGGCTGCAAGAAGTTAAGGCGTTTGTTGGATGAGGGAATGATAATGCAAGAGACATTAAAGATTAGTGCTTGCCAGAACCAACAAAAGCATCAACTACTTCAAGGACAACAAACAGAAAGAACAAGACCTGTCATCAACCTCATCAACTCTCTCAATGATTTGGATATTCATTTTTGTCCGGAGTTGATGATATCAGTTGAGGAATTTGGAAACCTCAATATTAATAATTCACTACAGAGATTGTTTATCAAGGATTGTCCTAAGTTGGTGTCCTCAAATGAAGCGGACGATGTTATGGAACTCTTACGTTCCCTTCGAGCAAGACTTGATCCTATGATGTTCCATGTAGATATTCTATTGCATAAAGGAAGACAGAGAACAGAGCAGAGCATAGTGTCCTCATAAGCAAAATTGGTACATATTCTTCCATTGCAGAGCTCTCTTTCTTTCTATCATTTATTTTTAACCAAATATTTATTACTATCTGGTTTGCATTATATATCCTTTAAACTTATGGCTAATCATATAACATATATGTTCTAATCTTCTGCTTGTAGAAAATGGGCAAGTTATTGTCGGTACAGCCAAACCTCAAACCGCGTAAGTTTACACTTTTGATCTTTTCTTTGCAGCAGGTTTAATTGGATTTCAATTTTACTTTTACATATTTGATTTGATGCATATATAGTTATATCTACTTGTTGATCAGAAAATGTCTACAGTTTGTTGAGTTAGAACACTTGTTTTGTGAAGGATGTAAATGGGCTGTTGTTATTGGGACTCTTGATTAAATGATTGATAGAACATCTAAAATTTATGTTTTATTTAGTTTCATATATGTACAAATTTAGACTGTTAGATCTTAAATGATTTGGGATGTTTTTCTATTTGTGAGCATAAAATTGGATTGTGGTCATTTTTATACGACTTTAGAAATTCAGTTATGATAAAATTTACAGAAATGTGTTATATTTTCAGATGTTAATGGTACTGATATGATGCTCTTTTTTAAATACCCATTGTTCTAAAAATGCTACATATGATGTTATGTGCAGAGTATGTTATTTAGTGACTCCTTTATTCTGGCTTACCCGCGGTACGAATCCAACATACCTTTCTAGACTGACTGAAACAATAATAGTAGAAACATTCACTTTAGAAATCAAAGACCATATTAAACAGTCTTGAGCAAGAAACAGAACATACATTCATTAGAAATGCTCTGAACAACATAATTATCAAAGAAAAGAAATCCTAGATTTGAAAAAAACAATTTATTCCAATCATAAGAGCCTGAAAAACAGCTACTTAAGTGGTATGTTTAAATGAATGTGTAAGTGTGTTGTAATGATTTGAACAAACTGTCACTATTGCCTTTTTTTTCTTTTTGAATTTAAGAAATTAGCACGACCATCCACACTTATGACCCTCACTTTAACTTAGGGTTTAATTTTGAACCTTTTTTTATTTCTTTTTCTTAAAACATGTTTGGAAAATGTTAATGTTTTGTGAAGGTGGGGAGTTTACTAGTTAACCAAGTTCAATCAATTGTAGATCAGTCATTTTCTGATGGTAGATCGTGTTCTTATCTGATAGCTAATATTTGATTTGTTTCTTCATCGCAAAAATCCACCTCCCTCCAATGTACGACACACATTTTGAATTCAGACTCAAACCCTCAAATCTTGGCTTGTGTTGTCTAACCCGCAATAAGTCTAAGTATCGAACATATAAACACTGGTTCTGAATGAGAATTTGTCAATAAATTTTTAAAATGGGAGCAACTGAAAAGTTGTTTCCAAATCATGCATCAACAGATTGTAGCTTTATAATCAAATTTCAGACACTTTCTCAATAACAAAACATATGAGCAAATAGTATTGCTAATTTATCTACCTTGTAGGAATATTATAGCACCAGTTTGAACCCCTTTGATAGGAAATCTTTACTGGAAAACCAAAATCTGGGTATAAAAAAAAACGATTTTATTTGTAAAATTTTACATATAACTATTTACTCACAAATTCTTTTTCTCTTTTCCTTGAAGATTCTTCTAATTATCTTAGCATTGTTACAGCTGCTGCAACATCGACAGAGACAAGACTTTCTAAGAAAATGTGTAATTCAAGAATATCTTGCATACCATACTCTGGAAAGGGCACATCAAGTCTTGCTCGAAGGGATGATGATGGTATCTCATCATGATCAAACATTAATGCTTTATCAGCTGAAAAAAACACTTCTTTCATCCATTTCTTCAATATAAGATCACTAAGATTATTTGAGATGCTATATAACAGTTCATTGGAACAATAGTTAGTATTTTGAGTGATTTGAAATGGGAAGACAAGTTCCTTAGGTTTGTTGCAAAATCCATAATGGTTTTATTTGCAATCGCTCTAACCACAGCTGCGAAATGACTTAATTTTACTAGTTGCAAATTTGGTCCCTAAAATTCATTGCAATTTGATGCGCAAAATCCACTACATATTAGTAACATGGCTTAGTAAGTTTCTCAAGAAATGTTGTAACATCAATTAAATTTAACTTACAAGTCGGTTGTATTCATATTTTATTGTTATGTAAGCTATAAGTTTCTTATTTCGTTAGACATTATGAAGTAAAAATATGAAACAATTTATAAAAGATGAAGGTAATATATGATTTGAGACAACTACATCGTACACATGTTTAGTGGACAAATTAAGCTAAACATAAATGTTCTATGAATACTAATGTTATTGAAAAAGTAGACGTCTTAGACTGATGGGCATGGTATACCTAATTAAATTTGAAAGGGTCAACAAAGAGGTGCCTCCTAAATTCATGATACCGATAAAAAAGAAGAAGAAAAGAAAGTAAAATAAGTATTTGACCAGTTAACAATAGTGTTATATTTTTTAACTTATATTTAAACATTTCCTTATATGTGAAGATCATTAATATCTCCAATAAAATTAGAATATAAATTTAGTAGTTATTTAAAGTAGTCAATTGTTTTATTTCTTGGCATAGACTTTTCATTTATAATGAATAATAAAATTGTGACTTCTTATTTCTCTTCATCTTAATGTTTCTCACAACATTTTTAAAGTCTTTGCTTACAAATCACTAAAGTAGGTGATTTTCGCAATGATTTTTTTTTCCTTCCAGATTTTAACTAGTAAGTTGTTGAGATTTGGTACCAATATTCATTTATACTTAATTCTTCATATAAGAATAGATTATAATTATAATTTTAATACAAATATTAAGATTCTCTTGAGATCTGGAAATCATTCATTTTCAGATATTTCAAAAGAAATTGTGGTTTATTTTTGTATGGTCCACACGGAAGGTGTGGTCCATTGGATGTGGTTTATTCCAATCTAGTATGTTCCACAAATCTATTTAAAATCCTGATATTTGAGAGAGAAAATCTTTCAAATGATTTTTTATTTTAAGAATTGATCACAACTCTCTAACTTCTGAGATCTGAAATTTCTATTAAAGATAAAAGTTCTAAGAAAATATGTTTAGGAAGAACTTTCCCATTTATCTTTTATTTATTTTTTGTGTTATATTTGCACTTTTGCAGACACATGTCTCGATAAACAAAGTTAAATATTACAAAATATTCAGTTGATGAATCAAGCATGGTGTTTCTAGTTTCTATTCTTATAATATTTCTAGATATCATTCCTTGCATGGATCAAAGGATTCCCAATAAGTCATGGAAGAAGAGGGCATGAACCACTCTATACGCAATAGGTTTCGAAGAAAAAGTCGTATGTCAAACAAAGTTTTTATTCATATTGCTATCATAAGTTTCGGATTTCAAAGGCTTTATACATTGTAATTTAATTTATCTACAAGAGTTTTGTCCATTATTTGGACCACTTGACATGTGGTCGCATTGACTTGAGGGAAAACTACAAATAAGTATTATTTTATTATACAAGTTCCTTAACATTGTTTTCATATTACTCGTTAGGCCCTTAAAGCATTATTGTGAGTTACAAAATCTTTGGTTTAGACAAAAAAAAAATCCACACAAAAGGGGGAGTGCTAGAGTCGAGTAGGAATGAAAGATGGTGTTCGGAGACTCATAGGCCATAGCTACGTCGTAAAATGTAAAACCCATATCGACAAAGTCATGAGTATAAATCTTTAGCTATTAATTTCATGATGTTGTTATGTATGCTACAATTTCATGAATATTTTTCATTACTCTCATAAAAAAGTTGAAGTGAATATATAATTGTGAAATGTTTTCTTTCTATGCAATAAGTTATCTAAAATGGTTACATAAGTTTAGATTAATTAATAAAGTAACATTGTTAACTTAGTTAAGATCTGTCAATCTAATTCTCAGAAATTTCAAAAGAAATTGTGGGTGATGCAAGCTATGGTCCACACGGAAAGTGCAGTCAAATTTGTATGCGATCTATTTCAATTTTTGAGAGCGAAAAATCTGATCGATTGAGAGAGAAATCACTATGGTTGATGCAGCTCTAATAAACGGTTTGCTTTCAAACTTGGTACCTCTAATTAAGGATGAGTTCTCGTTGTTTTGGAGATTTGAGAATGAGTTTCAAAAGCTATCGAGCACACTATCTTCAATTAGTGCCTTACTTGAGGATGCTGAGAGAAAGAACATACGGGAGAAGGACAAACAAACGGAAGATTGGTTGCGGAAACTCAAACATGTGGCATATGAGGCTCGAGACATCATGGATGAGTGCACCTTTGAAGATCTTCGTCTTCAAGTAAAAAGGCGTAATGCCTCCTCTTCAACCCGGATTCAGGTAACCAACTTTATCACCCATCCTTTTAGCAATACTAAGATGCGTCTCAAAATTGGTCACAAAATTAAAGATGTTCAAGAGAAGTTAGACCAAATTTCTTCCGAGCGCCAAAAGTTACATTTGCGTGAATCTATTCATGACTCAAAAATAGACAAATTTACTAGTAATTGGCGTGAAACCATGTCTCTTTCTAGTAGTAAAGTATATGGGAGAGATAAGGAGAAGAAACAGATTATTGATATTCTACTCAATAATAATACATCTAGTACTATTAATGTTTCTAAGGAACTATCTGTTCTTCCCATTGTTGGAATTGGGGGTCTTGGTAAAACAACACTTGCCCAAATGGTTTTCAATGACGAGAAGGTTTCTAAGCATTTTGATCCCAAAATTTGGGTTTGTGTTTCTGATGAATTTAATATTAAGTTGGTGATCAAATCCATCTTAGAAGAAAAGGGAGAACCTTGCTTAGAAGAATTGCAGAAAAAAAAATTGAGTGGGAAAAAATATTTGATTGTATTGGATGATGTGTGGAACGAAGATGAAGAGGCATGGGCTCAGCTGAGATCTGTATTAGATTGTGGATCAAATGGTGCTTTTATCCTTACCACGACACGTAAAAGAAATGTGGCAAGAATTATGAAAACGATTACACATTTTGAGTTATTGTCCCTCTCTGACGATGATTGTTGGCTATTATTTGAACAACGTTCATTCATGCCTGAAACACCAAAACCTCCAAAGTTGATTGATATTGGAAAAGAAATAGCTAAAAAATGTAAGGGTGTTCCTTTAGTTGCCAAGACATTGGCAAGTCAATTGGGGTTCACAAGTGACGAAAAGGAATGGCGCAGAATAAGAGATAGCGAGATATGGGAGATTTCACAAAATGAAAAATCAATTTTGTCTATTCTAAGGTTGAGTTACTATGACCTTTCTTATCATTTGAGAAGATGTTTTGTGTTTTGTGCTGTATTTCCCAAGGATACTGTAATTGAAAAGGAGAGATTAATTCAATTGTGGATGGCCCATGGTTTAATTCCTGCAGTTAAAAACCAAGAAGTGGAAGATGTTGGGAATACAATTTGGAAGGAGTTGTGTTGGAGATCTTTTTTTCAAGACGAGAAATCAGATCGGTATGAAATTTATGAAACATGTAAGATGCATGACCTTATGCACGATCTTACCCAATCAGTTATGAAAGATGAATGTTATATGATGAATGCTAATAGTTCAAGTGATGGTTTAGGACGTAAAATTCGTCATCTAACAGTACTTGTTGATAAGTTATTCAAAACCTCAGTTCGTTCTTTTAAAGAAACTGGAGGATTGCAATCAATAATTCTCATTGGCAAATATTATGATCCATGTGTCACAAAGGAGATCTTTAGTGTCGGGAAAGGATTCCCGTATTTACGTGTCCTTGAATTAAAAGGCCATGTGCAATATGAATATTTGAGTTATGGAAAATGTCTCAAACATCTTAAATATTTGGACATTTCCAATAGTTGGATAACAACCTTGCCTAATAGTATTTGTAATCTCTTAAACTTACAGACTCTGAAACTCAATAATTGTTCTGAGCTTCAAAGTTTGCCTAGAAATATGAGAGACCTTATTAACCTACGTCATCTTTATTTGGAGGATTGTGATGGACTAAAATATATGCCTAGAGGGATGGGACAATTGAAACATCTCAAGACGTTAAGCTTGTTTGTGATAGGCAACAAGAAAAGAGATGGCCAACTAGATGAAATAAAAGAATTGGATATCCGCGGAACATTGAAAATTAAGAACCTTGAAAGAGTTAGCGATGCATCTATTACAAGAGGGATAAGTATGGCTAAAAAGTCGAATATCAATGAGTTGGAGTTGATATGGCACTATGAATATGATGATAATCAGACTAAGAGTAATAGACATGAGAAAATAGGTGAAGCTCTAGAGGTTTCAACTGAGAGTCTGAAGAAATTGAGAATGAGTGGTTACAAAGGTGTGAATCCCCCTAAATGGGTGGGAATGTCATCTCCTTTTCCATTCCCTTTGCTAGAGGAACTTACTATTGGTAACATGGGGAATTTGAGGGAATTGGTGTCTCTTAGTCCAGGAGCATTCCCTAATCTATGCAAGCTGAATATATCTTCTTGCCCAAACCTAGGGGCATTACCACCGCATCTCGCAGCACTCAAACAAGTAAGAGTGTTTGGTGAATGTTCGGATGAATTGTTACATAGCATCTCAAATCTTAGTGTTCTCACGCATCTCTATGTTGATTATATCAATAAAAGAAGTGTTTTATTTCCATCATCGTCAACACTTGCGGACAATAATAATGAAGCACAATTAGGAGTACGTTCAACTTTCCAAACTCTTCAATGTCTCCATATTGTGCATTGCCGCAAGTTAAGGCGTTTGTTTGATGAGGGAATGAAAGAGACATTAAAGATTAGTGGCTGCGAGAACCAACAAGGACTCATGAACTCTCTCACGGAATTGCGTATTTTGAATTGTCCGGAGTTGATGATATCAGTTGAGGAATTTGAAAACTTCAATATTAATAATTCACTACAGAGATTGTGGATTACTGATTGTCCTAAGTTGGTGTCTTCAGAAGAAGTGGACGATGTTATGACACTCCTACGTTCCCTTCGAACCAGACTTGGTCGCGAGAAGTTCACAGTAGATATTCTATTGGATGTGAAAGAGGAGGAACAGAGCATAGTGGCCATATAAGCAAATTTGGTACGTAACCAAACAACTACGTAGTTTTCTTTCTCTGATTCTGATTTCTTTGTAACCAAATATTTATTACTAAAATATTTATGTTCTGATCTTTTGCATCAGGAAGAAAATTCAGGCATCTTCTGCTTATAGAAAGTGGGTAAGTTATTTACAATGTTATATATAATCAATTCTATCTATTGATCAAAAGATGTTTATTGAGAACTTTCTTTTGGATTGTTATTATGATGGATTTGATTGATTTATGATTGATTGAAATAAATAGGTTGTTATCTTAATATTATTCATATTATTGTTATGAAAAGTCTTGAATTCAAATGTTTTATACATTGTCATTTATTTTCTCTATAAGAGTACTCTTGTTCACATTGTGGTTGCATTGAATTGAAGAAAAATCATAAATAAATATTTTTTTCATTATTACATGAGAAGTTCCTAAACAATTTTTATATGTGAATATCATTTAATATCTCCAATACAATTCGATTATAATTCAATTAGAGAAAGCAAAATTTAGAAACGCACCTTAACAAAGCAGACACTTTAACAGGCACCGACAAAGAATGTCATTTAGAATCTCATCCGGCAACGGAGACATTTTGTACAGACAGGACAATGCACAAAGTAAATCAAATCAGAGAAAAATGTGAACAAATTCAATCTTGATCTTTGGATTGACCAAGAACCCTAAACCAAAGAGTCCCAAGAGAAAGTTAAATTGTATTTAGTATTGTGCTAAGGATCAGTACATGACTGCATGAGTCCACCTCGATGTGCACCAGAGCCGTCCAAGACAGGCCCAACCCATATTTTTAAAAGGGCACACAAAAAAACTAGCTAGAAAATGTAAATGTTCTTTTAGTTTGGGATCTAAAATGATCCAGATGAATAGAAGATATCAATAAAGGGGAGATGTCCCATATGAAAATTAAAAAAAAAAAAGAAATAACAACTTTTCCTATGTAAGGTTAAGTTATTATCATCTCTCTTATAAAAAAAATTTATTATGTAGTTATGTTGGTATTTCCAAAAGATAATTTTTTTAAGAAAATGATAAAACAATTTCATTAACATGTTAGTCGCGGAAACAATATCTCATTAGAGAATATTTCCCAATAACAGTGAAACTGAAAAAGAAAGATTGATCCAAATTGGATACATGACTTATAGTTTTGGAAAGACAATTTGAATTTTGAAGATATATTTTCAAGATCACAATGAGATTTATAATTAGTGAATTATTTTCCGGGATGAGATTTTGTTCTAAGTATTTTGGAAAGTTTTCATTTTGTTTCAAAAAATTCTTATATTGGGTTTCATTTATATCACCTATCAAAATATAATAGAAATGACCATCCACTTCTTAGAAATGTATATTATTGCACACAAGAACAAATTTATGTATCAAACGTTTATAAATTTAAATTTCATTTTTTCTAATAAGATTGTTGTCCATTTCTTGGTCCACACATGCAGCACTAGCACTGAATTTAGGGAAAACTTCAATAATTATGTTTTATCATACAAGCTCCACAACTTTGCTTTTATATAAGTTAGGCCTTTACAATTTTATTGAGTGTTAGTAAACTTTTGTTTAGACTTATATTTGTCTCATACAAACATTTTATGCATTGCAATTTATTTTTTCTACAAAGAGTATTGTCTATTTCTTGGTCTTAAATTGAGAGAAAAATATAAATAAGTATTTTTTTATTATACGAGTTCCTAAACATGTTTTATTTTCAGTTAGACCTTTAAAACTTTATTGTGAGTTAGAAAACTTTTAGTAGGAATAATATTTGAAAGATGTTGATGGAAGACTCTAGGTAGAGTGAAAAAACATTTGTTCAGAAATTTATGGCTTCGAGCCGACTTCACACATCCGAGCCATTTTTATACAAAAGAAAGTTGTAACAAAAAGTTGTAAAATCCGTACTAGTTCTATTTGCAATCAGTAAAACCGGTTGTGAAATGGCTAACCATACTAGTTGCAAATTTAGTCTCTAAAATCCATTGCAATTTGATGCGCAAAATCTGCTACATATTAGTAACATGACTTTGTAAGTCGCTCAAAAATGTTTAAATCAATTAAAATCGTAGTTATTTGGTTCTTACAACTTACAAGTCGGTTGTATTGATTTTATTGTTATGTAAACTATAAGTTTCTTATTTTGTTAGATACTATAAAGTAACTAATGAAACAATTAATAAAAGATGATATATATATATTTTGTGAAAATAAATTATTTGAGACAAAATATAAATGTACTATGAAAGCTAATATTGTAATTGAAAAAAAAGAGAAAGTCTTGCTATGGACATGGTATACCTAATTAAATTTGAACGGGTCAACAAAGAGGTGCCTCCTAAATTCCTAATATGACAAAAAAAAAAAAAAAAAAAAGTATTTGACCAATATTTTTTAACTTAAATTTAAACATTTCCTATATGTGAAAGATCGTTTAATATCTCGAACAGAATTGGAATATAAATTTATTAGTTATTTAAAGTAGTCAATTGTTTTATTTTTTGACAAAGACTTTTTCATTTAAATGAATAATAAATTGTGACTTCTTATCTATCTTCATTCATCTTAATGTTTCTCACACCACCTTTAAAGTCTTTGCTTGCACATGTCACTAAAGACTAGGTGATTTTGGTAATGGCATTTTCGTCATTCCAGATTTTAACTAGTAAGATGTTGATATTTGGTATTAAATAAAATTATAAATCAACATTAATTTATACTTAATTCTTCATGTCAGAATAGATTATAACTTTAATACTAATATTAAAGTAATTTCATTTTCTTAAGATCGGTCAATCATTCATTTTAAGATATTTCAAAAGAAAGTGAGGTTTATCTTGTATGGTCCACAAGGAAAGTGGTCCATTTTAGTATGCCGATACAAATCTATTTAAAATCCCAATATTTGAGAGAGAAAATCTTTCAATGATGCATGCTAAGGTTTTTTTTTTTTTTTTAAAGATTTCTCTTTTGGTTCTTTTTTAATAATTCATATATAAATAATGTTCTTTATTATTTCACATTTGTTATTGCTTATTTTTTCTTCATTTCTTATTCATGATTTTATATATTATTTCTTATTCAATGGTTAACTAGTTCTTTATTATTTTATATATAAAAAGAAAGTGGACTCCTTGGTTTCCTTAGATTCAAACTTCAAACCAATCAAATGCTGTGTAGACCAAGCAATGGAAAACAAGCAATCTTAAATTGATTTTAAATGACTTGATTTGAAATTTTGAGGCCAACCTCTACTATAGTACATGAAGACAGCCCGTATTAATGTTTTATATTGAATGGAAATGCATGATCATTTTCTCATCAAATAAACCTCTACTATATACTTGGAAGTGTATTCATCTGATTGATTGAAAGAGAAACCAACATGGTTGATGTTGCATCTCTAATCAGTGGTTTGATTTCAAATTTGACACCTCTGATTAAGGATGAATTCTCGTTGTTTTGGAATTATAAGAATGATGTTCAAAATCTATCGAGCACGCTATCTGCAATTAATGCCGTACTCAAAGATGCTGAGAGAAAGACCATGCAGGAGAAGGACGAACAAACGGGAGATTGGTTGCGAAAACTTAAAGATGTATTGTATGAAGTTCGGGACATCATGGATGAGTGCAGCTTTGAAGATCTTCGTCTTCAAGTCAAAAGGCGTAATGCCTCCTCTTCAACCCGGATCAAGGTAACCAACTTTATCACCCATCCTTTTAGCAATACTAAGATGCGTCACAAAATTGGTCACAAAATTAAGGATGTTCAAGAGAAGCTAGACCAAATTTCTTCCGAGCGCCAAAAGTTACATTTGCGTGAATCTATTCCTGACTCAAAAATAGACAAGTTTACTAGTAGTTGGCGTGAAACAATGTCTCTTTCTAGTAGTAATCAAGTGTATGGGAGAGATAAGGAGAAGAAAGAGATTATTGATATTCTACTCAATAATACATCTAGTGCTTCTAAAAAACTATCTGTTCTGCCCATTGTTGGAATTATTGGGGGTCTAGGTAAAACAACACTTTCCCAGATGGTCTTCAATGATGATGAAGTTTCTAAGCATTTTGATACCAAACTCTGGGTTTGTGTTTCTAATGAATTTAACATTAAGTTGGTGATCAAATCCATCTTAGAAGAAGAAAAGGCAGAAGCTTCCTTAGAAGAATTGCAGAGAAAAGTTAGAGATAAATTGAGAGGGAAAAGATATTTGATTGTATTGGATGATGTTTGGAATGAAAAAGAAGAGGCATGGGCTCAGTTGAGATCTATATTAGATTGTGGATCAAATGGTTCTTTCGTCCTTACCACGACACGTAAAAAGAGTGTGGCAACAATAATGAAAACAATTGCCTATTTTGAGTTACTGCCACTCTCTAACGATGATTGTTGGCTACTATTCAAAGAACGTGCATTTGAGCATGGAAAACCAAAACATCAAAACTTCATTAATATTGGTAAAGAAATAGTTGGGAAATGCAAGGGTGTTCCTTTATTGGTCAAGGCATTGGGAAGTCAACTGAGCTTTGGCGAGGACGAAAAAGAATGGCGTAGAATAAGAGATAGTGAGATATGGGAGATATTTCTAAATGAAGAATCTGATCTCTTGCCTATTCTAAAATTGAGTTACTATGACCTCCCTTATCATTTGAGAAGATGTTTTGTGTTTTGTGCTATATTTCCCAAGGATACTGAAATTGAAAAGGAGAGATTAATCCAAATGTGGATGGCCCATGGTTTGATTCCTACATTAAAAAACCAAGAATTGGAAGATGTTGGGAATGCAATTTGGAAGGAGTTGTGCTGGAGATCCTTTTTTCAAGATGAAAAAGAGAACAAAGATTGGGATGATAGAGTTTATACAGCAGTTATGATGCATGATCTTATGCACGATCTTGCCCAATCTTTAATGAAAGATGAATATTATACGATGGATGCTAACAGCTCAAGTGATGGGTTAGGAGAACAAATTCGTCATGTCACAGTAAAGGTTAATGAGGTAGACAAAACATCAGTTTGTTCTCTTAAAACAGTTGGAGGGCTGCAATCAATAATGCTCCATGGAAGAGATAATGGAGATGCCGCAAAGGAGATTTTGAGTGTCCTGAAGGAACTTCCGGCTTTACGTGTCCTTGAAGTATGCTCTCTTGTGAAATGTCAATATTTGTCTCATGTGGGAAGTCTAAAACATCTGAGATACTTAGACATTTCCGGTAGTGAAATAACAACATTACCTAATAGTATTTGTAAACTCTTGAACTTACAGACTCTGAATCTCAATAAATGTTATCATCTTCAACATTTCCCTACAAATACAAAAGACCTTATTAACCTGAAACATCTTTATTTGGATCGTTGTGATGGATTAAAATATATGCCTAGAAGTATGGGGCAATTGAAACAACTCAAGATGTTAAGCTTGTTTGTGATAGGCAAGGAAGAGAGTGACTGCCAACTAGATGAATTAAGAGAATTTGATATCTCCGGATCACTAAAAATTAAGAACCTTGGAAGAGTTAGTGATGCATCTATTGCAAAAGGGATAAGTATGGCTAAAAAGTTGAGTATTAACAAATTGGATCTGGAATGGACATCTAAAGATGAAGTTGATGTTAATGAGACCAAGAGTAGTAGACATGAGAAAATTGGTGAAGCTCTGGAGGTTTCAACTACAAGGCTAAAGATAGATGAAAGCAAGAGTACTCAACATGAGAAAATAGGTGAAGCTCTAGAGGTTTCAACTGCGATGCTGAAGATATTGAAAATGAGTGGTTACAAAGGTGTGAATCCCCCTAAATGGGTGGGAATGTCATCTCCTTCTGTAACAGGCCTTGAGCAAATGGACAATGTGAATACTATTGCTAATAGTAGCAATGGAAATGAAATGATTGTACTATTCCCTTTGTTACAGCAATTGAAGATTTCTAACATGGAGAATATGAGGGAATTGGTGTCACCTAGCTGTTGGAGTATTTGCATTGGAGCATTCCCTAATCTAAGCAAGCTGGAGATATCTTTTTGCCCAAAGCTAGGGGCCTTGCCACCGCATCTCAAAGCACTCAAACATGTAACTATTTTAGCTGATTGTTCGGATGAGTTGTTATATAGCATCTCAAATCTTAGTGGTCTCACTCATCTCTTTTTTGGTTTTATGGAAGAAAGAAGTGTTTTATTTCCATCTGCTAAGGCATTAATGTTTGATGATGGGGACATTAATGAAGCACAATTAGGAGTACCCTCAACTTTTCAATCTCTTCAACATCTGAAAATTGAGAACTGCAAGAAGTTAAGGCGTTTATTTGAGATTAGTGGCTGCCAGAACCAACAAAAGCATCCTCTTCAAGGACAAACAGAAAGAATAAGAGGTCTCAGGGAATTGGAGATTTACTATTGCCCCGATTTGATGATATCAGTTGAGGAATTTGGAAACCTCAATATTAATAATTCACTGCAGGGTTTGTGTATCATGGGTTGTCCTAAGTTGGTGTCTTCAGAAGAAGCTGACGATTTTGTTGCACTCCTGCGTTCCCTTCGAGCAAGACTTGATCCTTGGTACTTCAGTGTAGATATCATAAAGGAATAGCAGAAGAAGAATCAATTAAAAGGTACATACAAAAATAATAATTATATTCATCATCTATTATTAATTATCTTGACATGCAGTGAAGTGAAGAGAAGTGAGGTCATAATAAAGGAGTAGCAGACTGATTAACAAGGTTAGGAAAAATAATTATATTGATTTTAACCTAATTAGCTCTTTACTTTGAGGAGGTTGTAGAGAGTTTTAATCCTGATTGATTGGACTATTAAAATTATAATATTGATGACATTATCGAGCAGGTGATGGAATAAGGATTCTTCTTGAAGTGGATCCAATGGTGATGAAAGTTTCAATTTGGAGTAGTAATATAATGCTGGATTTTGTTGGTCTCAAATTTGTTTGTTCTCAGTAATAAGGAGAAATTGATTTCTCATACTCAATATGGTACTGATGCTTGATTTGGTTTGATTCATGAACATTTGTATTATTATTGTTTATATATGTTTTGCTTACTTGTAATGGGTTGAGAATTGTATTAATGCTTTTCTTCATTTCTCATTCAATCAACGATTGTTCCTTGTATTTTATATGTGTGCTTAATTTAGTTGTTCTCATCATCCAACATATATATAGCCTTCATCGTCATCTTTGGAATATCTGTCAAACTTATGATGCTTTATATTCAGTAGCATATGTTATAAACTTTTGCATCAGGAAAGTTCAAACATCCGCTGCTTGTAGAAAATGGGAGGAAGTTATTGCCAAATCTCAAACCGTGAAAACGCGTAATCACTCACTCACTCACACCCTTCAAGCCAAATGTTCAAACAAGCAAACTGCTTCTAATATATGATCAATAAAATCAGATTGTGTTCCAAAATAAAAACTGTTGTTAAAAAGACAGTTAAACTATTTTTGCATACTTTATATGCCCAATGTTCTAAAAAGGGTAAATATGATGTTGTGTGCAAAGTATGATTCAAACTATATTCATCAACTCATATTTGCTTATATAGGAAAATTACTATGGAATCCAGTTATCATTATGATTAGATACACAGAACATTAAATATTTACAATTAAGATGCAAATTTATGATTTCAATTTGTTATTTTAAGACACAAATACAAATAATCATGATTAACCAACAATAACAATCAACTCAAAACTCACTACCATGTTGAATGATTGTCTGTTTCTGCTTTCTTTATTTAACTGTAAAGTATCATGAGATAATTAACTTTGACCAAATTATAAGTTGAGCCAGATCAAGAAAATAAATATGTAACTCACACTCTCTGTACAAATCCAACATACCTTTGGAGACTGACTGAAACAATAATAGCAGAAGCATTCATATTAGAAATCAAACACCATACTAAACAGTCTATGAAGATTGAAGAAGAGTCTATGTTTTTTCCAAGTTAAAATCAAACATTAGAAATCCATTGAATCACTTTGTTCTCTAGGAGATAAGGCCTTCAATTTTGCAAAATTCAACGATGTCAATCTGCTTTTGTTCAGCAAGAGACAGAACATGCATTCATTACAAATGCTCTGAACAACATAATTAGCAAAGAAAAGAAATCCTAGATTCGAAGAAATAATGAATCCCAATCATAATAGCCTGCAAAACTGCGGATTAAGTGGTAGTTGTAAATGAATGTGTAAGTGTGTTGTTACCTTATCATTTTCTTTTTCTTTTTTGAATTTAAGAAATTAGCACGACCCTGCACACTTATGACCCTCCCTTCAACTTAGGGTTTAAAATTTTGAACTTTTCTTCATTTTCTTAAAACATGTTTGGAAAATGTCAATGTTTTTGTGAAGGTGGAAAGTTTATTAGATAATCAAGTTTTTCTCTAATAGTTAATACTTGGGGTCAAGCTTATCAAGTCTAGCTACTAGATGACATTGTTAAACTCAGTCCATATGTACTGTATATGAAATAGGATATATAGAAGATTCAATCCATCCAACTCTGTTTTTTTTTCTTTTCAAAAAATTTAGCACTAATCTAGAGTCATGCCCCATTTCAACTTAAGACTCCCCTAATGGGTTATGAATCCACTTCTATTTGGTAAAAAAAAAAACAATCACAAGTCATCTAAAATAACAAAAATTGTAGTATTTATTCCATTAATCATATGGGGCTCAACAACATGGGTTTAATTTGGTTATACCCAAAAGGCAATCATGTCCTATATTGATTTCCAATTTACATGTGACTTGTATAGCACAGCAATTTCCATATTTGAAAACACTCATTGAATTAGGCGACAAAGATTTTATATATCAAATAATGACTTTAAAAGGTATAAAGTTAGTTATGTGGAACAAAAATAAACAACATATCCATTAGAACAATGCACACAATGTCATAATTCACAAACCTTTTATAGACAAGGAATGGTAATTAAATGGTTGGATATCAATATTGAGTTTCATATATATTTTTAATAATATTCTATATTAAGTGATTATATTTATCTGTTTGTAAAGGTGAACTATTTTTTAGAGATAAATATAGATTGGAGTATTTACAAAAGGCGATAAATTATGTACATGCGAGAGATCACTATATGTAACTGGAATTATCTCCCTTTTTGGTGATTGAGATTCTAAACAAAAATATGCAGCAAATTATGAACACACAGGATCACTAAATGTAACTGGAATTATTTCTTTTTTTTTGGAGATTGAGATTCCGAACCAAAATATTCTTAAAGGAATATTATGGTCCATGAAAGGGTAGTTAAGAGATGGTTCTTTTTGTAAACATGTTGTAGATGAATATTCCAACGGTGATAATGTAGAATGCAATGTATGATTTTTGATACATTCTCTTGAAATTGATAGTTGAATGTTCCTATCGTTTTTTTAATTATTATTTTGTAAAATAAAAACTAGCTTTAACTGTATTATTATTTTTTAATCTCAATAAAATAATTCAGTTGTTATATTTTGATGACTTTTATTTGAATTGAGTTCATATGATTTTATTTTATTTAAAAGTTAATTTGACATGCTGACCTGTATATATAAAAAAATTACTACAATGGAATTTTAAAGTTATGTATCAACAGATAATTAAGCCTTGTTTGATGGAAAAGTTGTTTGAATTTATAACTACCTTAATTCTTATATATATTACACACAAAAATAAACATTTTAATCATTCAAATAAATTAATCTAACTTCTTTAAAAGAATAATTTGTTTTGTTTGAAAGGAAGTTGGTTTCTTATACACTATTTTGTCATTTGAACTATTTTAGTGTGTAATTTCTTTAAAAAAATTGTAAAAGTAAAATATATATATATATATATATATATATATATATATATATATATTATTTAAAAGAATGGAAAATTTAATTTAGGACACATATCTAATTAGCATATCTAATTAGTAATGGTCTCTATCTAGGTAAATCTAACCTATTTAATCTTAACCGCCCATATTTTGTTCCCTTCTTTTCTATACCTATTACTCTCATAAATATTAACCGCCCATATTTTAAAGGTGAGTTTTTCCCTTCTTTTTTTTTTTTTCTCAAATTATTTTTCTCTTTAACAGTTTTTACAAATCATGTTAATATAATATATATTGATGATTAATTTATTAAAAACCTAAACATTTTTCAGACATCTTTAATTAATAAAATTTAATTTTTGAGTTTTTGGATAATAATAATAATAAAGAAACAATAATTGAATATATATATATCAATAAATTCAAAAGTATAAAAAATAAATAAAATATTTTTGGTATATAAAACAATGAAGAGTGATAGAGAGAGGGAATTTGGTGAGGGAATGACTTGTCATCACCGGTTGGAAAATGTAAAAGTGGGAAGAAAGAGAGAAAATAGAGAAATTATTTGATTTTTTCAGCGAATAAAATTATGTCAAGTCATTATCTCACCAAATTCCCTCACCTAATCATTTCTCATAAAACAATTATTTAGTCTCATATAGAGCTGGGCATCGTACATAAACGTTCGTATTCGACTCGGGCAAGTCGGGTTAGACTCTTAATCGTGTCGTGTCATGTTGTGTCGTGTCTAAATCTTATGTGTGTCGTATCGTGTCTTGACCCACTCAAAATATTATGATTCACGGATTCTTTCGTGTCGTGTTATTCGTGTCCACGAGTTTATTCGTGTCGTACTAACTCGTGTTCAAATTCGTGTTTCGTATTATTCCGACTAGATTTTGTTATCGTGTTAACATAATCGTGTCTTGACACTCATGTTAATTATTTATTTATTCATATATATTAAATTATATTGTTAGTAAAACTTATAAAATATTATTATATTATCAAAGTTAAATTATTATCATATATTTTGTTTGAATGTTTTAATAATAATTAAAATTTTCAAATAATTTAAAATTTTAAAAATAATATGTAAATTAATAAAAGTAATATGTGAAATAATTATTATGAGACTCAAATTTCTATTCATATAATTTATTTAATATTTTAGTATATTTAATTTTAATTATATATATTACATTTATAAAATTAAATAATTTATAAATTTAATGAAAATGTAAATATATTTAGAGAGACGTGCTCATTTGATGAATCATTTCCGGTCCTACCCACATTTTAAATAAATTTTCTCAAACTACCCACCTTTTCATTCGCATTTTCAAACTACTCACATTCTCTCTCTACAATATTAATTAACTCATTAATTAACTCACTCTCTCTCTCAACCCACTAATTAACTACCTCTCTCACTCTCTCTAAATCCATTAATTAACCCTTCTCTCTCTCTCAACTATTAATTCTCACTTTTAAACTATTAATTAATTCATTTTATCCTAATCAAATAATTAAAATATATTATATAAATATTAAAATAAAATAACACATATATTTTATTTTTATTTAAATCTTTAAATATAATATATAAATAGTTCAAATTAAATACACTAAATTAAATAATTTAAATAACTATTATAAATTAAAATAAAATACATAAACAAACTTGAAATAAAATATATACATCACAATAAAATACATAAACATTATAATAAAATAAAATACATAATAAATATTAATCATTTTATTATTCAATATACAATATACAATAAAATGCATATTCAATATACAATAAAATGATTAATATTTATTATATATTTTATTTTATTAATCACGTTCAATATACAATAAAATGATTAATATTTATTATGTATTTTATTTTATTAATCATGTTCAATATACAATAAAATGCATATTCAATATACAATAAAATTTCAATATACAATAAAATTATTAATATTTATTATGTATTTTATTGTGATGTAATGTTTATGTAAGGTATATTATTTTAAGTTTCAAGTTTGTTTATGTATTTTATTTTAATTTATAATAGTTATTTAAATTATTTAATTTAGTGTATTTAATTTGAACTATATATATTA
Source organism: Impatiens glandulifera (assembly GCF_907164915.1). Lineage (NCBI taxonomy): Eukaryota > Viridiplantae > Streptophyta > Magnoliopsida > Ericales > Balsaminaceae > Impatiens > Impatiens glandulifera. The sequence goes on along the minus strand of NC_061867.1, from coordinate 4,541,377 downwards.
TATTTATAGATTTAAATAAAAATAAAATATATGTGTTATTTTATTTTAATATTTATATAATATATTTTAATTATTTGATTGAGATAGAATGAATTAATTAATAGTTTAAAAATGAGTATATTAATTAATAGTTGAGAGAGAGGTTAATTAATGGGTTTAGAGAGAGATGTAGTTAATTAGTGGGTTAAGAGAGAGAGTGAGTTAATTAATGGATTAATTAATATTGTAGAGAGGGAAAGTGGGTAGTTTGGGAATGGAAATGAAAATATGGGTAGTTTGAGAAAATTTGTTTATAATGTGGGTAGGACCGAAAATGAATCGCTGATAAGGTTAATGTAAAAGTTGGTAGTTTGAGAAAGAAAATGAGTGAGAAAGTGGGAAATGTGGGTAAATTTATAAATATATTATTATATTATTAAAATTAAAATTAAAATTATTATCATATATTTATTATTTAATGTATTAATAATAATTGAAATTATAAATAATTAAAAAATTAATAAGTAATTAATAAAATAATATCGAAAAGAATTATTAATAGACTCACATTTTTATCCATATAATTCATTTTTTATTTATATTTTATTTTAATTTATATTATTTAAATTAATATTTTATTTTAATATTATATTTTTGTGTGTTTAATTTTAATTATAAATATTACATTTATGAAATTAAATAATTTATTAATTGAATAAAAATGTAATAGGTTTAGAGAATGTTAAGGTGGGTAGCTTAGGTCATTTGACTAATTTTGTTTATGTTGTTTCGTGTGTATATTTGTGCTCGTGTCGTGTCTATTTTTGTGTCGTGTCTATACTCGTGTTGTGTCTGTGTCGACTTGTAACCGTGTTTCGATCGTATAAACTTATAATCATGTCGTGACCGTGTCGTCTCGTGCTTGTATCGTGTCAACCCATGACCCGAGTGAAATAATATTGTATTGTATCGTTCCATACAAATATCGTATTGGTTCGTATTTAGCTAACCTATTGCTCAGCTCTAGTCTCATATATAACTTATTAATCATAATTCTAAGCATTAATCCTAATCCTAAGAGGATTCATTAATTAATATAAGTATATATATTAATGAAGAACATGGATAATATAACTCTCAATCTGATGGAAAATCCAACAATCACAAAAGGAGATATCTACAATAGAGAAGCAATTAAGACAGTGCTTTCCCTCCCAAATGATTTGGTGATCAACATCTTAGCTTCATTGTCGAAATCCTCTCATTCCGATCTTCTTAGTGCCAAATCCGTGTATGAATAAACAAATACATATTTCTTTATTTTATCTATTTTTTTGTGATAGAGTTGGGCAATGGGTTAGCTAAATACGAATCGACACGATCCAACACGATATTTGTACGGAACGACACGATACGATATTATCTCACTCGGGTCTTGGGTTCACACGATACAAGCATGAGACGACACAGTCACGACACGATTATGAGTTTATACGATCGAAACACGGTTACGAGTCGACACAGACACAACACGAGTATAGACACGACACAATTATAGACACGACACGAGCACGCGCACGAGTATACACATGAAACAACATAAATACAATTAGTCAAATGACCTAAGCTACCCACAATAACATTCTCTAAACCTATTATATTTTTATTCAATTAATAAATTATTTAATTTTATAAATGTAATATTTATAATTAAAATTAAACACACTAAAATATAATATTAAAATAAATATTAACTTAAATAATATAAATAAAAATAAATTATATTATTAAAAATGTGAGTCTATTAATAATTCTCTTGAATATTATTTTATTAATTATTTATAATTTTAATTATTATTAATACATTAAATAATAAATATATGATAATAATTTTACCTTTAATTTTAATAATATAATAATATATATTTATAAATTTTACCCACCTTTCCCACTTTCTCTTCCATTTTCTTTCTCAAATTACCCACTTTTACATTAGCATTATCAAATGGCCACATCTCTCTAAATATATTTACATTTTCATTAAATTTATAAATTATTTAATTTTATAAATGTAATATATATAATTAAAATTAAATATACTAAAATATTAAAATAAAATATAAATATTAAATAAATTATATAAATAGAAATTTGAGTCTCGTAATAATTATCTCACATATTACTTTTATTAATTTCTATATTATTTTTAAAAATTTTAATTATTTAAATTTTTTAATTATTATTAAAACATTCAAACAAAATATATGATAATAATTTAACTTTCATAATATAATAATATTTTATAAGTTTTACTAACAATATAATTTAATATATATAAATAATTAATTAATTAACATGAGTGTCAAGACTCGATTGTGATGACACGATTACAAAATTTAGTAAGAATAACATGAAACACGAATTTAAACACGAGTTAGTACGACATGAATAAACTCATGGACACGAATAACACGACACGAAAGAGTTCATGAATCATAATGTTTTAAGTGGGTCAAGACACGATACGACACGCATAAGATTTAGACACGACACAATTGAGAGTTTAACACGACTTGCCCGAGTCGAATACGAACGTTTATGTACGATGTTCAGCTTTATCTCGTGATAACATTTAATTGTTTTCTTTATTTTTATAGCTACAAGGCTCTCAATGAATTAGGCGACAATGATTTTATATATCAAATCATGTCTTTAAAAGGTATAGAGTTAGTTCTGTGGAATAAAGATAAACAACAACTCCTATTATTGGAACGATGTATACAATCAATGACGAATCTATGTAGGGGCTCGGGTGGGCTTCAGCCCACCCAGAATTTTTTTTTTTTTTTTTACGGTAGAAATATGAAATTAACCTTAATTTCTTAAAAAAATTTAATATAATTTATTGTTTTTTTATCTCATTATTAAAAAAATGGTAAAACTTTATTTTTATATACTTATTTTTTTCAAAATTTTCTCGTTATTATTTTTTTAAGTCCACCCTAAATTACTCCATTTATACAATGTCATAATTCAGAAGCCTTCTATAGACCAGGAATGATAATTAAATTGTTGGATATATATATATATATATATATATATCAATAATGAGTTTCATATATATTTTTTAATATTTTATATTAAGTGATTATATGTTTTTATTTATGTGTTTGTAAAGATGGACTATTTTAGTGATAAAGGAACTCAATATGGATTGGAGTATTTACAAAATGCGGCAAATTATGGACATTATGGAGCACTCTATGTAACTGAAATTATCTATCTCTTTTGAGATAACGAATCAAATAAAAAAGGATTGAGATTGTTAGGATCTAGGTCGCCGCTGGTGGACCGGGGGTTGGACCGGTTAGCGGTTCTTACTCGTAGGGTGGTGGTTAATCCTGTTAGAGATTAACACCGGGGTTTCAATACTACACAACCTGTCACAAACCCTTGAACTAGGTTCAAGCGCGGAAGAGGTTTGCTTTCAGGTTGAAGCGGTATGCTTGTATGATAGGTACGGTCGGTTTCGGATGATGAGGATTTGGAGATGGAGGGTCGGTTTCGGCAATCTGGATATTCGGTATGGTTAATGTAGATTCGGTTTGGAGCGGTATTGTTAAGTTATTCGGTTATATTATGAAGCCGGCAGAAAGTAAATAACACAACGGATTTTATGGATGTTCGGAGATAAAACTCCTACGTCACCCCTTCCTCTCGAAACCGCGAGAAGGATATTCACTAAGGAATACAAGTACAATCCGATCGAGACTTATTTCCTGCTCGATAACACTCTTACAGTTCACACCGAAATTGTAGAACAAACTTTAACTTTCAACACTTAGGCTTTCTAGAATAGCACACGGTTATCACTTGTAGTAAATGCTCTTAGCTTTTGTTATCTCAATATATGTCTCTTGATGTCCCAATGTTTTGTCCCACTGTGTGCCACATTTACTCTTCTTCAACTGCCTCCTTTTATAGGTGAAATATGCCAACGGTCATATTTCACTGCCTTGAATCTGATTGGCTGATCAGAAGTGCAGTGATTCAGTGTCTCAGACCTGCGGTCGTCTCCTCAGACCTGACGGTCAATCTCAGACCTGGTATCCTGTTTCAGACCTGCCGGTCTGTAAGGCAAACCTGCCGGGTTTGTCTTTTACTCAATGTAGGCACTGTCTATTTGGACAGTTGTCTGTACTTTGAAGATTTCCTTTCTGGCTTATCCCGAAGTAGAAGGATCCGGTAGTACTGTTTTCTACAGCCTACAGTCTTTCCTCAGACTTGCATGGATATTGAAGTATTCAGTCTGTTCCTTTGGTATCATTCTCAACAGATACCCAAAGTGTCTTCTTGTACAGGTCGGCCACTTGACTTGGCCTAGGTTGGCCACTTGACTTGGCCGAATGTCTTTTGATAGTGAAGTAGCCGGACTTCTTCCGGTTATTCTTGTCTTGTGGATGATCGGCTGTTTGATGATTCCGGTTTTGAGCTTTGGCCGATCCTTCCTTTGTGCGGTCACGTTCCGAATACACTTGATCGGTTTGGTAGCTTGACCGGTTCGGTTTCTTCAGTTGGTTTTCTTTTGTTCATCCGGTCCGGTTCCTTGTTCCTGCATGTGAAGTTTATTTAAGTTAGGTTTATTTGAACCGGTCTTAATTTATCTAACAATTTCTCCCTTTTTGATTATTTTATTTAAAATTATCAAAATCATGTAAGTTTGCAACCGTAGGCCGGTTGTTTTGTTTGGCCGATTTTTGAAAAAGACTTAGAGAATTTTTCGAAAAATTTTGAGGGAGGAGTTTTGGAAGAGTCTCTAAGAGTCTCTATCTTTTATCTAACAATTTCTCCCTTTTTGATTATTTTATTTAAAATTATCAAAACTAAGTAGAAATTCAAAATAAGGCCGGTATTCAAAAATAACTTTATATTTTTATATAGATAACCGGAAAAGACAAAGCATATATAAATACTAAGGCAAATGAGAAAAAGAAGGATAGTCCCTATTCAGAGTCTGTGAATTCATAGGCGCTCTTCTTTTTCTTCGGTTGCGGTTGCGGGTGCCTGGTCTGTTGGGAGGGTCGTTGTCTTTTATGCCGGGACCGCAGCTGCTCTTCGACTTCGTCCTCGACTAGATCGGCTTGCTGCGAAGTACCCGTAGTGGCCGGTTCAGAGATTTCATTGAACATCTCGACAATCTGAACTCTCTTAGGAGCCGGCCTCTTTCTCTTCTTCGGTGTTGAAACGGAGGCGACCGCCTTCTTCTTCTTCTCGTGTTCCTTTGCAAAGCCCTCCAGCCTTCGTGATTCTCTTTCCAGTCGTTCGGCATCCTCCGCAGCCAGACTGGCCACTTTCTCAGCATACCCTGGATATAAGGCCTCTGCTCTTCTTATTCTTTCGGCCTCCAATTCTGCTTCGGTCAGCTGAGACGATCGCGGCGCCTCTTTATCTTTGCTAACTTCGGCGTCCAGCGCATCCTGGACCCTTTTAGCAACCTGAGCATCAGCCTCTATAGCCGCGGCGTCCGCATTCTCCTTAGCTTTCAGAATTTCGGCCATCTGTGCAGTAAGTGCCTTTACTTCGGCCACGAGACTTTCGTTCGACTTTTCGAGTTCTGAGACCCGGTTAATTGTCGTGTCGACTTGTTCGAGATCCTTCTTTAAGTCCGAGGTCATACCTTCCAGAGTTGCGGTTCGCTGAGCCCATTTTTCGCGCTCACCGGCCTCTTCCCACATTCCGGTGCTGAGTTCTGCTAGGCGTGCTTGATGTTGATCCAGAAGCTGCTTTGTCACGTCGGTGTACTTCAGGGCCGAATCGAATATGTTCTCGCATCTATCCTTGAGCGGTTGAAACTTGGACACTTCGTGTTCAAGTACGCGGTCATCAATCTGCTCCGATATTGATGCCTCAAACTTCTGAAGCCGGTCTTCAATCTGCCCTGATATGGACATTTCAAACTTCTTAAGTTGGTCATCAATCCGCCCCGAAACGGATGCTTCAAACTCTTGGAGCCGGTCATCAATCCATTCTTTAGGAGGGACTGAAGCGGTGACTTCTGGTGGTGGAGGAGGAGTTGACTGCTCGGTGGGATCTGGATCGGCTCTCTCACTGGAGTCTATCGGTGCAACATTCTCATTTTGAAGTTCTAGTGTTGCCGCATCCACCAAGTTCGTTACCGCAATTTCCAAGATCGGTACCTCGACATCTTCTAGTATCGGTGCCTCAACCTCCCTTGGTACCTCAACCTCCCTTGGTGTCTCAACTTCCCTTGGTGTCTCAACTTCCCTTGGTGTCTCAACTTCCTCCATTGAAGGTGTTGGGCAGTCAATTGGAAATTCTTCGATTACCGGAGCGGTATATACCGGAACTTGTTTTTGATTGCATATTGCTTCTAGCCGCTCTATCTCTTGACGTATTTCCAGTTTGCCTTTTTCGAGCTTTGTTAATACTCGCGGCGCTACGGTAGACACCGATCCCCCTTCGGTATACTCCTCCTTAATTTTCCGGATGCGCCTTCTTAGTTTCCGAAGATGGCTTCTCGGTATCAGGAGACAGGTTCGGCATTGTACCTCCTGAATTGTATTGGATCTTGTGAGACGTAGGATCATGTCCTCCACTTCCTCCAATCTGTTGATGCAATTCTGTTGCTGGAAGCTCGGTAGGATATCTTTATATTTTGTACTGAACCGGTGCTCATGCCACTCCAAGTACAAGTCTATAACGTCCTCGTCTCGCTTGTTAATGCCCCGAAAGATATTCTGGGCTAATCTTTCGGCCTCGGCCTCATCGGCCTCTTCCTTGTTGTAGCCTTCATCATTGGCTCCTGTATCAACCCCCTCTTCACCCTCGGTGGTCTCAGGATTGGCGCTTTGTTCGGCATCGTTCGGACTCCGAGCCGAATGATCGTCGTCATGGACCGTTCTATCTTCGGTCCTCTCCGTGTCGGTTTCCTCAGGGGCCCACTCCTCATCTTCCGCTTGTTGCGGTGGGTCTGCGAAAGTTATCTTTTCTTTCCTCTTTCCTCCGGTCTTTGCTTTTGCCGGGGCATCTTTCTTTGCGGCTTTCTTCTTTCGGCCACCTGTGGAACTGGAGGCCGACTGCGTTCTTGGAAGGAATTGCCTCGATCTAATGAGGCAACGTTTTAATAGCTCAACACCGGGACCGACGTTGAGGTTCAAGTGTAGGAAGATCTTACCGAGTTGCACGGCATATCCCCACGACCGGGCTGAATCCGGTCTTACCATGTCCATGAGGTTGCCGAACACTGATCTTGCCCAGTTGACCTCTTTTCCTTCCAACAGACCGATTATCATTTTGATTTTGTCTCTGGTGAGGTTGCTGAAGTTTCCTCCCCTTGCTAGTATCGCCCTGGCGAAAACATCACACGCCGGGATATACTCCGGTTTCAGCATTTGTTTACTTCCGGATGTAGTGATCGGCTTATTGGTTGCCGATAAGAGGTGGCAAGCCGTCTCAAAGGTATCATCGTCTATTTCTGCCGTTGCATCCTGGCCGGTAGTTGGGAGACGCAAACTCTCGGCCACCAATGCTTCGATGATCTCGATTTGGGAACCGCAAACCGTTGCGATGATCCTGTCGTAGGAGATGATTGCGGTGTTGAAGAACTCTTCGACCGCATCTTTGTAAATTACGTGAGGACCGTCTACAAAGTATCCCAGACCGGTTTTAATCAGCCGGTCAATGACTTCCTTTGCCTCGGTCGTCCCATTCTGCCGAATCTCCTCGAAATCCACTTGAGAGTAGAGTTTGAACAACGCCGAATCACGACCCATGTTGAAGAGTTTGAGAATGAGAGAAATCGGCTTCAGAGAGTTTAGGAAGCTTAGAGAGAGAAAGTGAATTTGCGTGAGAATGAAAAATATGACCGAAGGCCCCATTTTATATGCACGGTTTGGAAACCCAACCGTCCCATCATGAATGGGCGGGAATTTTCCCTCCAAAATGAAAGGACGCCAAACTATGGGCGGTTACGTACGAAACGGTGGGCGGCAGCTTTGAGCGGGAGATTTCCCTCCAAAACCCTTTGCCTATGTCATGGATGACGCATTCTCTTCTTGGAGACCGAATGATTGGGCGGTTCCCAAGTCTATTCAGATATTTTGATTGATCGGTGTTTAACAGTTTTAAGTAGATTTTATGATACCGGATAAGAACGAGGTTATTTTAAGATGTGAACCGGTTACTTAGATAGATGTGCAAAGAATAAAGAGAAACGGTCATTGAAACTAAAACGATATTTTATTAGAAAGAAAACCGATAGGATGATACGAAAGATAGACATTTAAGCAGTAAACACCATTCTGGAATATTTCTCCACCACCGCATCTGCATCAAGAATGTTTGAGGAGGATGCCGGTGTGCCCGGTCCAAACTCTGGCCGGTACTTGAGAATCAACTTGCTGATGTGAGGTGCATAACCGAGACCTTTCTTGGTCAGCACCATATTCTTCAAGTTTTGAAAGAGGACCGCTGACCAATTGATGGTCGTTCTGTGGTAGATGTGGGTCATTATATTGTAGGTATTCTTTGAATACCACTGATTTGGAGATTGGCACAGAATGGACCGAGTGACAATCTCAAGAAGGAGCTGAGTGCTACTACCGAGGCGGGTTTTTAACCCATAAGTTTCCACCGGATCAAGGGTTGCAGAGCAGCGTAACCCATAGTAGTATTCATCAAGTCCCTCCATGGTTGGGAAATCAGAGAACCCTTCTTTGGGCAGATTGAAGAGGGTGGCAAATTCAGCTTCATCAAGCCGGAAGGTATGATTCCTTACAGTGGAGACAATGCGATCGCCCCAGTTGCAGGCATTTCTGAAGAATTCCTTGACATCCTCAATCAGTATAGGACCGGATTCTTCGAGGAAGGTTTGAAGGCCGGTAACAATAAGGCCTTCAAACATGTGTTTCTTTGGATGGTCATAGTCCCATTCTGCCATACATGAGTTGAAATCGACACTTAGAAAGTTTCCCAAAGTTCGGCTTGGCATGATTATGGTATAGAGAGAGAGATTCAAGAGGAATACAAGTGATTTTGGATGTGATGAAATGAGGAGAAGATGGCTCCTTATATATAGGATCGGTTTTGGAGGGAAAATCTGAGCATTGATGGTCAGTTTTGTTTTATTAATGAAAAGAATCTTTCCCTTTTCAAGGCACATGGGGAAGCGGCGGTTTGCAAAGCCCGAGGTAAGTATTTGTTGGAAAGTAACCAGATTAGTTGGAAATTAAATATGCGGGTGGTTGGGAGTTATCTCATTAATTGGGATTATCTCATTAAATGCATTTAACACATAATTGATATTGATTAGATAGAAACCGAAGATGGTAGAGACAATGCCGAAAATGACATATGTGAACGATGAAGTCAAGAAAAACATAAATAAAGCTGAAGTGGACATGGATGAAGCCGATATGGTCAAATTTGAGTTGGTTAAGTCTTCATCCGGTACATGCTGCAAAACGACCGGATGCAAGAAGAAGTGACTTAGCGAGCGCCTTAGTTAACATCACGAGGGGGGTTGAAGTTTCTCCTCCTCCATTCTCTTTCAAACCGACTATAGAAAGAATCGGTCATCTCTCTAGTTAACACCTGGGCCTGGTTCAAGCCCTCGCCAGGACAGGTTGGAACACCAAGTTCCACCATAAGGGTGCTTATTTGGGGAATAAGACCGACCGACTGGATGTTAATCATCCAAACTAAGGTGTCGAACAGCACCCGGGACCAATTTACCGGCGTGCCGGTAATGATGGCCGCCATCATATTGAAATTCGCCACACAATAGGTGTTGGTGACATCTCTTCCAAATATGCCTCTTCCTATTACATCATTGAGGAGCTGATACTCAGCCCTCAGGAGAGACTTAGAGCCATGATCATTAACAGGCTCATCCGACCGGGCAAAGGAGAGGGAGACTTCAGCCTTAATGTCTGCAGGAGGGTTGAGGTCTATGATCCCTTGCTTAGGCAGACTGAAGCACCGAGCAAAGTCCTGCTCGGTGAAATCGAAGATTATACCCCCCAACCTTTGATTGGATGTGGGTATCAAAGTGGGGTGTGCCCCGGAATACCCTGGCATTATAGTAAAATTCCAAGACGGATTCAGGGTAGATAGTTTGCTTGTCATCCAGAAAATACTGGAGGCCAGTGTCTTCCAGTTTCTTGATCATCCGATACACCTCATAGTGTTCGGTACCAGAACAGGATTCAAAATCGACTTGGAGGATGTTTGGGAATTGAGACATGATTAGGTTGCCTTAGTGAGAGGATGTTCTTGTGACTTGTGAGTTTTGTGGTGAATGTTTGCCTCTCTTAAATACTAGTTTAGGGGCTAACCTATTGTCCAGGAATTAAATGGAATGACATGTATTAACGGCAGGATAAAAGATTTTGCATAAAAATAGGCATGTTTGCAGTCTAGGTGTCGGTCATAGGCCTGAACCGTGAAAGATATCAAAAGATCTTCACGTCTTTTTAGGCGCGACCAGTTTTCTTTGAAAAAGAAACATCTCAGAACAGATATCTACAAACATTGGTGTTGTTCCACATCTGTGAAATTCAAATAATCTAGGATGACCTGCTTCCGAACCGGTCAGTCATCAGTTGTTCATCCCGATGCGGTTAGTTGGCGTTTCCACCAAGTAGCCGGTCGGTTTACTCTGTCTGATGAACTGGGCGGTTCTTCCATAGGCATCTTGAGAATTCAAAAATCAACAGCTTAAGAAGAACTACCTGTTTTATCTTTCGAAACCGGTTTTCCTTTTAAGCATCCTTAGGAAGGATCTGACTAATGTCGGTTAAACCGAGAGTAAGTCTGAATTGAGAGAACTTAGCTTCCTGTAGAGGCTTCGTGAAGATATCGGCTACTTGTTGATCGGTCGGTACGTATTCCAGCCGGATATGCTTCAGCGTGACATGCTCTCGAATGAAATGATGCCTTATGTCGATGTGCTTGGTTCTGGAGTGAAGAACCGGGTTGTAGGTAATCGCAATGGCACTTGTGTTGTCACAGAAGATCGGGGACTCTTCGGCTATGATACCGAAGTCCTTCAGCTGCTGTTGGATCCAGAGAAGTTGAGAACAACAACTTCCGGCCGCCAAGTATTCAGCCTCTGCGGTTGATGTAGCCACCGATGTCTGTTTCTTGCTATGCCATGACACCAGTCGGTCACCTAGGAACTGACATGTTCCACTGGTGCTTTTCCTGTCGATCTTGCACCCTGCATAATCTGCGTCTGAGTAGCTTGTTAGATTAAAGGATGAGTCTTTTGGATACCACAGACCGACATCAGGTGTGCCCTTCAGATACTTCAGTATCCTCTTTGCGGCTGTGTAATGGGATTGCTTTGGATTTGCTTGAAATCTCCCACATACACCAACTGCAAACAGAATGTCCGGTCTACTCGCTGTCAGGTACAGTAGGGAGCCGATCATGCCCCGGTATGCAATCTGGTCTACCGATTGGCCTTCATCATCCCTATCCAGCTTAACTGATGAGCTCATTGGAGTAGCCGCCGATGAGCAGGTGTCCATCCCGAATTTCTTTAGCAGCTCCTTGGTGTACTTAGGTTGGCTTATGAAGGTTCCTTCCTTGAGTTGTTTAACCTGAAGACCTAGGAAGAAACTTAATTCTCCCATCATACTCATTTCAAACTTGTCAGTCATCATTTTTGAGAACTTATCACATAATTTAGGATCGGTTGAGCCAAAAATGATATCATCTACATAGATTTGAACAAGTAGGATATGTTCCTTCTTTTCAAATTTGAACAAAGTCTTATCCACTGAACCGATGGTGAAATCATGTTCTAATAGAAATGCGGTTAGTGTATCATACCAGGCCTTAGGTGCTTGCTTTAGACCGTATAAAGCTTTGTTTAGCCGGTACACATGGTTTGGAAATGCAGCGTTCTTAAAACCGGGTGGTTGTTCAACATACACTTCCTCACGTAGGTCACCGTTCAAGAATGCACTCTTAACATCCATTTGAAAAACTTTGAAGTTTTTGAAAGCAGCAAAAGCAAGAAAAATCCTAATGGCTTCAATCCTGGCTACAGGAGCAAATGACTCTTCAAAGTCAATGCCTTCTTCCTGTTTGTAACCTTGAGCCACTAATCTGGCTTTGTTCCTCGTGACCAAACCGTCCTCATTGAGTTTGTTTCTGAATACCCATCTTGTTCCTATGACCGATTGATCCTTCGGTCTAGGGACTAGGTACCAGACCTTACTACTCTCAAACTGGTTTAGTTCTTCTTGCATTCCCAAGATCCAATCCGGATCTGACAATGCTTCATCTATTCTTTTCGGTTCAATCTGGGATATGAAGGCAGAATTAAAATATCCTTCCAGAAGTTGACTCCTAGTTCGAACAGGCTCTGAAGGGTCACCTATAATTTGCTCAGGAGGATGTTTACTGTTTCTTCTGAGATTCAGTTCAGAGGTGTCTACCAAGTTACCGTGTATTTGATCAAGGCTAGACATGTCGGTAGGCTGACCGAGACTGTCAGACCGACCGGCTCCCTCGGGTTGGACCGAAGTGTCAGCTTCCTGTTGTGGAACAGCTTGATCCGGCTGGGTATCAATATTACCCATTAGGTCATGGACAAACCGCCTGAAAACTGGAGTCTCATCTTCGCTATCAGAATGAATATCATTATTTTCCAGTCTGTTGTGTAGATCAAAGCATGAAGCAGTATTGCTTTCAACCGATTCATCGAAAACAACGTGAATTGTTTCCTCCATGGTTGCAGTTCTATTATTGTATACTCTATATGCTTTACTTACTGACGAGTATCCTAGCATGATGCCGGTGTCGGTCTTTGCATCAAAAGCAGTGAGTTGAGTTTTACCGTTTATATGAATATAACATTTACAACCGAAAATCCTGAGGTATTTAAGTTTAGGAACTCTGTTAAAATAAACCTCATACGGTGTTTTGTTGTGAAATCTGTTAATCAAGGACCGGTTTTGTGTATGGCATGCAGTGTTGATAGCCTCAGCCCAAAATTTCTGAGCAATGCCGGAATCGGCTATCATAGACCGTGCGGCTTCCTTGAGAGTCCGGTTTCTTCTCTCGGCCAGGCCATTTTGTTGAGGAGTCCTAGCACTAGACAACTCGTGTCTAATGCCGGATTCATCAAGATATGCAGTTAATGTGCTATTAGTGAATTCGGTACATCTATCGCTTCGAATGCAATTAATACGAGTTGATGTTTCATTTTGTAAATGCTTAAGAAGAGTGATCAGGTTTGATACCGTTTCACGTTTAGATGGTAAGAATATTACCCATGTATATCTAGAGTAATCATCAATAACTACCATGGTGTAAAGCATACCTCCTAGGCTTATGACCTGAATTGGTCCAAATAAATCCATGTGAAGAAGATCTAGACATCGGTTAGATTGGATATTTCCTTTGCTCTTAAACGATGACCTAGTTTGTTTACCCATTTGGCATGCTGAACAAACCTTATCCTGGTTAAATACTATATCCAGGATGCCTTCAACTAATTTCTTACCACGAATGTAGTTTAAGGTTTTCATGTTTAGATGGTTTAGTCTCTTATGCCATAGCCAGGTTTGATCAGTTTTAGCTATCATGCATATAGGATGTTCTACTCTAGTTTTCCAGTCTACCTTATAGATGTTACCTATCCTATTTCCGGTTAGTAGTACTATGCCTTGAGAATTCTTAACTAAGCATGCATGTTTAAGGAATTCTACCGTGTATCCAGCATCACACATCTGACTAATGCTAAGTAGATTAAAACGTAGGTTTTCAACGAGAAGTACATTATCAATAGTTAGGTTACCATGGACAATCTTACCCTTGCCCACGGTTTTACCTTTTGAGTTGTCACCGAAGGTGATTAGAGCACCGGTTGCTGATCTGATGTCGGTTAGCAAATTACTATTTCCGGTCATGTGTCTGGAGCAACCGCTGTTCAAGAACCATTCGGAGTTTCCTAGCCGTTTCTTTGAGTCCTGTAAAATGTACATATTTACAACTGTTTGGTACCCACATTTACTTGGGTCCACATGCGATTAGTCCCTTAGGTACCCAGACCTTAATAAATCGAACGGTCTTCTTTGCTAAAGTTTTAACTGTCCTTTTGACACTTGGTCTGGTGTATTTCGGTTTCCCTACAGATGACCTAAATGGTGATGGTCTTTGGTTTGATGATCTATAGTTTGACCTACGTGGTTCAGGAAAATCTTTCTTATATTTGAGGATTTCTGCTTTCCTTTTCTCAAGGTCAAGCCATGAATCGGTTGGGCCAACATAATCGTATTTTAGCTTTTCTTCCCTATAATATGCGGTTTCCTCTTCTTCAGCTGTACAGGTGCTCTTAAGGAATTTTATAAAGGGAAGGTTTCCTTTTGTAAGCTTTGCTTTCCATATGGGTTTTCGGTCTTTAGATCTGTTCTCTGTGTATCCTAGGCCATTCTTACAGCGAGGATGCCTGTATTGTTTATTCAAATTCTTTACTATATCGCTAGATCTCCTATAGGCGGCCATCGTATATTGAAATCGGGCATTCTTTTTCTCGGTTAGTTCTCTAGTCGGTTCACTAGGTTGTTCGATCTTAGAGTCTAATTCGGTTTCTAGAGTATGGGTATCATCAGATTGTATGACCTCCGGTTCGGTTATGATGGGTACCTCTGGTTCTACTGGGATAGGTACTATGGGATCGGTTTTGATGTTGAGGTGCTTAGGTAACATGGTCAATAGGTTCTTATATTCTTCTACCATGTCATTCAATGCATTGTATAACTCATCTTTAGTAAATTCTTCACAGGGAGAGTCAAATACTTGTTCCTCATTTGCCATGAGACATGTGAGGTCATCGTCACTATCACTGTGAGCCCATAGACTTCCTCCATCGTCGGCTATCAGTGCTTTCGGTACCTCACTTCCTTCACCGATTTGTTGATAGTTGTTACGGTTGTTACCATTTCCTTCACCATTTTGGTGATAATTGTTCCGGTTATTTTGATAGTCTGGTTTCTGTGTATCTCTCCTTGGTTTCCTGCATTCCCACTTAAAATGTCCCATACAGTTACAGTTATAGCATCTTATATTGGATTTGTCACCATATTAGTTGTTTGTCGGTTGGCTCCTTTTCATGAACCTCCCAAACTTCTGTGTAGGCATTGCCATGGCGTCCTCAGTAAACTGTTCGGCGGTTCTGATCGGTGCAGGTGCAGGAGTCGGTATCGGTGCAGGTGTAGGTATAGGGGCAGGAGCAGGTGCAGCCGGTTCCGTAGATGTGATCAGTGCTCTGGTTGACGTTGAGGCCGAGACTTCCTCTTCAGTTCTGGAATTCATCTCGAACTCATATGCCTTAAGATCTTCGAATACGTCGTATAGTTTCATCTTACGTAGGCTCTTTGATTCTCTCATGACCATTGTCTTTATGTCCCAAGCACTTGGAAGAGATCTCAAAACCTTCATGATGACCTCTTTGTTTTCATACTTCTTGCCCAGATTTGCTAACTCATCTAATACACCAGTGAACCTGTCACTGTATTCCTTCATAGTTTCCCCTGGTTTCATTTTGATGCTCTCAAACCTTTGTGTGGCTACCATTATTTTGTTCTCCTTTGTTCTTTCATTTCCTTCAAAGATCTGGATGACCGTGTTCCATGTCTCCTTCGCGGTTTTGCAATCTCTGATCTTGCAGTATGTGTTTCTGTCCACGCTGTTGGAGATCCGGTTTCTTGCATGGTTGTCCAAATTGTTCCTTCTCCTATCTTCAGCCGTCCATTCTTTTCTATCTTTATCAATGAATATCGGTCCTTCGGTCAGAATGGATTCCATTTCATCATCCAAGGTGACTAGATGTAGGTGCATGCGTGCCTTCCAGTTGGCAAAGTCATCACCTTCTAGCATTGGAGGCCTATCTTGATACATGCTTGCTTGAGTATTGAAACTAACTGCTCTGATACCAATTGTTAGGATCTAGGTCGCCGCTGGTGGACCGGGGGTTGGACCGGTTAGCGGTTCTTACTCGTAGGGTGGTGGTTAATCCTGTTAGAGATTAACACCGGGGTTTCAATACTACACAACCTGTCACAAACCCTTGAACTAGGTTCAAGCGCGGAAGAGGTTTGCTTTCAGGTTGAAGCGGTATGCTTGTATGATAGGTACGGTCGGTTTCGGATGATGAGGATTTGGAGATGGAGGGTCGGTTTCGGCAATCTGGATATTCGGTATGGTTAATGTAGATTCGGTTTGGAGCGGTATTGTTAAGTTATTCGGTTATATTATGAAGCCGGCAGAAAGTAAATAACACAACGGATTTTATGGATGTTCGGAGATAAAACTCCTACGTCACCCCTTCCTCTCGAAACCGCGAGAAGGATATTCACTAAGGAATACAAGTACAATCCGATCGAGACTTATTTCCTGCTCGATAACACTCTTACAGTTCACACCGAAATTGTAGAACAAACTTTAACTTTCAACACTTAGGCTTTCTAGAATAGCACACGGTTATCACTTGTAGTAAATGCTCTTAGCTTTTGTTATCTCAATATATGTCTCTTGATGTCCCAATGTTTTGTCCCACTGTGTGCCACATTTACTCTTCTTCAACTGCCTCCTTTTATAGGTGAAATATGCCAACGGTCATATTTCACTGCCTTGAATCTGATTGGCTGATCAGAAGTGCAGTGATTCAGTGTCTCAGACCTGCGGTCGTCTCCTCAGACCTGACGGTCAATCTCAGACCTAGTATCCTGTTTCAGACCTGCCGGTCTGTAAGGCAAACCTGCCGGGTTTGTCTTTTACTCAATGTAGGCACTGTCTGTTTGGACAGTTGTCTGTACTTTGAAGATTTCCTTTCTGGCTTATCCCGAAGTAGAAGGATCCGGTAGTACTGTTTTCTGCAGCCTACAGTCTTTCCTCAGACTTGCATGAATATGGAAGTATTCAGTCTGTTCCTTTGGTATCATTCTCAACAGATACCCAAAGTGTCTTCTTGTACAGGTCGGCCACTTGACTTGGCCTAGGTTGGCCACTTGACTTGGCCGAATGTCTTTTGATAGTGAAGTAGCCGGACTTCTTCCGGTTATTCTTGTCTTGTGGATGATCGGCTGTTTGATGATTCCGGTTTTGAGCTTTGGCCGATCCTTCCTTTGTGCGGTCACGTTCCGAATACACTTGATCGGTTTGGTAGCTTGACCGGTTCGGTTTCTTCAGTTGGTTTTCTTTTGTTCATCCGGTCCGGTTCCTTGTTCCTGCATGGGAAGTTTATTTAAGTTAGGTTTATTTGAACCGGTCTTAATTTATCTAACAGAGATTCTAAACCAAAATGTTCTTAAAAGAATATTATGGAAGTGTCGTAAAGAGATGATTCTTTTCATAATCAGGTTGTGGACCAATATCCCAACCATTATGAATAAAGTTGTAGTTAGTTGTTTAAATCACGAGTACAACTAGAGTTGGGCAATGGATTGGATAAATACGAACCGACACGATCCAACACGATATTTATACGGAACGACACGATACGATATTATCTCACTCGTGTCTTGGGTTGACACGATACAAGCACGAGATAACACGAACACGACACGGTTATGAGTTTATACGATCGTAACACGGTTACGAGTCGACACGGACACATCACGAGTATAGACACGACACAAATATAAGCACGACACGAGCACATGTACACACACGAAACGACATAAACACAATTAGTCACATAACTTAAGCTACTCCAATTAACATTCTCTAAACCTATTACATTTTTATTCAATTAATAAATTATTTAATTTTATAAATATAATAATTAAAATTAAAAATACTAAAATACAATAAAAAAATATTAACTTAAATAATATTAATTAAAATAAAATAAAATAAAAATAAAATAAATAAATTATATGAATAGAAATGTGAGTGTATTAATAATTCTTTTCGATATTAATTTTATTAATTACTTATTAATTATTTAATTATTTATAATTTCAATTATTGTTAATACATTAAATAATAAATATATGATAATAATTTTAATAATATATATTTATAATTGGATTAATTGCTACCCACCTTTCTCATTTTCTTTTCCATTTTCTTACTCAAACTACCCACATTTACATTAACATTATCACATTATCACTTCTCTTTCTAAGTCTTCTAGTAATTGATCACATATTTAATTGTTTATCATTAAATTATTTTAAAAATCTTAAATCACTACAAAATTTGTTAATAAAAAAATATCACCTAACAAAAAAAATTATAAAATAAAAAGATTAAAATAATATTATTAATTAAATAAAAATATAATTTATAAAATTAATATTAATTAAAAAAAAATGAAATAACGAATAGTTGTAGAAATTTTTTTAACCTAAAAAATTTCAAACTACTTTTAATTATATTAAATAAAAAATTAATAATATATAATTATAATAAATTTTTTCCTAAAAAATATCCATTCAATAATAATTTATTTATATTTGTATATCACTAAATATTTTAAAAAAAATCTTAAATCACTCTCAAATTTTAAAAGTTATTAAAACATTTTAAAAAATAAACTTTATTTTATCATAAAAAATCTTCACTACTTTTAATTATTTATATTAATAAATATCATATACCTAATTAAATAATTAGGTATAAATTCTTATATAATATTTAAAAATTATACAATTTCACATTTATCATATTTAACTAACTTAATATATATATATTTTAAATAAATTAATAACTTTATAACAATAAATTTAAATAATTTTGTTGGAATAATTATTTTATATTTTAAAACATATTTTAAATAATTGACATTCAAATTATTATATAAATGAAACTATATGTTAAAATTTATATTTACATATTTTATATATTAAATAACTTTTTAAATCAATTTAATACATTTAACTTATTAAATTAATTTAAATTTTCTAAATTAAAATAAATTAATAAATTAATAATCATATTTTATCATTTTTACTAACAATATAATTTAATATATATAAATAAATAATTAATTAAATAAGTGTGTCAAGACACATTGTGTTGACTCGATGACAAAATCTAGTCGGAATAACACGAAACACGAATTTAAATACGAGTTAGCACGACACGAATAACACGACATGAAAGAGTCTGTGAATCATAATATTTTGAGTGAGTCAGGACACGATACGGCACAAATAAGATTGAGACACGACACAACACGACACGATTAAGAGTTTAACACGACTTACCCGAATTGAATACGAACGTTTATGCACGATGCCCAACTCTAAGTACAACTATCAAAAGAAATGGAGTTTTATATGGACAGTTGACGATGGTGATGATAACGTAGAATGCAGGCATGCAAATGCAATAGGGAGCATGATTATTTGATGCCTTCTCTTGGAATTGATTGTTGAATGTTTGTATATTTTTAATTATTTTTTTAAAATATAAACTAACTTTAATTGTATTCTTATTTTTTAATCTCAATAAAATAACTAGTTTGTTATATTTTGATGTCTTTTATTTGAATGATAATATGATTTATAAGTTAATTTGAATTTTCTGTTGGCCTATCAATAAAAAAAAATTGTCTTATGAAAAATAATTTTAAATAAGAATAATATGTTTCCAATTCTTCTATATATTCTAAACTATAATTTTCCTCATCGTTATAATTTGTAATTACCATACCATCTTTACAGATCTGAAGTTATAATAATATTATTTTTAGTCAACTACTTAATGTTAATTTATTTATCAAACTATATGTAAATATATATAATACTATTAATTTTTAAAGTATAGAAATTAATTATTTGTGGTCATTTAATTTAGTCATGAAGTTAATCTAATTAGATTAAAGTGTTCGTACATATGAAAAAACATGAAACTATTTATATATTAAATTAATTTATGATTATACGAAAATAGATTAATATAAGATTACTATATATATATATATATATATATATATATATAATCTATGGCCTTGTTTGTCGGAAAAATTATTCGAATTTCTAAATACCTTATATTATTTTTATAAAAATTAAATATTATACAAAAAAAAATACTTTAATCATTCACATAACTTAATCTATTTTCTTTAAAAGAATAATAATATTTTGTAAGTAAAATATATATTATTTGAATAAAACACTACATCAAACATGCTCTTAATCTCTTAGTCGAATAAGATGGTGGTCCATAATTTAGATCATATAGAGGCAATAATTTTGTGTTTTTGATCGACGGATGATTATCGACGCATATAAGGGCCGGTCAAATTATAATAAGCGCCACTAAAGGTATTTACTTGCAGTGTTTTTTATCTACATGATTTTTTAACCTTTTTCCAGCTAATGATTTTAGAATATTTTTTTCAGCTTTTCTTTTAGTTTGTTTCAGCAATTATTTTGCCATTTATTTCAGTTTTTTTGCATTTATTATTTTTAAATTTTAATAATATTAAAATATAAATTTAATTTAAATCAATAAAAAAATGTTTTATGTACAAATTTATTCACAACTTTTATATAAGAATCTGTCCCTAATTAAAAAAAATAGTAATTTTTAAAAGCTCCTCTATCTCTTTATTGTATCTATTTTTTATTTTTATTTTAATAAAAAAAATTTGTAATATTAAGTCAACTATTTTCACTTGACCATCAGGTGAGGTTTCAATGTGAATATAATAGAAAATTGAAATGTTATTAATTAAATATACATTACACATAAAACATAAAAGATAAAACACAAACAATACAATGTTATTAATTTAAATATTTTTTTACGTTTTTAGCACATTTAACACGTTATTAACATTGTAACACGTTTTTTATATGTTTAACACGTTTAATATGTTTTTTACACGTTTAATATATTTTTCACATTTTTGGCACGTTTAACACATTTTTGACATGTTAAACACGGTTAACACGTTTTGGTATATTTAACACGTTTTTTTGCATGTTTTTCACGTTTTTGACACGTTTAACATGTTTTTTACATTCTAACACGTTTAACACGTTTTTGCACATTTAATATATTTTTGACATTTTTAACATGTTTTTGTACATTTAACATATTTTTGACATGTTTTTTGCACGTTAACACGTTTTGACAAGTTTTAACACGTTAAACACAGTTTTAGCATGTTTAACATATTTTTCACATTTTTGGCACGTTTTTCACGTTTTGGCACGTTAAATGTGTGAAAACGTATTAAACGTGTCAAAATGTGAAAAACGTGTTAAATATAAAAAAAACGTGTCAAAATGTGTCAAAAACGTAAAAAAATCTGAAAACGTGTTAAACATGTCAAAAACGTGTTTAACGTATCAAAACTTGTTAAACATATCAAAACGTATTAAACGTGCCAAAAACGTGTTAAATGTGTTAGAAACGTGTTAAAAACGTGTTAAACATGTGAAAAACGTGGAAAACGTGAAAACGTGAAAACGTGAAAAAAAAACATGTTAAACGTATCAAAACGTGTTAAACGTGCCAAAAACGTGTTAAACATGACAAAAACGTGAAAATCATGCCCAAAACGTGTTAAACGTGTCAAAAACGTGTTAAACGTGTCAAAAACGAGTTAAATATGTGAAAACATATTAAACGTGTCAAAAACGTGAAAAATATGTTAAACATGTTAAAAATGTCAAAATGTGTTAAACGGATAAAAATGTGTTAAATAAGTAAAATACATGTTAAATAAAAAGATAAAAAAATAATTTGGGTTACCCAACCCAACCCAACCCATATTAATAAATAATATAGATTAAATAAATTTAATTTGAGTTAAATATGAGTAATATTAATTGGTTTACCAATTTGCGCACATTTACTCAAACCACTCGAACCAATATAGATGTAATTAAAAAGATATATATACTTAATAGGTAATAATTAATTTTTGGAGGCACTTCAACCCATCTTTAATGTTTGGATGGGAGCTATACAAATCATACCGATTTTGAGATTAAGTTATTTAGCCGATTTACTTTTATTGCTACATCAAAAGTTATTTCCGGTTTTCTTATAGTAGCTAAATTTTGAGACCATGAAAAAAAATACCATAATAAAAAAGTCCATTCGTTTGATAAAAATCCCAAAATAAAATAAATTAGAAGAAGCTCATTCATTGATAAAAAATATCAAACAGTAGGCAATTTTTTTCAAATTATTCTAGTTTTTTTTTACAAAAAAATCTTTTATTTAAATATTGAGGTAATTAATATTTTTGAATGTATCAAAAAAAAATTTTTATACAGGCTAAATTTTGAGACTATGAAAAAAAAAACAAAAAAAAAGCCATAAAAAAAGCCCATCCGATTTGATAAAATTCCCAAAATAAAATAAATTAGAAGAAGCCCATTCAATAAAAAATAATAGGCAATTTTTTTCAAATTATTCTAGTTTTTTTTTACGAAACATATTTTATTTAAATATGGAGGTAATTAATATTTGTTTTTCTCATTAGAATGTATTAATTTTTATTTTTTTTTATAGTGTCTAAATTTTGAGACAATGAAAAAAAAAAACGCCCATCAAAAAAGAAAAGAAAAAAAAAAGTCCATCCGTTTGATAAAAATTCCAAAATAAAATAAATTAAAAGAAGTCCATTCATTGATAAAAAAAAAATAGTAGGCAATTTTTTCAAATTATGCAAATTTTTTTTTTTACAAAAAATAATTTATTTAAATAGTGAGATAATTAATATTTGTTTTTCTCATTAGAATGTATCAAAAAAATTTATAGAGGCTAAATTTTGAGACCATGAAAAAAACCAAAATAAAAAAGCCCATCAAAAAAAGCCCATCCATTTGATAAAAATCTCAAAATAAAATAAATTAGAAGAAGCTATTCATTGATAAAAAATAGTAGGCAACTTTTTTCAAATTATTCTAGGTTTTTTTTTTACAAAAACATTTTTATTTAAATATGGAGGTAATTAATATTTTTTTTTCTCATTAAAATGTATCAGTTTTTATTTTTTTTATAGTGGCTAAATTTTGAAACCATGAAAAAAAACCAAAATATAAACGTCCATAAAAAAAAAAAATCCATCCGTTTTGATAAAAATTCCAAAATAAAATAAATTAGAAGAAGTTCATTTATTGATAAAAAATTGTAGGCAATTTTTTTCAAATTATTCTAGGTTTTTTTAAAAAAAAATATTTTATTTAAATATTGAGATAATTAATATTTGTTTTTCTCAATAGAATGTATCAATTTTTTTTTATAGATGCTAAATTTTGAGACCATGAAAAAAAATCAAAATAAAAAAGCCCATTAAAAAAAGCCCATTCATTTGATAAAAATCCCCAAATAAAATAAATTAGAAGAAGCTCATTCATTGATAAAAAATAGTAGGCAATTTTTTTCAAAAACGTGTTAAACGTGTCAAAAATGTGGTAAACGTGTCAAAAACGTAAAAAAAGTGTTAAATGTGTTAAAAACGTGAAAACATGTTAAACGTGTCAAAAATGTAAAAAAAATGTGTTAAATGTGTCAAAAACGTGAAAACGTATTAAACGTGTCAAAAACGTGTTAAATATGTGAAAATTTTGTTAAACGTGCCAAAACGTGTTAAACATGTCAAAAATGTGGTAAACATGTCAAAAACGTAAAAAAAAATGTGTTAAATGTGTCAAAAACGTGAAAATGTGTTAAACGTGTCAAATACGTGTTAAATATGTGAAAAACTAGTTAAACGTGCCAAAACGTGAAAAATGTGTAAAACGTGTCAAAAATGTGATAAACGTATCAAAAACGTAAAAAAAACGTGTTAAATGTGTCAAAAACGTGGAAATGCGTTAAACATGTCAAAAACGTAAAAAAAACATGTTAAATGTGTCAAAAACGTGAAAAACGCGTCAAAAACGTGTTAAATATGTGAAAAACTTGTGAAACGTGCCAAAATGTGAAAAACGTGTATAACGTGTCAAAAATGTGGTAAACGTGTCAAAAACGTAAAGAAAACGTGTTAAATGTGTCAAAAACGTGAAAACGCGTTAAACATGTCAAAAACGTAAAAAAAATGTGTTAAATGTGTCAAAAACGTGAAAACGTGTTAAACGCGTCAAAAACGTGTTAAATATGTGAAAAACTTGTTAAACGTGCCAAAATGTGAAAAACGTGTAAAACGTGTTAAAAATGTGGTAAACGTGTTAAATGTGTCAAAAATGTGAAAACGCGTTAAACATGTCAAAAACGTAAAAAAAACGTGTTAAATGTGTCAAAAACGTGAAAACGCGTCAAAAACGTGTTAAATATGTGAAAAACTTGTTAAACGTGCCAAAACGTGCAAAATGTGCCAAAATATAAAAAACGTGTTAAATATGTCAAAAACGTGTTAAACATGTTAAAAACGTGAAAATCATGTTAAACGTGTCAAAAACGTGTTAAACGTGTCAAAGGCGTGAAAAACGTGAAAAACGTGTTAAATGTGTCAAAAACTTGTTAAACATGTCAAGGACGTGAAAAACGTGTTAAATGTGTCAAAACGTGTTAAACGTGTCAAAAACGTGTTAAACGTGCCAAAAACTAGTTAAACGTGTTAGAAACGTGAAAATCATGTTAAACGTGTCAAAAACGTGTTAGACGTGTTAAGGACATAAAAATGTGTTAAATGTGTCAAAAACGTGTTAAACGTGCCAAAAACGTGTTAAACGTGCCAAAATATAAAAATATGTTAAACGTGTAAAAAATGTGTTAAAAACGTGTAAAATGTATTTAATATGTGAAAAACGTGTTAAACATGTCAAAAACATGAAAAACGTGTTAATTTGGAATTACAATTCCGACCTAAAAAGATAGAAATTGAGAACTATCAAATTTCACTATATTGAATTCCATTGGAATTCTAATTCCAATTCCAATTCTTAATATTAAAGTGTCTAACAAACATAAGAATTGGAATTGGACCCTCTAATTCCAATTCCAATGCCAATTCCAGGGTTATCAAACACACCCTAGTAGTTCTATTTGCAATCAATAAAACCAGTTGCTAAATGACTATTCATACAAGTTGTAAATTTAGTCCCTAAAATCCATTGCAATTTGATGCACAAAATCCGCTATATATTAGTAACATAGCTGTGTAAGTCGCTCATAAAATGTTGTAAAATAATTAAAAATGTTAACTATATATTGTAACATTTGTAGTTATTTGGTTGTTACAACTTACAAGTTGGTTGTATTAATTTTATTGTTATGTAAACTATAAGTTTTTTATTTTGTTAAATACTATAAAGTCAAAAATGAAACAATTAATAAAAAATGAAATATATTTTGTTTTTGTGAAAATAAGTTATTTGAGACAAGACAAATTGAGCTAAACATAAATGTACTATATATGAAAGCTAATGTTTTTGAAAAAATAGATGTCTTATTGATGGACATAGTATACCTAATTAAATTTGAAAGGTTCAACAGAGAGGTGCCTCCTAAATTCCTAAAATGACAAAAAAAAAAAAATAGAAGGAAAATTAGTATTTGACCAAATATTTTTTAACTTAAATTTAAACATTTCCTATATGTGAAGATCATTTAATATCTCGAACAGAATTGGAATATAAATTTAGTAATTATTTAAAGTAGTCAATTGTTTTATTTTTTACCTAGACTTTTTCATTTAAATGAATAATAAATTGTGACTTCTTATCTATCTTCATTCATCTTAATGTTTCTCACAACACCTTTAAAGTCTTTGCTTGCACATGTCACTAAACTAGGTGATTTTATTTTCCTCATTTCAGATTTTAAATAATAAGTTGTTGAGGTTTGGTATTAAATAAAATTATAAACCAATATTAATTTATATCTTTCAATGATTCATGCTAAGGTTCTTTTTTTTTTTTAGATTTCTCTTTCGGTTTGATTCATATATTCTATTAATTAGGTAAGCCATCCCACTTAGACATCTTTTTCAATTATAAAAATATTTTCTAATTATATTTATAAGAGTATTAGGTATGAGAAATAAAATTTCAGATCAAATCTAAACATCAAATAGTAGGACTTTCAAACATAATTGATAGAATCAAAGTATTGTTCACAAAAAACAAATGTTGTGTTAATCGGGTCAGATTTCGTCATATCAAAAAAAGGACGAAAACTCCTCTAGTTGGTCCATACGAGCAATGGTTAGATACCTTTGAAAGCTAGGACGAATAGATCGAGCAATTAAGAATTCTTAGTTAGAAAAATAGTGATCTCTCTTGTAACTCACGATTTTTTCAAAAAGAAGTAATCATTTTTCAAAAGTGAATGTTTTAACATATTTATCAATTAAAATGATGTGAATATTTAAGGTGAGTAGAGGCAAAAATCATAACTCTGTCTTTAGTTAACTTTTTTTTCTAATTAAGGAGATGAGAGAAAAGATTGTAACTATGTCTTTAATTAACTCTTCTAATTAAGTAGAATATTATAATTATTTTATTTTATAAATAAATAATATTCTTTATTATTTCACATTTGTTATTGCTTATTTTTCTTCATTTCTTATTCATGATTTTATATATTATTATTTCTTATTCAACAAAGAAATTAGGCCATGGGTCACTCTCACATTATTAAAACAAATCCATTTGTTTTCTTTTTTAATAAAGAAAAAAGAAAGTGGACTTTTAGTTTCCTTAAATTAAAACTTCAAACCAATCAAATGTTGTGTAGACCAAGCAATGGAAAACAAGCATTCTTAATAAATTGATTTTAAATGACTTGATTTGAAATTTTTGAGGTCAACCTCTACTATAGTACATGGAGACAACCACTAATTTTATATTGAATGGAAATGCATTATCATTTTCTCATCAAAGAAACAACTTAACTTGGAAGTTTATTCATCTGATTTATTGAGAGAGAAACCAACATGGTTGATGTTGCATCTCTAATCAGTGGTTTGATTTCAAATTTAACACCTCTGATTAAGGATGAATTGTCGTTGTTTTGGAATTTTAAGAATGAGGTTCAAAATCTATCGAGCACGCTATCTGCAATTAATGCCGTACTCAAAGATGCTGAGAGAAAGATCATGCAGGAGAAGGACGAACAAACGGAAGATTGGTTGCAAAAACTCAAAGATGTATTGTATGAAGTTCGGGACATCATGGATGAGTGCAGCTTTGAAGATCTTCGTCTTCAAGTCAAAAGGCGTAATGCCTCCTCTTCAACCCGGATCAAGGTAACCAACTTTATCACCCATCCTTTTAGCAATACTAAGATGCGTCTCAAAATTGGTCACAAAATTAAGGATGTTCAAGAGAAGCTAGACCAAATTTCTTCGAAACGCCTAAAGTTACATTTGAGTGAATTTATTCATGACTCAAAAATAGACAAGTTTACTAATAGTTGGCGTGAAACCATGTCTCTTCCTAGTAGTAAAGTATACGGAAGAGATAAGGAGAAGAAAGAGATTATTGATATTCTAGTCAATAATACATCTAGTGTTAGTGCTGCTACAGAACTATCCGTTCTGCCCATTGTTGGAATTGGGGGTCTAGGTAAAACAACACTTGCCCAAATGGTTTTCAATGACGACGAGGTTTCTAACCATTTTGATCCCAAAATATGGGTTTGTGTTTCTGATGAATTTGATATTAAGTTGGTGATAAAATCCATCATAGGAGCAAATAATGAAACTTCCATGGAGATATTGCAGAAAATGATTCAAGATGAATTGAGAGGGAAAAAATATTTGATTGTATTGGATGATGTTTGGAATGAAGATAGAGAGGAATGGAATAAGTTGAGATCTATATTGGATTGTGGATCAAATGATGCGTTCGTCCTTACCACAACACGCAAAAGAAAAGTAGCAGAAACAATGGAAACTATTCCACATTTTGAATTATCGCCGCTCGCTGAAGATGATTGTTGGTTATTATTCGAAGAACGTGCATTTGTGCATGGAAAACCAAAACCTCCCAACTTCATTAATATTGGAAAAGAAATAGCTAAAAAATGTAAGGGTGTTCCCTTAGTCGCCAAGATATTGGGAAGTCAATTGTGGTTCAAGGGTGATGAAAAGGAATGGTGCAGGGTAAGAGATAATGAGATATGGGAGATTTCACAAAATGATAATTCAATCTTGTCTATTCTAAGGTTGAGTTATTATGACCTCCCTTACCATTTGAGAAGATGCTTTGTGTTTTGTTCTATATTTCCTAAGGATACTAAACTTAAAAAGGATGGATTAATCCAATTGTGGATGGCCCATGGTTTAATTCCTACAGTTAAAAATCAAAAAGTTGAAGATGTTGGGAATACAATTTGGAAGGAGTTGTGTTGGAGATCCTTTTTCCAAGATGAAAAAGAGAACAAAGATTGGAATGATACAGTTTATACAACATGTACGATGCACGATCTTATACACGATCTTGCCCATTCTGTTATGAAAGATGAATGTTATAGGATGGATGCTAATAGCTCAAGTGATGGTTCAGGACTAGAAATTCGTCATGTAAGAGTAAAGGTTCGTAGGTTAGCCAAAACATCAGTTTCTTTTCTTAAGAAAATTGGAAGGTTGCAAACAATAATGCTCGATGTCTTATATGATGATGGAAATGTCACAAAGGATATTTTGAGTGTCTTGAAGGAATTCTCGTCTTTACGTGTCCTTGAAGTAAGGCGCCATGTGCAATATGAAGATTTGAGTCATGTGGGATGTCTAAAACATCTTAGATATCTAGACATTTCTTATAATGAGATGACAACATTGCCTGATAGTGTTTGTGATCTTTTGAACTTACAAACTTTGAACCTCAGTAATTGTTTTAAGCTTGAAAGTTTGCCTGGAAATATGAGGAACCTTATTAACTTGAGACATCTTTATTTGGAGCATTGTGATAGATTAAAATATATGCCTGGAGGAATTGGACAATTGAAACATCTCAAGACGTTAAGCTTGTTTGTGGTAGGCAAGAAGGAAAGAGAATGTCAACTAGATGAAGTAGAAGAATTGGATATCGGCGGATCTTTGAAAATTAAGAATCTTGAAAGAGTTAGCGATGCATCTATTGCAAGAGGGATAAGTATGGCTAAAAAGTCGAGTATCAATAAACTGGATCTGGAATGGACATGTGATGATGATAATGAGAGCAAGAGTACTCGACATGATAAAATAGGTGAAGCTCTAGAGGTTTCAACTGTGATGCTGAAGATATTGAAAATGAGTGGTTACAAAGGTGTGAATCCCCCTAAATGGATGGGAATGTCATATCTTTCTGTATTATTCCCTTTGTTAGAGGAACTTTCCATTACTAAGATGATGAATTTGAGGGAATTGGTGTCTTCTACTATTCCTAGTCCAGGAGCATTCCCTAATCTATGCACGCTGAAGATGAAGTATTGCCCAAAGCTAGGGGCCTTGCCACCGCATCTCAAAGCACTCAAAGATGTAAGTGTTTGGGGTGAATGTTCTGATGAATTTTTATATAGCATCTCAAACCTTAAAGCTCTCACTCATCTCTATCTTGTGGGATTGAATGAAAGAAGTGTTTTATTTCGAGCTTCTAAGGCATTAATGTTTGATCACGAGATACCATCATCATCGAGTCAAATCCTACGCTCAACTTTCCAATCTCTTCAATTTCTGTACATTCAGAACTGCAACAATTTAAGGCGTTTGTTTGATGAGGGAACGATAATGGAAGAGACATTACAGATAAGTGGCTGCGAAAACCAACAAGATCATCATCATCTTCAAGGACAAACAGAAGGAACAAGACTCATGAACTCTCTCACGGATTTGTCTATTAGTGATTGTCCGGAGTTGATGATATCAGTTGAGGAATTTGGAAACCTCGATATTAATAATTCACTACAGATATTGCATATCCGGGGTTGTCCTAAGTTGGTGTCTTCAGAAGAAGCGGACGATTTTATGGCACTCCTACGTTCCCTTCGAACCAGACTTGGTCGTGAGAACTTTGATGTTGATCTCATAAATGAATAGCAGAAGAAGAGTCAATTTGAAGGTACTCATCCATTAATTAATTGCATCATCTTTTATAATTAATTATTACTTAATGACTTGTAATTTGTTGACATGCAGCTAAGTGAACTGAGGTGATATATAATAACTTCAACGCATATATCCAAATTTGGTACGTTTTCCATTGCAGACTCTGGTAAACCAAATATTTATGTACTAAAAGATAATTCTAACTTTCTCTGGTATACCTTGTTTCATTCACCATCTGGTTTCCATTTTCCATTATCCATCAAACTTATGTTATAATTCCATATTCACACTACTATAACATATGTTATATAATCATTTTTGCATCAGGAATATTCAGGCTGGCTGGTAGAAAGTGGGGGAAGTTTCTGTTGATTGTTCGAATTGGGACTCTTCATTTATGATTGATTTCCATTCAACTTTCTTTCTTTGGGATGTTATTATTATGTTGGATCTGATTTATTTATGATTGATGTAAATGGGCTGTTATCTTTTTATGATCCTATTGAAATGCTGATGTTTGTATATATATGTTTCATCTAAAAATGACAACTTTCGAGTTTAATTAAACTGTATCTTTAGTAATGATTACAAAACATGTTTGGAAAATGTCAATGTTTTTTGAAGGTGGAGAGTTTATTAGATAACCAAGTTCAATCTATTGTAATTTATTGATGGTAGATAGTGTAAGTTACCCCTTTTTTCTTACTAAAGAATTAAAATAATTTGTATCAGCTTCATTTATCATCCTTTTTGTTTATTTCAAATAAGACTTTTATATTTGAAGGGTAGTTTCATTTATAATTTTATTTATAATTCTGTGCACTTACCTTTCTTAGTAGCAAATAAGATAAAGTCGTCGAATCTGAAGTTTTTTTTATATGGTTAGTAAAGAGTCTTGTTTTAGTTAAGGGATCAACGAGTAGTATTGTATCCAACTCGTACCCGATTTCAATATAGTTACTCAACTCTGATAGCTAATAGTTGGGGTTAAGTTTATCATGTCTAGCTACTAGATGA
Source organism: Impatiens glandulifera (assembly GCF_907164915.1). Taxonomy (NCBI): domain Eukaryota; kingdom Viridiplantae; phylum Streptophyta; class Magnoliopsida; order Ericales; family Balsaminaceae; genus Impatiens; species Impatiens glandulifera. The sequence continues at coordinate 4,510,404 of NC_061867.1, read as the reverse complement.
CATTGTTAAATTCAATTTATGTTTACTGTTTATGATATAGGATAGAAGATTTCATCTATCCACCTCTATTTTTTCTTTTCAAAGGAGTTAACACTAATCCAGAGTCATGCCCCATTTCAACTTAAGACTCCCCTAATGGGTTATGAATCCATTTCTATTTGGTAAAAAGTAATAAAATAATCTATTATCAATCACAAGTCATCTACAACAATAAAATTAATAGTATTTATTCCATTAACCATATGGGGCTCAACAACACAGTTAGTATTTGTTTTAATTTGGTTATTACTTGCCAATTTTATTATAATAATTGTTTATCAAATCTAGATTAAAACATTCAGTATAAACATATTTAGTATAGAAAAATGATTGGGAGCAAGACTTTTGGGGAGTGACTCGTACAGCGAAAGTGACCTCGCTGTTATACGAAAGTGACATCGCTGTTATACAAAAGAAACCCCATTGTTATACAAAAGGGACGAGGTCTCTTTTGTATAACAGCGAGGTCACTTTCGTATAATAGTGAGGTCACTTACGCTGTACTAGTCGCTCCCCAAAGTCATGCTCCTTATCATTCCTCCTTAGTATATTACACTTCATGTAAATCATTTCCCAAATGGGCTGAACATGGGTAGTTTAATTTGTGTGGGAAAAATAGTCAAAATATATGAATAAAATGATAGGATAATAATAATAGAAATTGCAATGAGAAGAGATAAAGATATATTAATGTGAAATCTAAGATGAGTTATAGAGACATAAAGAACCCTCTCACGGAATTGCATATTTTGAATTGTCCGGAGTTGATGATATCAGTTGAGGAATTTGAAAACTTCAATATTAATAATTCACTACAGAGATTGTGGATTACTGATTGTCCTAAGTTGGTGTCTTCAGAAGAAGCGGACGATGTTATGACACTCCTACGTTCCCTTCGAAGCAGACTTGGTCGCGAGAAGTTCACAGTAGATATTCTATTGGATGTGGAAGAGGAGGAACAGAACATAGTGGCAATATAATCAAATTTGGTACGTAACCAAACAACTACATAGCTCTCTTTCTCTGATTTCTTTGTAACCAAATATTTATTACTAAAATATTTTGTATCAGGAAGAAAATTCAGGCATCTTCTGCTTATAGAAAGTGGGTAAGTTATTTACAATGTTATATATAATCAAATCTATCTATTGATCAAAAGATGTTTATTGAGAACTTTCTTTTGGATTGTTATTATGATGGATCTGATTTATTTATGATTGATTGAAATAAATAGGTTGTTATCTTAAAGATATAAGACCACACCAAGCTTTTATTCATTTATTTTCTCTATAAGAGTACTCTTGTTCACATTGTGGTTGCATTGAATTGAAGAAAAATCATAAATAAATATTTTTTTCATTATTACATGAGAAGTTCCTAAACATTTTTTATATGTGAATATCATTTAATATCTCCAATACAATTCGATTATAATTCAATTAGAGAAAGCCAAAATTTAGAAACGCACCTTAACAAAGAAGACACTTTAACAGGCAACCGACAAAGAATGTCTTTTAGAATCTCATCCGGCAACAGAGACATTTTGTACAGACAGGACAATGCACAAAGTAAATCAAATCAGAGAAAAATGTGAACAAATTCAATCTTGATCTTTGGATTGACCAAGAACCCTAAACCAAAGAGTCGCCAAGAGAAAGTTAAATTGTATTTAGTATTGTGCTAAGGATCAGTACATGACTGCATGAGTCCACCTCGATGTGCACCAGAGCCGTCCAAGACAGGCCCAACCCATATTTTTAAAAGGGCACACAAAAAAACTAGCTAGAAAATGTAAATGTTCTTTTAGTTTGGGATCTAAAATGATCCAGATGAATAGAAGATATCAATAAAGGGGAGATATCCCATATGAAAATTTAAAAAAATAAAGAAATAATAACTTTTCCTATGTAAGGTTAAGTTATTATCATCTCACTTATAAAAAAAATTTGATTATGTAGTTATGTTGGTATTTCCAAAAGATATTTTTTTTAAGAAAAGGATAAAACAATTTCATTAACATGTTAGTCACGGAAACAAGATCTCATTAGAGAATATTTCCCAATAACTGTGAAACTGAAAAAGAAAGATTGATCCAAATATGGATATATGACCTATAGTTTAATTCCTACAAACGATAGATGTTCTATTAGGTGTTCTATATCTAAAATATAAATATAAAACTAAAAATTACAACAAATTTGATCTACATCAGATGGGTTATACTTAAAAAAATTTAGCCCAAATGAACAGTAGTGTTCTATATATAGAACACCACTTTTCATGTTCTATACTCAAAACTGGCAGCAACATTATTCTCTCTTATCTTTTTTTCTCAAAACTTGTGGAAACATTATTCTCTCTCATCTTTTTTTTTCACATAGCAGAGAAAGCATAGGTTTTTTCCAACACTGTAGGTTCTTTTCTCCTCCAAACGTAAGCTTCAAAACTTTCGCTGTAGAGATGAAAAGAGATAACGATAAGAGAGGTCTGAACTATAGAGATCTAGAAAACGTTAATGTTCTACAGTGATCAGCAGGAGTGAAAAGTTTCTTAGTTTTGCTCAAGATACGGATTTTGACTTCTTCCAACTTTCCAACCAGGTATCTCGTCTTCCTCTCTCTCTCTTTTGTGTGTTGTTTTTTAGTGCCTGTTTCCTAGATCGCGGATTTTACTTTTGAAATTTCTGTTCGTTTCCTTTTTTTATATCTGCTCAAGTTCCTTGGCTTGTTATAGGATTGAATGATAAATTGTTTTCAATCTCTCTAGGAAATCAATGATTAATCTCGTCTGTAGGATACATAGGTATGGATAACGACATTTCTGGAATTATGCGTATGGCGGGATTAACTGATGATGGGTTGAGCGGTGATTTTTACCTATCTGAAACAAACGATTTGGACACCTCAATCGAGTTGGAGGCAGATATGTCCGGGAAAAAAAGAACAAGAACTTCTCTTTCACATTTGAAGGCTAGAATTTGAATCATATCATCGTCATCATCGCATCCGTACAAATAATCTTTTAAAAAATTATTGTTGCCACTCATTGTGTAGGATAAAGCTTAAAGTGTGATGAAGAATGAATGAACAAAAACTTTATTTATAGTTGGATTTCGAAATATGACTGCTGGAAAATAGCTGTTGGAATTTGAATTTGAAATTTGAATCTCAATTTTTTTTATAGAACATGCCAATGAAATATAGGCGTTGGAATTTGAATTTGAAATTGAAATATAGGCGTTGGATTTGAATTTGAAATATAGGCATTGGAATATAGTCGTTTGAATTTTAAAAAGTAGTTACAAGTTGTTTTTTAATTTTGCAAAAAATAAATATTTTAATGTTATAGGTATATAGGTTGTAGTGTATTTTGAATTGAGATGTTGTAAAATAGATATATGTATTTTTTAATATTATTTTAGGCATAAAATTTAGCACTTCTGTTAGGGGTGTTCAATATCTGATCTGAACTGAATATCCGACCGAATTCGAATTTAATTTTCGGTTTTCAAATCGAATTTCAAACCAATTCGAATTCAAATACGATTTTCGAATTGGTTTTCGAGTTTGGGTTTCAACTCGAAAACCAAACCAAAAACCGAATTCATTTTTTTGTTATTTATTCTTCCAAACTCAATTTATGAAAAAGTTCAAAATAATCAAATTATAATATTTTGAACTCAAGATTTAATAATAATAAAAAAGTAAAAAAAACACAAGTGGTCTAGTGGTAGAATAGTACCCTACCACGGTACAGACCTGAGTTCAATTTATTCGAAATTCAAACCGAATATCAAATTCGAATTCGGTTCGATTTAATTAAAATTTATTCGAATTCGATTTGGTTTTCGAATTGGCTAAAAATGATAAAAATTCGAATAATCTGATGAACCCCTACTTCTGGTGCAAGTGTCCTAAGAAGTAGAAGATGTTGGAATGACAACTGGAATTTTGAAGATATATTTTCAAGATCACAATGAGATTCATAATTAGTGAATTATTTTCCGGGATGAGATTTTGTTCTATGTATTTTGGAAAGTTTTCATTTTGTTTCAAAAAATTCTGATATTGGGTTTCATTTATATCACCTATCAAAATATAATAGAAATGACCATCCACTTCTTAGAAATGTATATTATTGCTCACAAGAACAGATTTATGTATCAAACCTTTATAAATTTAAATTTCATTTTTTCTAATAAGATTGTTGTCCATTTCTTGGTCCACACATGCAGCACTAGCACTGAATTTAGGGAAAACTTCAATAATTATGTTTTATCATACAAGCTCCACAACTTTGCTTTTATATAAGTTAGGCCTTTACAACTTTATTGAGTGTTAGTAAACTTTTGTTTAGACTTATATTTGTCTCATACAAACATTTTATGCATTGCAATTTATTTTTTCTACAAAGAGTATTGTCTATTTCTTGGTCTTAAATTGAGATAAAAATATAAATAAGTATTTTTTTATTATACGAGTTCCTAAACATGTTTTATTTTCAGTTAGACCTTTAAAACTTTATTGTGAGTTAGAAAACTTTTAGTAGGAATAATATTTGAAAGATGTTGATGGAAGACTCTAGGTAGAGTGAAAAAACATTTGTTCAGAAATTTATGGCTTCGAGCCGACTTCACACACCCGAGCCATTTTTATACAAAAGAAAGTTGTAACAAAAAGTTGTAAAATCCGTACTAGTTCTATTTGCAATCAGTAAAACCGGCTGTGAAATGGCTAACCATACTAGTTGCAAATTTAGTCTCTAAAATCCATTGCAATTTGATGCGCAAAATCTGCTACATATTAGTAACATGACTTTGTAAGTCGCTCAAAAATGTTTAAATCAATTAAAATCGTAGTTATTTGGTTGTTACAACTTACAAGTCGGTTGTATTGATTTTATTGTTATGTAAACTATAAGTTTCTTATTTTGTTAGATACTATAAAGTAACTAATGAAACAATTAATAAAAGATGATATATATATATATTTTGTAAAAATAAATTATTTTAGACAATTACATAAGTTCAGTGGACAAATTGAGCTAAACATAAATGTACTATGAAAGCTAATATTGTTATTGAAAAAAAGAGATGTCTTACTATGTACGTGGTATATCTAATTAAATTTGAATGGTCCTCCTAAATTCCTTATATGACAAAAAAAAATAGTATTTGACCAATATTTTTTAACTTAACTTTAAACATTTCCTATCTCAAACAGAATTGGAATATCAATTTATTAGTTATTTAAAGTAGTCAATTGTTTTATTTTTTGACAAAGGCTTTTTCATTTAAATGAATAATAAATTGTGACTTCTTATCTATCTGCATTCATCTTAATGTTTCTCACACCACCTTTAAAGTCTTTGCTTGCACATGTCACTAAAGACTAGGTGATTTTGGTAATGGCATTTTCGTCATTCCAGATTTTAACTAGTAAGATGTTGATATTTGGTATTAAATAAAATTATAAATCAACATTAATTTATACTTAATTCTTCATGTTAGAATAGATTATAACTTTAATACTAATATTAAAGTAATTTCATTTTCTTAAGATCTGTCAATCATTCATTTTAAGATATTTCAAAAGAAAGTGTGGTTTATCTTGTATGGTCCACAAGGAAAGTGGTCCATTTTAGTATGCCGATACAAATCTATTTAAAATCCCAATATTTGAGAGAGAAAATCTTTCAATGATGCATGCTAAGGTTTTTTTTTTTTTTTTTTTAAAGATTTCTCTTTTGGTTCTTTTTTAATAATTCATATATAAATAATGTTCTTTATTATTTCACATTTGTTATTGCTTATTTTTTCTTCATTTCTTATTCATGATTTTATATATTATTTCTTATTCAATGGTTAACTAGTTCTTTATTATTTTATATAAATAATGATTTTATATATGAGTCAAAGAAATTAGGCCATGGGTTACTCTCACATTATTCAAACAAATCCATTTGTATTCTACTTTTAAATTTGAATATTGTTCTCTATTCTTTTCAAATAATAAAGAAAAAAGAAAGTGGACTCCTTGGTTTCCTTACATTCAAACTTCAAACCAATCAAATGCTGTGTAGACCAAGCAATGGAAAACATCTTAAATTGATTTTAAATGACTTGATTTGAAATTTTGAGGCCAACCTCTACTATAGTACATGGAGACAGCCCGTATTGTTTTATATTGAATGGAAATGCATGATCATTTTCTCATCAAATAAACCTCTACTATATACTTGGAAGTTTATTCATCTGATTGATTGAAAGAGAAACCAACATGGTTGATGTTGCATCTCTAATCAGTGGTTTGATTTCAAATTTGACACCTCTGATTAAGGATGAATTCTCGTTGTTTTGGAATTATAAGAATGATGTTCAAAATCTATCGAGCACGCTATCTGCAATTAATGCCGTACTCAAAGATGCTGAGAGAAAGACCATGCAGGAGAAGGACGAACAAACGGGAGATTGGTTGCGAAAACTTAAAGATGTATTGTATGAAGTTCGGGACATCATGGATGAGTGCACCTTTGAAGATCTTCGTCTTCAAGTCAAAAGGCGTAATGCCTCCTCTTCAACCCGGATCAAGGTAAACAACTTTATCACCCATCCTTTTAGCAATACTAAGATGCGTCACAAAATTGGTCACAAAATTAAGGATGTTCAAGAGAAGCTAGACCAAATTTCTTCGGAGCGCCAAAAGTTACATTTGCGTGAATCTATTCCAAACTCAAAAATAGACAAGTTTACTAGTAGTTGGCGTGAAACAATGTCTCTTTGTAGTAGTAATCAAGTGTATGGGAGAGATAAGGAGAAGAAAGAGATTATTGATATTCTACTCAATAATACATCTAGTGCTTCTAAAAAACTATCTGTTCTGCCCATTGTTGGAATTATTGGGGGTCTAGGCAAAACAACACTTTCCCAGATGGTCTTCAATGACGATGAGGTTTCTAAGCATTTTGATACCAAACTCTGGGTTTGTGTTTCTAATGAATTTAACATTAAGTTGGTGATCAAATCCATCTTAGAAGAAGAAAAGGCAGAAGCTTCCTTAGAAGAATTGCAGAAAAAAGTTAGAGATAAATTGAGAGGGAAAAGATATTTGATTGTATTGGATGATGTTTGGAATGAAAAGAAAGAGGAATGGGCTCAGTTGAGATCTATATTAGATTGTGGATCAAATGGTTCTTTCGTCCTTACCACGACACGTAAAAAGAGTGTGGCAACCATAATGAAAACAATTGCCTATTTTGAGTTACTGCCACTCTCTAACGATGATTGTTGGCTACTATTCAAAGAACGTGCATTTGAGAATGGAAAACCAAAACATCACAACTTCATTAATATTGGTAAAGAAATAGTTGGGAAATGCAAGGGTGTTCCTTTATTGGTCAAGGCATTGGGAAGTCAACTGAGCTTTGGCGAGGACGAAAAAGAATGGCGTAGAATAAGAGATAGTGAGATATGGGAGATATTCCTAAATGAAGAATCTGATCTCTTGCCTATTCTACAGTTGAGTTTCTATGACCTCCCTTATCATCCGAGAAGATGTTTTGTGTTTTGTGCTATATTTCCCAAGGATACTGAAATTGAAAAGGAGAGATTAATCCAAATGTGGATGGCCCATGGTTTGATTCCTACATTAAAAAACCAAGAATTGGAAGATGTTGGGAATGCAATTTGGAAGGAGTTGTGCTGGAGATCCTTTTTTCAAGATGAAAAAGAGAACAAAGATTGGGATGATAGAGTTTATACAGCAGGTATGATGCATGATCTTATGCACGATCTTGCCCAATCTTTAATGAAAGATGAATATTATACGATGGATGCTAACAGCTCAAGTGATGGGTTAGGAGAACAAATTCGTCATGTCACAGTAAAGGTTAATGAGGTAGACAAAACATCAGTTTGTTCTCTTAAAACAGTTGGAGGGCTGCAATCAATAATGCTCCATGGAAGAGATAATGGAGATGCCGCAAAGGAGATTTTGAGTGTCCTGAAGGAACTTCCGGCTTTACGTGTCCTTGAAGTATGCTCTCTTGTGAAATGTCAATATTTGTCTCATGTGGGAAGTCTAAAACATCTGAGATACTTAGACATTTCCGGTAGTGAGATAACAACATTACCTAATAGTATTTGTAAACTCTTGAACTTACAGACTCTGAATCTCAATAAATGTTATCATCTTCAACATTTCCCTACAAATACAAAAGACCTTATTAACCTGCAACATCTTTATTTGGATCGTTGTGATGGATTAAAATATATGCCTAGAAGCATGGGGCTATTGAAACAACTCAAGATGTTAAGCTTGTTTGTGATAGGCAAGGAAGAGAGTGACTGCCAACTAGATGAATTAAGAGAATTGGATATCTCCGGATCACTAAAAATTAAGAACCTTGGAAGAGTTAGTGATGCATCTATTGCAAAAGGGATAAGTATGGCTAAAAAGTCGAGTATCAACAAATTGGATCTGGAATGGGCATCTAAAGATGAAGTTGATGTTAATGAGACCAAGAGTAGTAGACATGAGAAAATTGGTGAAGCTCTGGAGGTTTCAACTACAAGGCTAAAGATAGATGAAAGCAAGAGTACTCAACATGAGAAAATAGGTGAAGCTCTAGAGGTTTCAACTGCGATGCTGAAGATATTGAAAATGAGTGGTTACAAAGGTGTGAATCCCCCTAAATGGGTGGGAATTCCATCTCCTTCTGTAACAGGCCTTGAGCAAATGGACAATGTGAATACTATTGCTAATAGTAGCAATGGAAATGAAATGATTGTACTATTCCCTTTGTTACAGCAATTGAAGATTTCTAACATGGAGAATATGAGGGAATTGGTGTCACCTAGCTGTTGGAGTATTTGCACTGGAGCATTCCCTAATTTAAGCAAGCTGGAGATATCTTTTTGCCCAAAGCTAAGGGCCTTGCCACCGCATCTCAAATCACTCAAACATGTAACTATTCTAGCTGATTGTTCGGATGAGTTGTTATATAGCATCTCAAATCTTAGTGGTCTCACTCATCTCTTTCTTGGTTTTATGGAAGAAAGAAGTGTTTTATTTCCAACTGCTAAGGCATTAATGTTTGATGATGGGGACATTAATGAAGCACAATTAGGAGTACTCTCAACTTTTCAATCTCTTCAACATCTGAAAATTGAGAACTGCAAAAAGTTAAGGCATTTGTTTGACGAGGGAATGATAATGCAAGAGACATTAAAGATTAGTGGCTGCCAGAACCAACAAAAACATCCTCTTCAAGGACAAACAGAAAGAAAAAGAGGTCTCAGGGAATTGGAGATTTACTATTGCCCCGATTTGATGATATCAGTTGAGGAATTTGGAAACCTCAATATTAATAATTCACTACAGGGTTTATGTATCATGGGTTGTCCTAAGTTGGTGTCTTCAGAAGAAGCTGATGATTTTGTTGCACTCCTGCGTTCCCTTCGAGCAAGACTTGATCCTTGGTACTTCAGTGTAGATATCATAAAGGAATAGCAGAAGAAGAGTCAATTAAAAGGTACATACAAAAATAATAATTATATTCATCCATTCCATTAATTGCATCATCTATTATTAATTATCTTGACATGCAGTGAAATGAAGAGAAGTGAGGTCATAATAAAGGAGTAGCAGACTGATTAACAAGGTTAGTACAAATAATTATATTGATTTTAACCTAATTAGCTCTTTACTTTGAGGAGTTTGGGGAGAGTTTTAATCCTGATTGATTGGACTATTAAAATTATAATATCGATGACATTATCGAGCAGGTGATGGAATAAGGATTCTTCTTGAAGTGGATCCAATGGTGATGAAATTTTCAATTTGGAGTAGTAATATAATTAGCTGGATTTGGGTGGTCTCACATTTGTTTGTTCTCAGTAATAAGGAGAAATTGATTTCTCATACTCAATATGGTGATGCTTGATTTGGTTTGATTCATGAACATTTGTATTACTTGTAATGGGTTGAAAATTGTATTAATGCTTTTCTTCATTTCTCATTCAATCAGTTATTATATAAGTGTGCTTAATTTAGTTGTTCTCATCATCCAACATATATATAGCATTCATCATCATATTTGGAATATCTTTCAAACTTATGATGCTTTATATTCAGTAGCATATATTATAATCTTTTGCATCAGAAAAATAGAAGCATCATCTGCTTGTAGAAAATGGGAGGAATTTATCGTCTATTCTGATTCATCGATGCAGCCAAATCTTAAACCTTCAAAACGCGTAATCACTCACTCACTCACACCCTTCAAGCCAAATGTTCAAACATGAAAACTGCTTCTAATATATGATCAATAAAATCAGATTGTGTTCAAAAATACACACTATTGTTAAAAAGACAGTTAAACTATTTTTGCATACTTTAAAGCCCAATGTTCTAAAAAGGGTAAATATGATGTTGTGTGCTAAGTATGATTCAAACTATATTCATCTTAATCAACTCATATTTGCTTATATAGGAAAATTACTACGAAATCCAGTTATCATTATGATTAAATACACAGAACATTAAATATTTACAATTAAGATTCAAATTTACCAATTTGTAATTTTAAGACACAAATACAAATTATTATGATTAATCAACAATAACAATCAACTTAAAACTCACTACCATGTTGAATTACTGTCTCTTTCTGCTTTCTTTATTTAACTTTGTGGGACCAAATTATAAGTTGAGACAGATCAAGAAAATGAATATGTAACTCACATTCTTCAGGCCATATTTAGTGACTCCTTTATTCTGGCCTCCCTGCTGTACAAATCCAACATACCTTTGGATACTGACTGAAACAATAATAGAAGAAACATTCACCTTAGAAATCAAACACCATATTAAACAGTCTATGAAGATTGAAGAAGACTACATGTTTTTTCCAAGTTAAAAGCAAACATTAGAAATAATCACTTCGTCCTCTAGGAGACTAGGCCTTCAATTTTGCAAAATTCATGATAAATATAGCTAGTTTTAAAATCGGATCGAATAGGATTAGAGAAACTTGTCGTAAGTCTTTAGATCAATCGAAACATTGGTAAGAGCATCTATGAGGAGATCCCATCTCCCCTCCTCTTTGAAGCTATCTTGATGATACATAATATGAAACACATTTTCTATCATATTCTGATAAGATCACATTCAAAAATTTGAAACTCAACTTAGCCTCATTTTCAAAATTTATAGATAGTTTATCATTCAGAACCAGTGTTTCTATCTGATCAATACTTTGAACTTATTTTGGGGTTGACAACACAAGCCAAGATTTGAGGGTTTGAGTCTGAATTCAAAATTTTTGTTGTACATTGGAGGGAAGTGGATTGTTGCGATGAAGAAACAAATCAAATATGAGAGGGTAAAGTGAAGTAGAATTCATGCACATATATATAATGGACTGTAAATTGGCAATCAATTTAGGAATTGGTTACCATTTGGGTACATAGTTTACTATGGCATATTAAAAATAAGTGTAATTTTAATACTAATTGTTTTGTTGAGCCCTACATGGTTAATGAAATAAATACTAAATTTTTTATTATTTTAGATTACTTGTGATTGATCATAGATTCTTTTATTACTTTTTACCAAATAGAAGTGGATTCATAACCCATTAGGGGAGTCTTAAGTTGAAATGGGGCATGACTCTGGATTAGTAATAACTTCTTTGAAAATAAAAAAATAAAGGTGGATGGATGGAATCTTCTATCCTATACAAGTAAACATAAACTGAGTTTAACAATGTCATCTAGTAGCTAGACTTCCAAGCATGTTTTAAGAAACATAAAAAAATTGATTGAACTTGGTTATCTAATAAACTCTCCACCTTCACAAAACATTGACATTTTCCAAGCATGTTTTAAAAACATAAAAAATTTCAAAAGTAAACCCAAAGTTAAAGTGAGGGTCATAAGTAGGATAGTCATGCTAACTTCTTACCTTCACAAAAAAAAAAAAAAAAAAGGAAAAAAGTTTAGCAGTAAGTAGTTGATATTTGATTTGAAATAAAATTATAAAGCAATATTAATTTATACTTAATTCTTCATGTGAACATAGATTAATTTATGCCAATATAAAAGTAACTTTGTTCACTTAGTTAAGATTGTCAATCATTACATCTCAGAAATTTAAAAAGAAATTGTGGTGTGGGGGATGCAGGCTATGGTCCACACGGAAAGTGTGGTCCATTTTGTATGTGATTTATTTCAATTTATGTTCTTGTGATTTAACATTTGTGATAAGTTTATTCATCTGATTGATTGAGAGAGAAATCATTTACCATCATGGTTGATGCAGCTCTAATCAGTGGTTTGCTTTCAAACTTGGTACCTCTGATTAAGGATGAGTTCTCCTTGTTTTGGAGTTTTGAGAATGAGTTTCAAAAGCTATCGAGCACGCTATCTTCAATTACTGCCGTACTTGAGGATGCCGAGAGAAAGAACGTGCAGGAGAAGGACAAACAAACGGAAGATTGGTTGCGGAAACTCAAAGATGTGGCATATGAGGTTCGAGACATCATGGATGAATGCAGCTTTGAAGATCTCCGTCTTCAAGTCAAAAGGCGCAATCCCTCCTCTTCAAACCGGATTCAGGTAACCAACTGTATCTCCCATCTTTTTAGCAATCCTTGGACACATCTAAAAGTTGGTCACAAAATTAAGGATGTTCAAGAGAAACTTGACCAAATTTCTTCAGAGCGCCAAAAGTTGCATTTGCATGAATCTATTCCCGACTCGAAAATAGATAAGTTTACTAGTAGTTTCCGTGAAACCATGTCTCTTCCTAGTTCTACCAAAGTATATGGGAGAGACAAGGAGAAGAAAGAGATTATTGATATTCTACTCAATAATAATACATCTAGTGTTAGTTTTGCTAAAAAACTATCTGTTCTGCCCCTTGTTGGATTTGGCGGTCTTGGTAAAACAACTCTTGCCCAAATGATCTTCAATGACGACGAGGTTTCTAATCATTTTGATACCAAAATTTGGGTTTGTGTTTCTGAAGAATTTGATATTAAATTGGTGATCAAAGCCATCATTGGAGAAACAAAGGAAACTTCCTTAGAGATATTGCAAAAAATGATTCAAGATAAATTGAAAGGAAAAAGATATTTGATTGTATTGGATGATATTTGGAATGAAAACGTTGAGGCATGGGATCAGCTAAGGTCTATATTAGATTGTGGATCAAATGGTGCGTTCGTCCTTACAACAACACGTAAAAGAAATGTGGCAGAAATCATGGAAACTATTCAACATTTTGAATTATCATTGCTCTCTCAAGATGATTGTTGGTTATTATTCGAAGAACGTGCATTTATGCAAGGAAAACCAAAACCTCCAAACTTTATTAATATCGGTAAAGAAATAGCTAGAAAATGTAAGGGAGTTCCCTTAGTTTCCAAGACATTGGGAAGCCAATTGGGGTTCAATGGTGACAAAAAGGAATGGTGCAGAATAAGAGATAGTGAGATATGGGAGATTTCACAAAATGAAAATTCGATATTATCTATTCTAAGGTTGAGTTACTATGACCTCCCTTATAATTTGAGAAGATGCTTTGTGTTTTGTGCTATATTTCCTAAGGATATTGAAATAAAAAAGGAGAGATTAATCCAATTGTGGACTGCTCATGGTTTAATTCATACAGTTCAGAACCAAGAAGTGGAAGATGTTGGGAATACAATTTGGAAGGAGTTATGTTTGAGATCCTTTTTTCAAGACGAGAAATCAGATCGGTATGGACTTTATGAAACATGTAAGATGCACGATCTCATGCACGATCTTGCCCAATCTGTTATGAAAGATGAATGTTATACTATGTATTCTAATAGCTCAAGTGATGATTTAAGACGTAAAGTTCGTCATGTAACAGTAATGATTAATCAGTTAGTCCAAACATCAATTTGTTATCGTAAGGAAATTGGAGGGTTGCAATCAATCATGCTCTATGACTTATATGATTATGGAAATGTCACACATGAGATTTTGAGTGTCTTAAAGGATCTTCCGTCCTTACGTGTCCTTGAACTAAGATGTCGTAGATATCAAGATTTGCATTATGTGGGATGTCTAAAACATCTTAGATACTTGGGCATTTCTGGTAGCGAGATAACAACGTTACCTAATAGTATTTGTGATCTATTGAACTTACAGACTCTGAAACTCAATAATTGTTCTAAACTTGAAAGTTTGCCTAGAAATATGAGGGACCTTATTAACTTGAGACATCTTGATTTGGAGGGTTGTTTTGGGTTAAAATATATGCCTATGGGGATGGGACAATTGAAACATCTGAAGACGTTAAGCTTGATTGTGATAGGCAAGAAGGAGAAAGACTGTCAACTAGATGAATTAAAAGAATTGGATATCGACGGATTATTGAAAATTAAGAACCTTGACAGAGTTAGTGATGCATCTATGGCAAGAGGGATAAGTATGGCTAAAAAGTCGAGTATCAATAAGTTGGAGTTGGAATGGGGTTATACATCTGATGATGAAGATGAAGATAATCAGATCAAGAGTACTAGACATGAGAAAATTGGTGAAGCTCTAGAGGTTTCAACTGCGAAGCTGAAGATATTGAGAATGAGTGGTTACAAAGGTATAAATCCCCCTAAATGGGTGGGAAAGTCATTTCCTTCTCTAACAAGTTTTGAGCAAACGGACATTGTGAATACTATTGCTAGTAATAGCGATAGCAATGAAATGATAGTACTATTCCCTTTGTTAGAACAACTTGTTATTTATAACATGATGAATTTGAGGGAATTGGTGTCACCTATCTGTTGGAGTACTTGTACTGGAGCATTCCCTAATCTATGCACATTGGACATATGGTATTGTCCAAAGCTAGGATCCTTGCCACCTCATCTCAAAGCACTCAAAAATGCAACTGTTGAAGGTGAATGTTCGGATGAGTTGTTATATAGCATCTCAAATCTTAGTACTCTCACCCATCTATCACTTCGTTATATGAATGAAAGAAGGGTTTTATTTCCATCATCGTCAACATTTGGGAACAATAATAATAATGAAGCACAATTAGGAGTACGCTCAACTTTCCAATTTCTTCAATCTTTGAACATTCAGAGCTGCTACAATTTAAGGTGTTTGTTTGATGAGGGAATGATAATACAAGAGACATTAAAGATTAGTGCATGCCAGAAGCAACATCTTCAAGGACAAACAGAAAGAACAAGACTCATGAACTCTCTCAAGGAATTGTATATTTTTGATTGTCCGGAGTTGATAATGTCACTTGAGGAATTTGAAAACCTTAATATTAATAATTCACTACAGAGTTTGTATATTGAGGATTGCCCCAAGTTGGTGTCTTCAGAAGAAGCAGACGATTTTATGGCACTCCTACGTTCCCTTCGAACAAGACTTGGTCCTCAGAAGTTCACAGTAGATTTTCTATTGGAAGACGAGACAGAGTAGAGCAAATTTGGTACGTAGAGAAAGTATTCTTCCATTGTTTCAATGAGCTCTGTTTCTATGATTTCTTTTTAGCCAAATATTTATTACTAAAAAGATATTTCAAACTTTCACTTGTTTCTTTCAACCTGGTTTCCATTATGACTAATTATATAACATATATGTTCTAATCTTTTGCATCAGGAAAATTCAGCCATCTTCTGCTTCTAGAAAATGGGCAAGTTATTGTGATACAGTCAAATCTCAAATCTCAAACCGCGAAAGTTTACAGTTTTGATATTTTCTTTGCAGCTTTAATTTGATTACAATTTTATTTTTGCATATTTGATTTGATGCATATATAGTTAGAACTATCTTTTGATTCGAAAATTATTACAGTTTGGTGAGAGTTAGAATACTTGTTTTGTGAAGGATGTAAATGTTTATTTAGTTTCAGATCTGTAAAATTTTAGAAAGTTAGATCTTAAATAATTTGGAATGTTTTATATTTCCGAGCTTAAAAATTGGACCGGTCATTTTTAGACGACTTTAGACATTCAGATAAGATATAATTTAAAGAAAACTTACTAGATTTTCAGATGTTCTTTATTTGGATGATACTTTAAATACCTATTGTTCTCTGTGAAGCCAAAAAACAGTAAACATATTTGAAAATACTTTTGTTTTCGATTCTGGAATCTAAATCGAAATGTAGGTGAGAACCAAGTTATAGCAAACAAGCTTTGATAATATATCTCCTTCTTACCACTTTTAGAATAATCAATTACAACAATCTGGATATATGTAATAGAAATGTTGGCTCTATTTAATCAATCTCAATCAAGATTCATTCCTCCCACCATATTCCCTCATCAACCATATATCCATAATCTCCCAGTTATAGTGACAAAATTTACAATAATCATTCTCCTAATTAGCACATTAAAAGAAATCAAAATGATGATACTGACCGACCTAGGATTTAGTGTTGAGGTGGGTTAAAAAAAAAATTAGAGTTTGCTTAAAAGAAAATAACGAGAAAAGTGAATAAAACGAGTAAATAAAGTTAAATTGTACCATTTTTTTTTAAAATACGATAAACGAAAAAGTGAATTATATTGAAATTAAGAAATTAGTGAGTAACGTGAAATTTGAACCATAATTTTATTTTATTTTTAAGGTGAATTCAGCCCACCCGTGCCCTACATACAATTATCCTGCTCAGCTGTGTAAATACTTGGTAGTCTTATATTTCTAGACAATAGAACATGAAACTATCCGTGGCCCAAACATTTAACTGACCCATTTCCTTAGCTTAAAAAAAAGATAAACCGAGAAAACGTGAATAAAATATAATACTACGATCAAATACGAGTCGATTTCATATTACTATTAAATAAGGAAATATCCCAAATAGGTTTCGAAATTTGTTTATTTTAAACTTTTTTGAATAATGTTATCTTCAAAACCAGATACATTTTTTTTGATAAATCGATAAGTTCGGTTATTTATTTATTTGAGTTTCTTAAGATGGATGTTATGATTAATTAGAACCTCAATTAGACATCATATATTTTAATCTCAGAGAAATTACAAGCCAAAGAAAAAGAAAAACTACATAGACACCGATAACCCAAGGCGTGGACCCGAAAGCACAAAGATGCCAATTAAATTTTTTCTCTTCAAATTGGAATTTAACTTTATTCATAGTAGAGAATAATTAAGTATGTTCATTTAGGCCGAATTAGTTGCATAGTTGCAAAGTGGGTCATTTGCGCCTTTTATCTAAATCGAATATTTGTGTTATCACACCTAAATTTACACCTTCATTTATTTACCCCTCAATTTCCTGTGAATTTTACAACAACAAAAACGAGAAGGTTACATTCAAATGACCAAATACTTTGAGTGGAGATCATCGATTAACAAGCATGAACGATATTGCGTTGCAGCCCTTTTTCGAGTGTCTTCAAACACCGAAAAACGAAGAATATTTAAACTTGTGTTTTTATGCATTTTCTTTCTCGGTTTCTCAAAGAAAAATTCGAGTGACGATTAAGAATAAACTTTTTTCTTTTTACACTTTTGGAGATTAAGAATAAAATTGGTGAGAATCTGACGTTCCATGAGAAAAATGTCCTTGTTATTTTACGAATTTTTAAATAAATTTGAGAATCAATTAAAGGAAGAAATTACATAAGTGAATTCGTCATGTGTAGATGTAAGCATTTGGTCTGCAGAATCATACATTTAATGGTAGAGCATACGTAATAACTCATGTTGATGAGTTCGAGTATTCACACCGAACCATTTATAAAAATAAAAATAAAAATCACTTTGATTATTATTGCTTGTTTTTTCTTCATTTGTTATTCATGATTTTATTTCTTTATTTCTTTCTCAATGATTATGTAGTACTATTCACCACTTTAATGAGTCAAAGAAATTAGGCCATGGGTCACTCTCACATTAATCAAACAGATCAATTTGTATACTATTTTCACATTTGAATATTGTTCTCTTTTCTCTTTAAATAAATAAAGAAAAAAGAAAGTGGACTCCTTGGTTTCCCTCAATTCAAACTTCAAACCAATCAAATGATTTGCGAACCAAGCAATGGACAACAAAGAATCTTAAATTGATTTTAAATGACTTGATGAGTCAACCTCTACTATAGTACATGGACACAACCAATATTATTTTATATAGAATGGAAATGCATTATCATTTTCTCACCAAACAAACAACTTAACTTGGAAATTATTCATCTGATTGAGAGAGAAACAAACATGGTTGATGCAGCTCTAATTAGTGGTTTGCTTTCAAATTTGGCACCTCTCATTAAGGATGAATTCTCTTTGTTTTGGAGTTTTAAGAAGGATGTTCAAAAGCTATCAAGCACGTTGTCTTCAATTAACTCCGTACTTGAGGATGCTGAAAGAAAGAACCTACGGGAGAAGGACAAACAAACTGAAGATTGGTTGTGGAAACTCAAAGATGTAGCTTACGAGGTTCGAGACATCATGGATGAGTGCACCTTTGAAGATCTTCGTCTTCAAGTCAAAAGGCGTAATGCCTCCTCTTCAATCCGGATCCAGGTAACCAGCTCAATAACTCATCCTTTTAGCAATACTTGGACACGTCTAAAAGTTGGTCACAAAATTAAGGATGTTCAAGACAAACTAAACCAAATTTCTTCAGAGCGCCAAAAGTTACATTTGCGTGAATCTATTCATGACTCAAAAATAGACAAGTTTACTAGTAATTGGCGTGAAACCATGTCTCTTTCTAGTTGCAGTCAAGTATATGGGAGAGATAAGGAGAAGAAAGAGATTATTGATATTCTACTCAATAATACATTTAGTGTTGATACAAAACTATCTGTTTTGCCCATTGTTGGCATTGGGGGTATAGGTAAAACAACACTTGCCCAAATGGTATTCAATGATGATGAGGTTTCTAAGCATTTTGATCCCAAAATCTGGGTTTGTGTTTCAGATGAATTTGATATTAAGTTGGTGATCAAATTCATCATAGGAGAAACAAAGGAAACTTCCTTAGAGATATTGCAAAAAATGATTCAAGATAAATTGAGAGGGAAAATATATTTGATTGTATTGGATGATGTTTGGAATGAAAAGGGTGTGGCATGGGATCAGCTAAGATCTATATTAGATTGTGGATCAAATGGTGCGTTCGTCCTTACAACAACACGTAAAAGAAATGTGGCGGAAATCATGGAAACGATTCAACATTATGAATTATCATCGATCTCTGAAGAAGATTGTTGGCTACTATTTAAAGAACGTGCATTTATGCATAAAAAACTGACAACACCAAACTTTATTGATATTGGAAGAGAAATAGTTAGAAAATGTAAGGGTGTTCCTTTAGTTGTCAAGACATTAGGAAGTCAATTGAGATTCAATAATGACGAAAATGAATGGTGCATAATAAGAGATAGTGAGATATGGGAGATATCACAAAATGAAGAAGATCTCTTGCCTATTCTAAGGTTGAGTTATTATGACCTCCCTTATTATTTGAGAAGATGTTTTTTGTTTTGTGTTATAATTCCCAAGGATACTGAAATAGGAAAGGAGAGTTTAATTCAATTGTGGATTGCCCATGGTTTAATTCCTACCGTTAAAAACCAAGAAGTAGAAGATACTGGGACTACAATTTGGAAGGAATTGTGTTGGAGAAACTTTTTTCAAGATGAAAAAGAGAACAACTATTGGAAGGATAAAGTTATAACATGTAAGATACACGATCTTATGCACGATCTTGCCAAATCTGTTATGAAAGATGAATATTATAGGATGGATGCTAATAGCTCAAGTGATGGTCTGGGACTAGGACATGGAATTCGTCATGTAACATTAATGTTTAATTGGTTAGACAAAACATCATTTTGTTCTCTTAAAAATATTCGAGGGTTGCAATCAATAATGCTCTATGGCGGAGATTATGGAAAAGGCGTAAAGGAGATTTTGAGTGTCTTGAAGAAACTTCCATCTTTACGTGTCCTTGAAATAAACCGCGATGGTATGCAATATCAAGTTGTGCGCTATATGCAGTGTCAAGATTTGCGTTACGTGGGACGTCTAAAACATCTTAGATACTTAGACATTTCTGGTTGTCTGATAACAACCTTGCCTAATAGTATTTGTCATCTTTTGAACTTACAGACTCTAAAACTCAATTCTTGTTGTCATCTTGAACATTTGCCTAGAAACACAAAAGACCTCATTAACCTGAAACATCTATATTTGGAGGGTTGTTCTGGATTAAAATATTTTCCTACAGGGATTGGGCAATTGAAACATCTCAAGACATTAAGCTTGTTTGTGATAGGAAAGAAGGAGAAATACTGCCAACTTGATGAATTAAAAGAATTGGATATCCGCGGCTCCTTGAAAATTAAGAATCTTGAAAAAGTTAGTAATGTATCTCTTGCAAGAGGGATAAGTTTGGCTAAAATTACGAGTATCAGTGAGTTGGATCTGGAATGGACATTTGATGATAGTAATGATAATCAGACCAAGACTAGACATGAGAAAATATGTGAAGCTCTGGAGGTTTTAAATGCGAGGCTGAAGAAATTGAGAATGAGTGGTTACAAAGGTGTGAATCTCCCTAAATGGGTTGAAAAGGCATCTCCTTCTCTAACACACCTTGAGCTTAAGGACTTGGACAATGTGAATACTATTATTCCAAGTACTAGAGCATTTCCTAATCTATGCTGGCTAAACATATCTTATTGCCCAAAGTTAGGGAGGTTACTGCCACATCTGAAAGCACTCAAAGATCTAACAGTCTGGGGTGAATGTTCGGATGAATTGTTAAATAGCATCTGGAATCTCAATGGTCTCACTCATCTGAAACTTGGTGCATTGAATAATGATGTGGAGCACATATTCACCGTCAGAAACATGAATTGAATTGAAGTAGAGTTAGAGGAACTTTACATTAGTCAGATGATGAATTTGAGGGAATTGGTGTCTCCTACTTTTCCTAGTCCCGGACCATTCACTACTTTATCGAAGATTCATATATCTGATTGCCCAAAACTAGGGATCTTGCCTCCCCATCTCAAAGTACTCAAAGATGTAACTGTTTGGGGTGATTGTTTGGATGAACTGTTATATAGCATCTCAAATCTTAGTGCTCTCACTCATCTCTATCTTTATAATATGTACAGAAGAAGAGTTTTATTTCCTGCTGCTAAGGAATTATTGATTGATGATGAGATATCATCATCATCGTTATCATCATGTCAAATCCTTGGGGACAATAATAATGAAGCACAATTAGGAGGAGTATGCTCAACTTTCCAATCTCTTCAAACTCTGTCTATTGTGGGGTGCAGCAAGTTAAGGCGTTTGTTTGATGAGGGAATGATAATGCAAGAGACATTAAAGATTAGTGCCTGCCAGAACAAACAAAACCATCATCTTCTTCAAGGACAACAAACAGAAAGAACAAGAGCTGCCTGCAGGAACCTCATGAACTCTCTCACGGAATTGCGAATTGAGAACTGTAATGAGTTGATGATATCAGTTGAGGAATTTGGAAACCTCAATATTAATAATTCACTACAGAGATTGTTTATCAGGGATTGTCCTAAGTTGGTGTCTTCAGAAGATGTTCCCTTAGAATCAGACTTGATCCTAAGAACATCGATGTAGATATCATAAAGGAATAGCAGAAGAAGAGTCAATTATAAGAAGGTACTTACCAAAATAATAATTATTATATTCATCCATTGCATCATCTATTATAATTAATTTTGCAATTTCTTGACATGCAGTGATAACCAAACGAGTAGCAGACTCAACAAGGTACTATTTATATTATATTGATTTTACGGGAGAGTTTTAATCCTGATCATCGGTCTGACCATTAAAATTATAATATTGGTGACACAATGATTACAGGTGATGGAATAAGTGCGTCTTGAAGTGGATACAATGGTGATTGAAATTTCAATTTGTTTGTTCTCAGTAATAAGGAGAAATTGCTACAAAATCCAGACGAAATCCAGTTATCATTATGATTAAATATTCTGGTTGGTCAAGCTTATCAAGTCTAGCTACTAGATCACAATGATAAACTCAGTCCATGTGTACTTTATATGAACTAGGATAGAAGATTTAATCAATTCACCTCTATGTTCTTTTAATTTGGTTATACCCAAAAGGCAATCATTTCCTATATATATTGATTGCCATTTTACAGTTCATTTTATAAATGTGCATGAATTCTACTTCATATTTGATCTGTTTTTTCATCATTTCAATTCTATGCAGCATTCCACCGTATGTACAACACAGATTTTGAATTCAGACTTAAACCCTCAAACCTTGGTTTGTGTTATTTAACCCGCAAAAAGTTCTGAGTATCTACCATATTCTAAAATCCCAATGGAAAAATCAAATTAAAAATAATAATTAAGTGACTTGTATAGCAGAACAATTGCCATATTTGAAAACACTTATGTTTCTCAATCTGAACGAGAAGTTATGAATAAATTTTGAATATGGGTGCGATGACAGTTCAGTTTCTAAATTTTGAAATGTGATTTGATCTGAGTTAACATCCACGTGATAAATTTGACAGAAAAGGTTTTTCCAAATTATGCATCATCAGATTATAGCTTCAAAATCTAGGGGCCTTGCCATCGCATCTCAAATCACTCAAAGTTGTAACTGTTTTTGGATGAGAGAATGATAATGCAAGAGAAGTTAAAGATTAGTGGCTGCAAGAAGCAACACAAGCATCATCATAATCATCTTCAAGGACAACAAACAGAAAGAACAAGAGCTGTCACCAACCTCATCAACTCTCTCACAGAATTGCGAATTTTCATGAGTTGATGATATCATTTGAGGAATTTGGAAACCTCAATATTAATAATTCACTACAGAGATTGATTATTGAGAATTGTCCTAAGTTGGTGTCTTCAGAAGAAGCGGAAGGTATCATTATATCAAATCAGGAATATTGACAATAATTCATTATTGTTTCAATTTTATTTCTACACATGAAGCAAGACAAACAGTGATTTCAACATGTCCAACATCAACATTATTCTTAACAAATCAGGGTTCTCAAATTAAGTTGGTGTAGTTCAGAAGAAGCAGACTTTTATTTTATTTCTCTATAAAAATGTCTCTTCCTATGTAGAACACAAATTTTGAATTCAGACTCAAACCCTCAAATCTTGTCTTGTGTTGTCTAGCACAAAATAAGTTCTAAGTATCGATCATATAGAAACACTGTTTCTGAATAAGAAACTATCTATAAGTTTTGAAAATGAGATTAATTAAGTTCAGTTTCTAAATTTTTATTACAGATATGATCCTAAACAATGAAAATTGAAGGAAATAATAAAAAAAACGTTTAAATATATAATTAATAACTTATAAAGTTATGATTAAAAATATATTTATGTCTTGAAAATATGATATAAATTTAGATACACATCTTAAAAGGAGAAAACTCTTAACAGACAAAGAAAATCTACTAGAATCTCCTCCGGCAACATCTTCTACAAACTGCAGTAATTAAGGGAAATTAGGGATCATGGTATGGAGGATTTAACAGAAATACGCAGTTCCCTTGAAAGTTTAGTCTCTGTCGATGTTCCACCAGCTGTGTGTATCTAATACTAAAAAATCATCAAGAAGAAGAAGAAGAAAAAAATGAATCTGTGAGTAAACTAAATTAATTTGATTTAAAAATAGAAAATGAGTTTCTCTTTATCAAAGGTGTTAAAGTTGGTGCTATAATTCCTACAAGGTATCTAGATTAATAATCAAATATATGTATTTTATACTATTTTGCTCATTATCTTTATAATGGTGGATTAGTATAAAGAGAAAACTTTTGAATTTTGATGATTAAGCTAATATGATTATGTATTAGCTAATATTATTTTGCTCATTATCTTTACAGTGGTGGATTAGTATAAAGAGAACTTAATGATCAAAAAGTTACTATGGGAATTAGCTAATTTGTTCCCTTTTTTTTCTCAAATTATTTTTCTCTTTAACAATTTTTACAAATCATGTTAATATAATATATATATTAATGGTTAATTTATTAAAAACCTAAACATTTTTCAGATATCTTTAATTAATAAAATTTAATTTTTGAGTTTTTGGATAATAATAATAATAATAAAGAAACAATAATTGAATATATATATATATATATATATAAATTCAAAAGTATAAAAAAAAAAAAAAAATCTTTTTGGTATATAAAACAATTACTTAGTCTCATATAGAGTTGGGCATCGTACATAAATGTTCGTATTCGACTTGGGCAAGTCGTGTTAGACTCTCAATCGTGTCGTGTTGTGTCGTGTCTAAATCTTATGTGTGTCGTATTGTGTCTTGACCCACTCAAAATATTATAATTCACGGATTCTTTCGTGTCGTGTTATTCGTGTCCACGAGATTATTCGTGTCGTACTAACTCGTGTTTAAATTCGTATTTCGTGTTATTCCGACTAGATTTTGTTATCATGTCAACACAATCGTGTCTTGACACTCATGTTAATTATTTATTTATTTATATATATTAAGTTATATGGTTAATAAAACTTATAAAATATTATTATATTATCAAAGTTAAATTATTATCATATATTTTGTTTATAATTTGTTGGAATATTTTAATAATAATTTAAATTTTAAAATAATTTAAAATTTTAAAAATAATATGTAAATTAATAAAAGTAATACGTGAGATAATTATTATGAGACTCAAATTTCTATTCATATAATTTATTTCATATTTATATTTTATTTTAATATTTTAGTATATTTAGTTTTAATTATATATATTATATTTATAAAATTAAATAATTTATAAATTTAATGAAAATGTAATTATATTTAGAGAGACGTGCCCATTTGATAATGTTAATGTAAAAGTTGGTAGTTTGAGAAAGAAAATAGGAGAGAAAGTGGGAAATGGGTAAATTTTATAAATATATATTATTATATTATTAAAATTAAAATTATTATCATATATTTATTATTTAATGTATTAATAATAATTGAAATTATAAATAATTAAAAAATTAATAAGTAATTAATAAAATAACATCGAAGAGAATTATTAATAGACTCACATTTTTATTCATATAATTCATATTTTATTTATATTTTAATTTAATTTATACTATTTAAGTTAATATTTTATTTTAATATTATATTTTTGTGTGTTTAATTTTAATTATAAATATTATATTTATGAAATTAAATAATTTATTAATTGAATAAAAATTTAATAGGTTTAGAGAATGTTAAGGTGGGTAATTTAGGTCATTTGACTAATTGTGTTGTCGTTTTGTGTGTATATTCGTGCTCGTGGCGTGTCTATACTTGTGTCGTGTCTATACTCGTGTCGTGTCCGTGTCGACTCGTAACCGTATTTCGATCGTATAAACTCATAATCGTGTCGTGATCGTGTTGTCTCGTGCTTGTATCGTGTTAACCTAAGACTCGAGTGAGATAATATCGTATCGTATCGTTCCGTACAAATATCGTGTTGGATCGTGTCGGTTCGTATTTAGCTAACCCATTGTCCAGCTCTATTCGTGACCGTGTCGTCTCGTGCTTGTATCGTGTCAACCCAAGACCCGAGTGAGATAATATCGTATCGTTCTGTACAAATATCGTGTTGGATCGTGTCAGTTCGTATTTAGTTAACCCATTGCCCAACTCTAATCATATATATATATATATAACTTAATCCTAAGAGGATTCATTAATCATAATCCTAAGAGGATTCATTAATTAATATAAGTATATATATTAATGAAGAACATGAATAATATAACTCTCAATCTAATGGAAAATCCAACAATCACAAAGGAAGGAGATATCTGCAATAGAGAAGCAATTAAGACCAACGTGCTTTCCCTCCCAAATGATTTGGTGATCAACATCTTAGCTTTATTGTGGAAATCCTCTCATTCCGATCTTCTTAACGCCAAATCCGTGTATGAATAAACAAATACATATTTATTTATTTATTTTATCTATTTTCTCGTGATAACATTTAATTATTTTCTTTATTTTTATAGCTGCAAGCAGGGGCGGAGCTAAGTACAAGCCAGCCCGGGCTGTAGCCCGGGTAGCCTTAAACAACCTGTATGTATTTTATCAATAACGACGGTAAATTGCCGTCGTTATTGGTTATTTTCCGTCGCTAAAAGACATTGGTGACAGCAAACTATAAAAAACTAGCCCGGATAGATTTTTTTAATAAAAAATTAGCCCGGGTAGGTTTCAAATCCTGGTTCCGCCCCTGGCTGCAAGGCTCTCAATGTATTAGGCGACATTGATTTTATATATCAAATAATGTCTTTAAAAGGTATAGAGTTAGTTCCGTAGAACAAAGATAAACAACAACTCCTATTATTGGAACGATGTATACAATGTCATAATTCAGAAGCCTTTTATAGACAATGAATGATAATTAAATTGTTGGATATATATATATATATATATATATATATATTTCATATATATTTTTTAATATTTTATATTAAGTGATTATATGTTTTTATTTATGTGTTTGTAAAGGTGGACTATTTTAGTGATAAAGGAACTCAATATGGATTGGAGTATTTACAAAAAGGCGGCAAATTATGGACATTTGGGAGCACTCTATGTAACTGGAATTATCTATCTTTTTGGAGATAACGAATCAAATAAAATAAAAAAGGGATTGAGATTCTAAACCAAAATGTTCTTAAAGGAATATTATGGAAGTATCATAAAGAGAGGATTCTTTTCATATTCAGGTTGTGGACCAATATCTCAACCATTATGAATAAAGTTGTGGTTTGTTGTTTAAATCACGAGTACAACTAGAGTTGGGAAATTGATTGGATAAATAAGAACCGACACGATCCAACACGATATTTGTACGAAACGATACGATATTATCTCACTCGGGTCTTGGGTTGACACGATACAAGCACGAGACAACACGAACACGACACGATTATGAGTTTATACGATCGTAACACGGTTACTAGTCGACACAGACACATCACGAGTATAGACACGACACAAATATAAGCACGACACGAGCACATGTATACACACACGAAACCACATAAATACAATTAGTCATATGACTTAAGCTACTCTCATTAACATTCTCTAAACCTATTACATTTTTATTCAACTAATAAATTATTTAATTTTATAAATATAATAATTAAAATTAAACATACTAAAATACAATAAAAAAATATTAACTTAAATAATATTAATTAAAATAAAATATAAATAAAATAAATAAATTATATGAATAGAAATGTGAGTCTATTAATAATTCTTTTCGATATTAATTTTATTAATTACTTATTAATTATTTATAATTTCAATTATTGTTTATACATTAAATAATAAATATATGATAATAATTTAAATTTTAATAATATATATTTATAATTGGATTAATTGCTACCCACCTTTCCCATTTTCTTTCCCATTTTCTTACTCAAACTATCCACATTTACATTAACATTATCAAATTATCACTCTTTTTCTAAGTCTTCTAATAATTGATCACATATTTAATTGTTTATCATCAAATTATTTTAAAAATCTTAAATCACTCCAAAATTTTACAAGTTAATAAAAAAAAACTTCACCTAACAAAAAAAATATAAAATAAAAATATTAAAATAATATTATTAATTAAATAAAAATATAATTTATAAAATTAATATTAATTAAAAAAATGAAATAGCAAATAGTTGTAGAATTTTTTTTAACCTAAAAAATTTCTAACTACTTTTAATTATATTAAATAAAAAATTAATAATATATAATTATAATAATTTTTTTCCTAAAAAATATCCACACAATAATAATTGATTTATATTTGTATATCACTAAATATTTTTTAAAAAAATCTTAAATCACTCTAAAATTTTAAAATTTCATAAAACATTTTAAAAAATAAATTTTATTTTATCATAAAAAATATCCACTACTTTTAATTATTTATAATAATAAATAGCATATACCTAATTAAATAATTAGCTATAAATTCTTATATAATATTTAAAAATTATAAAATTTCACATTTATCATATTTAACTAACTTAATATATATTTTTTAAATAAATTAATAACTTTATAACAACAAATTTAACTAATTTTGTTCAATTAATTATTTTATATTTTAAAATATATTTTAAATAATTAACATTCAAATTATTATTTATGAAACTACATGTTAAAATTTATATTTACACATTTTACATATTAAATAACTTTTTAAATCAATTTAATACATTTAACTTATTAAATTAATTTAATTTTTTTAAATTAAAATAAATTAATAAATTAATAATCATATTTTATTATTTTTACTAACAATATAATTTAATATATATAAATAAATAAATAATTAAATGAGTGTGTCAAGACACATTGTGTTGACACAATGACAAAATTTAGTCAGAATAACACGAAACACGAATTTAAATATGAGTTAGCACGATACGAATAAACTCGTAGACACGAATAACACGACACGAATGAGTCCGTGAATCATAATATTTTGAGTGAGTCAAGACACGATACGGCACGGATAAGATTGAAACACGACACAACATGACACGATTAAGAGTCTAACGCGACCTACCCGAGTCGATTAATACGAACGTTTATGCACGATGTCCAGCTCAAGTACAACTATCAAAAGAAATGGAGATTTACATGGCCAGTTGGTTGACGATGGTGATGATAACGTAGAATGCAAGGCATGTATCGCAAGCTTGATTATTTGGTGCCTTCTCTTGGATTTGATCGTTGAATGTTTGTATCTTTTTAATTATTTTTTATAAAATATAAACTAACTTTAATTGTATTCTTATTTTTTAATCTCAATAAAATAATTAGTTTGTTATATTTTTGATGTCTTTTATTTGAATGGTAATATGATTTATAAGTTAATTTGAATTTTCTGTTGGCCTATCAATAAAAAAAAATTCTTATGAAAAAATAATTTTAAATAAAAATAATATGTTTCCAATTCTTCTATATATTCTAAACTATAATTTTCCTGATCGTTATAATTTGTTACCATACCATCTTTACAGATCTGAAGTTATAATAATATTATTTTTAGTTAACTACTTAATGTTAATTTATTTATTAAACTATATGTAAATATATATAATACTTCATTTTTAAAGTATCGAAATTAATTATTTGTGGTCATTTAGTTATGAAGTTAATCTAATTAGGCTAAAGTGTTCATACATATGAAAAAACATGAAAATATTTATATATTAAATTAATTTATGATTATACAAAAATAGATTAATATAAGATATATATATGGCCTTGTTTGTCGGAAAAAATATTCGAATTTCTAAATAACTTATATTATTTTTATAAAAATTAAATATTATATAAAAAAAATACTTTAATCATTCACATAACTTAATCTATTTTCTTTAAAAGAATAATAATATTTTGTAAGTAAAATATATATTATTTGAATAAAACACTACATCAAACCACTACAACAAAAATGACTTTCGGCGACGCTTAAAAAGACTTCTGCCAACCTTTAAAAGCGTCGCCAAAAACATTACCGACACTTATTCTTGCGTCGCCAGAAGCAGGGTGGGCACATGTTTTTATCACGCTTATTTAAGCGTCGGTACAAGCGTTGCCGAAAGGCGAAAGTTTTAACAACGCTTATTTAAGCGTTGGCAAAATTAAAAAAATGTCGCTAAAAGTCTATTTTATTTTTAAACTATTTTCATTTTAGATGTTATTTTTTTATCTCTACTATTATCACATTTGCCCTTCATCTCTCAGATGAACATAATCTTAAACCCTTAGGGTGAACACATATTCCAGCACATTATAACCTTAAAAACACTTCAGAAACTAATGAACTCTCTCATATTTTATATACCAAAAACTTCTTCTTTTTCTCCGATGTGGGATAAATGTCATATTAACACTTCAGAAACTAATGAACTCACTCATATTTTACTTTTAATTAAATTTAAATAATAATTAAATAAAAGACATATATTAATAATACTATAAAAAGTTTAAAAATTATGTTATATAAAAAATAAGAATTAAATTTTAATGTTAAAAAATTTTTAAGTCAAATTTAATTTTAAAAAAATTAAAAAATAAAAAAAAATATTTACAAAGTTTAAAAATAAAACATAAAAATTATTAAAATTTAGAATATTTAAATTATAAGGTTTTAACAAAGTTACAAAGTTGGTATATAAAAAAAAACTAAAGGTGGTGGTATAGATATAAAGGTTGGCAAAAGTTTTTTTTCTTTTAATTTTTACCTACGCTTAATATGGGTTGGCATATAAGGGTCGCTGAAAGTATGTTTTGTTGTAGTGAACATGCTCTTAATCTCTTAGTCGAATAAGATGATGGTCCATAATTTAGATCATATAGAGGCGATAATTTTGTGTTTTTGATCAACGGATGATTATCGACGCATATAAGGGCCGGTCAAATTATAATAAGCGTCACCACAGGTATTTATTTACAGTATTCTTTATCGACATTATTTTTTAACCTTTTTTCCAGCTAATGATTTTATAAAAAAATTTTCAGCTTTTCTTTTAGTTTGTTTCAGCAATGATTTTGCGATTTTTTTCATTTATTGTTTTTAAATTTTAATAATATTAAAATATAAATTTAATTTAGATCAATAAAAAAATGTTTTATGTACAAATTTATTCACAACTTTTATATAAGAATCTGTCCCTAATTAAAAATAAAAAAATAGTGATTTTTAAAACCTTCTCTATCTCTTCATTGTATCTATTTTTTTATTTTTATTTTGAAAGAAAGAAAATTTGTGATATTTTAGTGTATTAAGTCAACTATTTTCACTTGACCATCAGGTGGTGAGGTTTCTATGTGAATATAATAGAAAATTGAAATGTTATTAATTAAATATACATTACACAAAAAAATAAAACACAAACAATACAATATTATTAATTTAAATATTATTTTACGTTTTTGGCACGTTTAACAGGTTTTTGACATTGTAACACGTTTAACACGTTTTTTATATGTTTAACACGTTTTCACACGTTTAACACATTTTTTACATTTTTGGCACGTTTAACACGTTTTTGATATGTTGAACACGGTTAACACGTTTTTATATGTTTAATACGTTTTTCACGTTTTTTTGCATGTTTTTCACGTTATTGGAATGTTTAACATGTTTTTGACATTTTAACACGTTTTTGCACATTTAACATATTTTTGACATATTTAACATATTTTTGCACATTTGACATATTTTTGACATGTTTAACATGTTTTTTTGCACGTTAACACGTTTTGACAAGTTTTAACACATTTTTAGCATTTTGAACATATTTTTCACGTTTTTCACATTTTTGGCACATTTTTCACTTTTTGGCACGTTAAATGTGTGAAAAACGTATTAAATGTGTCAAAAATGTGAAAAATGTGTTAAATATTTAAAAAACGTGTCAAAACGTGTCAAAAACATAAAAAAATGTGAAAACATATTAAACATGTCAAAAACGTGTTAAACATATCAAAACGTGTTAAACGTGCCAAAAATGTGTTAAATATGTTAAAAACGTGTTAAACATGTGAAAAACATGAAAAAACTCAATTATTATTATTAAGTAATGATTATTATTATTAAAAATACTAATTAACAAATAATAATAATTAATAATAATAATAATAATAGTAATAATTAATAAAAATTAAAAAATATAAAAAATAATAATAATAAATACTGGTAAAGAATAAATAATAATAATAATTAATAAATAATTATAATTAAATAATAATAATAAATAACTAATAATAAATATAATAATTAAATAATAATAATTATTTATATAAAGAATAATAATAATTAATAAATAATAATAATAATAATAAATAAATATTAATAATAAAAATTAATAATAGTAATAATTAATAATAATTAAAAAAATATATAATAAATAATAATAATAATAAATACTGGTAAAAAAATAAATAATAAAAATTATTAATAATAATATAATTACTATTAAATAATAATAATAAATTATAAATAATAATAATAAATAATAAACATAATTAATAAATAATCATAATTAATAAATATTAATAATAATAATAATAATAAATAATTAATTATTAATAATAATAAATAATTGTTAAAGCATATCTAAAAAATTTCACCTAAATAAATTTGCAAACAATTGACTAACTTTTTCCATTAATTTTATTTCATATCATAAACATTAATATAATAATAATAATAATAATAATAATAAATAATAATTAATAAATAAATAATAATAAAAATAATAATAATATTAATTAATAATAATAATAAATATTAAATATTAATAATAATTAATTAATAATAAGAATAATTAATAAATAATAACAATAATAATTAATAAATAAGAATAATAAATACTAATAATTAATAATAATTATTAAAAATAAAAATAATAATAATAATAATAAATAATAATAATAATTAATAATAAATAAATAATAAATAATAATAATAAATAATAATATTAATAATAATAATAAATAATAATAATAAATAAATAATAATAATAATAAATAATAAATAAATAATAAATAATAAGTAAATAATAAATAATAATATTAATATTAATAATAATAAATTATAATAATAATAAATAAATAATAATAATAAATAATAAATAATAATAATAATAAATATAAATAATAATAAATAAATTCTAATGAATAATAATAATAATTAATAATTAATAATAAATAATAATAATAATACTAATATTAAATATTTATCAATAATTAATAAATAATAAATAATAAATAATAATAATAAATATATAATAATAATAAATAAATTATAATGAATAATAATAATAATAAATAATAATTAATAATAAATAATAATAATAATACTAATATTAAATATTTATCAAAAATTAATAAATAAATACTAATAATAATAATATTTATAATAATAATTAATACTAAATAATAAGAAATAAATAATAATAATAATAATAATAAAATAATAATAATAATAAATAATAATAATAATAATAATATATACTAAATATAAGATGGCCGACTAATTTTGTAATTGTCTTAAAACTTTAAAGTTAGATAGGCAATTAATTATAATTCAAAATTAGATGTATGAAACAGTAAACTATGTTATGATGGTCAATTATATGTGCATGAATTGTAATTCATTTTACTGCATTCTACTTCCTTATTTAATTTATGAATATCAAAATTTTCAATAAAATTAACTGTTCCGTTTACATTCTAATTTTTTCCCTCCCGCCTTTTAGTGTAAGCCCAAAGGGTTGAGGGTTCAAGGTTGTGTTTCTAAATTTTATTATAAAGTGATAAAAATCTAAAAACCACTGGTCATTCAAAAATATCCTTTCAAAAATACTATATCTTTAATTGTCTTTATTAAGATCATCTATAGTTTCTCCGAAAAAAAAATCAAATCTCTCATTTAGTCTCTTTTTCATGATTAATAATCACATTCAAAGTCTAACCCATGACCTATAAATCTTGACCCTGACCGAGAATTCTCGAACCTAGGATCGATGAACTTAGTCCAGAGCTAATTTAGGACCGGTAGATTTGTACACCATGACCGATGATCTTAGCCAAGGACCGAGAGTTCTTAGCACATCGATTGAGGTATTTCAACACCCCGACTAAAGATCCCAAACCTCGACTTAGACCGGGGGTTTTTAGATCCTAGACGATAAAAACGAACCAAAGGCTTAGGAGACCGGTAGAGGCATATTTGGTTCCACTTTTCAAAACCCAAAATTATTTTTATAATTTTAGAATTCTAACCATTTTCTAAAAATCCCGAAAAATTAGAAAATGATTTTAAAATATTTTTAGAATATTTATACAAATAATATTTTGTCTAAGGCATGTTTGGTGTTTATTTTTAAATTCTAACCCCTTAAAAATGACTGATGTTCTTCAGATTTTTCCTTCATAAGTCAACATTATCAACAACATGTACCAATATTTAAATATTGTTGTTACAATATTTTAAATAACGCACAAACCATATGCATGTTTAGGACTGGAAGAATAATCGGTCAAATAAAACGTGATTTAACCGATTTTTAAAATCCAACTTTATAAGTACAAACCGTTTTTAAAATGGATACGAAGGATGCAGCACAAAAACCCTTTCTCGAGTATCACCAAACTACGAACTAAAAGAAACTATGGCTCATACGTTTGTATTATTGATTTTTCAAAATGAATTGACGACTTTGTTTCAAAATAAATAATCTTTTAAATTAATTATTTTTAATTAATTTAAACTTAAAGAATTTCTAAAAATAATTAAATTGTGTTTTAATTACCGTAAATTTCTAAATTATTTAAAAATTGAATCCCGAAATTAATTAATTTTAATTAATTTCAAAATTTTGTTAGAACCATTAATAATCTTTTAAAAATAATGTTTTATTTTAAAATAAAATTTCTGACACGCAAACCGATGTTGAATTCTCAAATCTCAATCTTTTTCGCGGAACCAAAACTAAAAGATTTTTTCAGTGGTTACAATTTCTCTCGTTCTTAATTTGAAAAAAAAGGTTGTAGTTGAGATTTCTAAAAGTTTAAGGTTATAAATATAACACACAAAATGAAGAAATAATAAAAAAAATTATCAACATGATTATTTATTTTGGAATCATAAAATATTTAAAAAAAAATTAATCACAGTCATCGGAAATTTAGTTGGAGGAAAACACATACTTTTTTTAATATACTTTTTAAACACATGAGAGAGTTTATTCCTTAAATCACGTAATACACATGTGTCTTTATTATTAATTTTTATATAACTAAAATTATTATTTTTATTATATATTAAATTTAAACAATTTGATATAGATTCATAATAGTATAATATAAAAAATTATTTCACAAGACATTGATGTAATGTTAAATGTCTAACTAGTTATGATGTATCTTGAGTTTGACTTCATTGTAATACGCAGAAATGTCAAAGATAAAAACATATTTGATCATTGGTCTAATAGTTTTGTTAGTCGAATTAAATATAAAAAATATTAAACATTGTGAAGTGTTCTTTCCATAATAAAGTTTTTTTTTTGTATAGGACGTTGGTTAATGTCCTTATCTCGACAAAATCTTATGCGTTTAAAACATTAATAGTTTTCATGTATGACATTGCTACAATTTATCCACTAAAATGATTTCATATGATTTTTGTTTGAAAAAATTTGAAAGTTAAAGATTTAATCAAATATCTCGTTTTAT
Source organism: Impatiens glandulifera (assembly GCF_907164915.1). Classification (NCBI taxonomy): domain Eukaryota; kingdom Viridiplantae; phylum Streptophyta; class Magnoliopsida; order Ericales; family Balsaminaceae; genus Impatiens; species Impatiens glandulifera. The sequence continues at coordinate 4,475,046 of NC_061867.1, read as the reverse complement.
GGATAAAACGATATTCAAAGTGGAATTCTTACGGATGATATGAATAAAAAATGTTGTATTATGATAAATCATTGTTGTATATGTCGAAATTGACAACTCACTTGTTTTGTATTTTCGTGATGTTTAGTATCTCGCATATTTTGTGGAGTATTATTCCAATTCACTATGTGTTATTTCTTAATTTTATTTTATTTTTGTTTACAAATTATGAATGTTAATTATATATTATATATATATATATATTTTAATTTCAATAAAATAATTGAGTTGTTATATTTTGATGACTTTTATTTGAATTGTGTTAATATGATTTTATTTTATTTTATTTAAAGTTAATTTGACACGTTAACCTATAATAAAAAAAAATAATCTCTTATAAAAAAAATTAATGAAAAGAATATGTTTTCAGTTGTTCTATATATTCTTAACCATATTCTTCCTCATGGAATTAATGATTTGTGGTAATTTAGTTATAAAGTTAATATAATTAATTAGATTAAAGTGTTCATACATATAAAAAATAAATATAAATATTTGTACATTAAATTAATTTATGATTACATGGAAAATAAATTAATATAAGATAACTATGTATAAAAAAAATTATTACAATGGAATTTTAAATTTACGTATCAACAGATAATTAAGGCCTTGTTTGATGGAAATGTTGTTTGAATTTATAACTACCTTACATTATTCTTATATATATTACACACAAAAATAAACATTTTAATCATTCAAATAAATTAATCAAATTTCTTTAAAAGATTTTTTTTTTTTGTTTGAAATGAAGAATGTATCTTAGATCTCTTATAAACTATTTTGTCATTTGAACTATTTTAGTGAGGATAATTTCTTATATTATTTTAAAATAAAGAAAAATTTTAATGTAGGACACATATCTAATTAGTAATGGTCTCTATCTAGCTAGGTAAATCTAACATATTTAATCTTAACCGCCCATATTTTGTTCCCTTCTTTTCTATACCTATTACTCTCATAAATATTAACTGCCCATATTTTAAAGGTGAGTTTTTCCCTTTTTTTCTCAACTTATTTTTCTCTAACAATTTTTTACAAATCATGTTAATATAATATATATTGATGGTTAATTTATTATAAACTTAAACATTTTTCAGACATCTTTAATTAATAAAATTTAATTTTTGAGTTTTTAGATAATAATAATAATAAAGAAACAATAATTGAATATATATATATATATATATATCAATAAATTCAAAAGTATAAAAAATAAATAAAATCCTTTTGGTATATAAAACAATTACTTAGTCTCATATATAGCTTACTAATCCTAATCCTAAAAGGATTCAACAATCCTAATCTTAATCCGAAATCACTAATTAATATAAACATCTATATATATTGATGTTTTATTTTGCATTTGTTTCAATGTACATGTTGCAAAAATACAAATTTGGCTGCAGTTATTGAAGGGGTAATGAATTAATTGATTAAAACCAAATAATCTTGTCATTCTTAATTAATCTACATAAAATAATAATATTTCAATATGTATATTACCTTCATATTTATATATTGACTTTCTCTCTTCTTCTTTCTCTATATATTCATGAAGAACATGAATAATATATCTCTCAATCTGATGGAAAATTCAACAATCGCAAATGAAGGGGATATCTACAATAGAGAAGCAATTAAGGCCAACGTTCTTTCCCTCCCAAATGATTTGGTGATCAACATCTTAGCTTCATTGTCGAAATCCTCTCATTCCGATCTTCTTAGCGCCAAATCTGTGTATGAATAAATAAATAAATACATATTTATTTATTTTATCTATTTTCTCATGATAACATTTAATTTGTTTTCTTTATTCTTATAGCTGTAAGGCTCTCAAGGAATTAAGCGACAATGATTTTATATATCAAATAATGTCTTTAAAAGGTATAGAGTTAGTTCCGTGGAACAAAGATAAACAACAACTCCTATTATTGGAACGATGTATACAATGTCATAATTCAGAAGCCTTTTACAGACAAGGAATGGTAATTAAATTGTTGGATATCAATAATGAGTTTCATATATATTTTTTAATATTCTATATTAAGCGATTATATGTTTTTTTTATGTGTTTGTAAAGGTGAACTATTTTAGTGACAAAGGAACTCAATATGGATTGGAATATTTACAAAAGGCGGCAAATTATGGACATTTAGGAGCACTCTATGTAACTGGAATTATCTCTCTTTTTGGAGATAACGAATCAAATAAAAAAGGGATTGAGATTCTAAACCAAAATGTTCTTAAAGGAATATTATGGAAGTGTCGTAAAGAGATGATTCTTTTCATATTCAGGTTGTGGATCAATATCCCAACCATTATGAATAAAGTTGTGGTTTGTTGTTTAAATCACGAGTACACCTATCAAAAGAAATGGAGATTTACATGGCCAGTTGACGATGGTGATGATAACGTAGAATGTAAGGCATGCAAATGCGATAGGGAGCTTGATTATTTAATGCCTTCTCTTGGAATTGATCGTTGAATGTTTGTATTTTTTAATTATTTTTTATAAAATTCAAACAAACTTTAATTGTATTCTTATTTTTTAATCTCAATAAAATAATTAGTTTGTTATATTTTTGTTGACTTTTATTTGAATGGTATTAATATGATTTATAAGTTAATTTGATTTTTCTGTTGGCCTATTAATAAAAAAAAAATTGTCTTTATGAAAAAATAATTTTAAATAAAAATAATATGTTTTCAATTCTTCTATATATTCTAAACTGTATGTTTGTCGGACAAATTATTCAAATTTCTAAATACCTTATATTATTTTTTTTAAAATTAAATATTATACAAAAAAAAAATACTGTAATCATTCACATAAATTAATCTATTTTCTTCAAAACAATAATATTTTGTAATTAAAATAAATATTATTTGAATAAAATACTACATCAAACATGCTCTTAATCTCTTGGTCATGCTCTTAATCTCTTGGTCGAATAAGATGGTTGTCCATAATTTATATCATAACGAGGCGATAATTTTGTGTTTTTTATCGACGAATGATTAGCGACGCATATTAGGGTCGGTCAAATTATAATAAGCGTCGCTAAATGTATTTTTTTACAGTATTTTTTACCGACCTTTTTTCCAGCTAATGTTTTTAGATTTTTTTTAGGCTTTTCTTTTTAGTTTGTTTCAGCAATTATTTTGCGATTTTTCAGTTTTTTTTTTGCATTTATTATTTTTAAATTTTAATAATATTAAAATATAAATTTAATTTAAATCAATAAAAAATATTATATGTACAAATTTATTTACATCTTTAATATGAGAATCTGTCCCTAATTAAAAACTAAAAAAAATTAGTGATTTTTTAAAGCTCCTCTACCTCTTTATTATATTGTATTTATTATTTATTTTTATTATTTGAATTAAAAAGAACTTGTGACATTTTAGTATATTAAGTCAACTATTTTCATTTAGCCATACAGTGAGATTTTATTTATCTATATGTGAATATAATAGAAAAATAAAATGTTATTAATTAAATATAAATTACACATAAAAGATAAAACACCAAACAATACAACAGCCTGATCATTATTATTGGTTGGTAGGGAATCAACCATGTGTTAAAGACAAAAGATATTGTTGTAATTAGAAAAAAAATCAAAAGTAATTTAGTTTCAAAGATCATATTTATTTTCATAAAAGCATGGTGTTTTGCACAAATAATCAAATATTAGATAAACTAAATAACAACAAATACATCCAAGTAATCAAAACATTAATTTAGGATCTATTTTTAAGCCATTAAATTTCACCTAGTTCATACATTTAAAGAGCTTTATTTTCTAATTATAATAATACAAACAATTTAAGTAAGACTATAACGCAAAATAAGATAAATTCGTTACCAATTATATATAGATGAACCACAAATTATCTTATGACCTTCATGTTTGAATTCCACCATATGACAATTCATCTCAACAAAGAAAAGAAAATCCACCAATACCTAGGCAAAAAAACAAACAACAACATTGCACGTAAAATGTGATTTGATTCGACAAAATGATCTAAATTGATGTCAACATCATCTAGACATTAAGCTTGAATTTTTGCTTTTTCTGTATACAAGCTTTAATTGAGTTCAAGCATCCTTACAAACAAAAACTTTAGTGAATGTCTACTAGCTAATGATAAGGGTTGCTCCCAAAGTTTTGATCTGTTTCGATCATTTTTTGAAGTGGTGATAGATCTAAGAACGAATATAGAAATTAGAGTTAGTGTGGGTTTGGAAAAGATGAAGAAAAGATTTAGGATGGGTTGAAAGAAAAAAAATAAAATATTGATATATAGAGAATGATTTAAGGGTTAGTGTGGGTTTGGAAAAGATGAAGAAAAAATTTAGGATGGGTTGAAAGAAAAAATAAAATATTGATAGAGATAATGATTTAAAATTTTTGTCACACAAACCACTATACATCTAATTAATAAGATATATATACTTAGTAGGTAATAATTTATTTTGGAGGTACTTCAACCCATTTTATGTTTGGATGGGAGCAATGGTTTTGAGTTTAAGTTCTTTAGCCGCTATATCGAAAGTTATTTCCGGTTTTCTTAAAATAATAATTAATACAACAGAAATCAAAATAATTTCAAAAGGATTGTAAAAATCATTTTTTATTTTATTTTGAAATGTATACATTATATTTATTCATTTCCATTTGTTTGATTTTTACTTTTGAGTATGATCTAATTAATTAAAAAATATAAATAAATAAAAACAAAATGCAACAGTAAGTTGAGGCCCATTTTCTTTCGCTAAATGAGATTTTAAGGTCCTACCCATGGCCCAAAACGTTTAACCGGCCCAATTCCTTATCTTAAAAAAGATAAATCGAGAAAACATGAATAAAATAAAATATTAAGATCAAATCCGACTCGATTTCAAATTACTATTAAATATGGATATATCTAGACCAAGTTTCGATTTGGTTATTTTAAACTTTTTGAATAGAACCCTAACACTGGATTCGAATTATAGGTTTATTTTTGTGTGCTATCCTCCCGATCATATATTTATTTTGACATTTCATCAAGTTCAATTATTTATTTATTTGAGCTTCTTGAGATGATCCAATGATTAATTAAAACCTCAATTAGATATTATATTGATCTTCCTATTTCAACTCGAGAAATTACCGGCTCAAGAAAAATCATATGGACACCGATAACCCAAGGCGTGGACAGAACCCTACAGATGCCAAATAAATTTGTTCTCTTCAAATTGGAATTTTATTATTAGTAGTAGAGAATAATTGAGTATGTTCATATAGGCCCAATTAGTTGCAAAGTGGGTCATTTGTGCCTTTCATCTAAAATCGAATAATTGTGTATCTATATATAAATTTACCCTTCAATTTTTGTGAATTTTACAACAAAAATGAAAAGGTTACATTCAAATAACCAAATACTTTGAGTTGAGAACGTATGTGGACGAGCACGAACGAGATTGTGTTGCGCCTATTTATTGAGTGTCATCAATCACCGAAACACGAAGGATATCTAAACTCGTGTTTTTACGTATTTTCTTTCTTTGTTTCTAAAAAAAATCAAATGACGATTCTAAACTCAAAGTTTTTATTTTCAAAGTTTTCTTCTTTTTTCTTTACCATTTTGAAGATAGAGAAGAAAAATTGCGAGAATCAGCATTCCCTAAGAAAAACGTCTTTGTTATTTTACGAATTTTAAAACAAATTTGAGAATCATCGATGAAAGGAAGAAATGGCACAAGTGTATTCAGCATGTGTAGATATAATCATTTAATGTATACTCATAACTCATTAGTAAGGCGTAATAACTCATTAGAATACTCATAACATGTAATAACTCATGGTCCTGATTCGAGTATTTAGAACCATTTATAAAAAAAATGGCATTCTTTGAAGATCATATCCATTTAAGTCTCCACATTTTGTAGTATTGCTTGTTTTTTCTTACTTTTTTATTCATGATTTTGTTTCTTTATTTATTGTTCAATGATTAAGTAGTATTATTATTCACCACTTTAATGAGTCAAAGAAATTAGGCCATGGGTCACTCTCACATTAATCAAACATATATATTTGTATTATATTTTCACATTTGAATATTGTTTGTTCTCTTTTCCCTTTAAATAAAAAAGAGATGCTCCATTTGAATAAAATAACTTCCATTATCTTTCCATAGCAATTTAAAATTCGATATAAGCTTTCATTTTAGACTTATTCCATTCCATTTTCATATTTAATTACAAATTAATGAGGTGTCATTTTGTTTTTTTGGGTAGAATAATATGATTTATTAAACTGGAAGAATATAAGCACAAATAAACAAATATATGAAGATGACCAACCAAATATCATTGCTAAATATCATAAAAATACATTATAATGATCATTCATATTATCTTATTTTCTGTAATAACACTCTTCTATCGAAATGATGTAGTAGATTTGCATCGGAGCCGGATATTATTTGGATATCGATGATGAGATGTAACTATGATCAAGATTGCTCTAGTTGGTTCAACAAAATGTCTAATTATTCACCGAGATGTATCATTTAGAGGAGAATTTACCCAAAGTGCTCGTGAAATTCGTACTTGAACCAAAACAAACTTCTCGCTGATTTTAATTCCAAATTCTTTCGCATACAAGTCTTGTGCATAAGCTTGTGACAGACAGTCTGTAGAAGACTAAGACACTCACTTAGACTATAATGATGGGAATACTAGGAGCTCACCTCTATTGGCAACTTGATCAATGAAAGTTACCAATGTTAAGTATTACAAATAACTTTAATTCTCGTAATCCAAATGAAGGAAACGAGACTCAGTATGAAAATAAAGGTGTCTAACGGAAATTTATGAGACCTCAAATAGTTGTCTCGTTATCTAATAAAGATATTGTACACTGAAATTTATACGTTATTCTAATGTAAGTTATGTACATTCGGATATACATAAAAGCGGTATAAGAAGAGTTTGTTTGAGGTGAAATTTTATAAAAATCACATTAGAATAACATATAAGCCGTGTTTCATATATTCATTGGTTAAGTCGTCTTCTTCTAGGAGAAATGAATTGAGACAACTGATCTCTTGAAAGAATATTGATCATCCGAGTCAACATCATATAATGAAGTGCGAGCTTATCATATTACAAGGTGAATATTTTCTTGGATGCTCTGCTTACATTTCTACATATGTCTTATTATTATGTATTCAAGAACATATTTAGCATTAGTAGAAAAAGAACTACGCGGAAGAATCTTTACTGATATCTCCTAGGGTTGTAGCGGATCCGACGAAGTACGTAAATCCCTTTTTGAGACAAGTGACTTGAGAGAAGCACATGTCCTAGGTTGAGGCTGATGAACGAAGGTCTAATGAAGGAGTTCGAGTAAGATTTTAAGGACAATGTTTTCCATTAATTTAGGGTCGTCGGGGTATTTTAGGAATTATTTGAAAAGGAATTTTTTAGGATATGCAGCTAGGGTTGTCGGATGTGTACTTTATTTAAACTTTACCGACGCATAATATACGCCGGAATTATGTGTCGCAAAGGTGTGACTTGTTGTAGTACATGCTAAGAATTCTTTTTTTGAGATTTCTCTTTCGATTTGATTCATATATTCTATTGAGTGCATCTCCCCTCCAAATGAATTAGGTAAGTCTAATAAAAAAATGTCTATATTTTTAAATTAGAAAGTAAACTCCACTTACCTAAACTTTTAATATTTAATTCCTCGTGTTCAAATCATAAGATTTTCGCATCTTGTTTTCATTGAGTACTATTTTTGAGCCCGTGTCTCATGATCAACTTTATTTCAAGAAAAAACATATTTTCAGCGATGCATATAAAGTATATTTTCCACCGCATAAAAGCGTTTCCGGAAAATGTAGAGAAGAATCGATGTAGGTTACGGCGACGCTTATTTATGCGCCGGTATAATTAACTTAAGCGTCACCAAATGTATTATATTTTTGGTTTATTTTAACTATTTTATTTCAACAAATTTTAGTTTTAATTTTTGAAAATTTTAACTAAATTCAACTATCAAATCATATTTCTTCTCGATCATTAAATCAGTCCATTAATCAACCAAAATATTAATATATCCTACTTTATTTTTATATATTTTAAATACAAAAAATATTCTAATAATTCAAACAATTAAAAATTCAAATAACTTACTTTTTCATTCGACAATATTTTAGTAAAATACATTAAAAACCCTCACATAGCCAACATCAAACAAGATCTAAGGGCAGAATATATAATAGTTTGACTAAAATTTATTTGGATATGAATGTTGGTTGTTTGCAATTTTATTTCTTTTTTTAATATCATGATATGCATAATGTGGTTTCATATTAATTTGTTTTTCAAATTTTAGAAAGCTAAACATGACATTTACTAGGTAGATATGTCCTCACTCTAAACGTTTTTAATTAGATTCAAACTGGAAACTTTTGATCTTTTATTAAATTTATTAATTACTTTATTATAAACTAAATTTTTAATTATTTTATACTCAATTATAATAATGAGTTTTTTTTTTCTAATTAACTCATTTCCATAATTTTATAAAAAAAAAAAATAGAAATGATTAACCAATAAATAACTGACTAACCGAACATTTAACTACTCCTTCTTCAAGAATATTATGATGCTTTGGTGATAGAGATATATAATATATTTATTTAAATTTTCACATCCCACATATATATAACTTTTGTAATGATACATTATCATTTTTCACTAAATAAACAACTTATAACATTCCATTCATGTCATTGCTATTACATATTTCTCTTCTTAAAAATAGACAAATTATTGGTCATTAATGTTAGCGATGCATGCTCAATACTTAATTATTTTATCTAATCCCTATATATTGGGACTCCTTAATCCTTTTGGATCTTGGTGCTTTGATTCAAGCACCAAACAGATAAGAGAACATTCTAAAAGAAATTAGGTCATGTTAAAATTTTGCAGAAAAATAAATGGGTCAATAGTAAGTTGGTTTTAGACTGTAAATATTTTAGTTTGTGTCTTATCTACATCTTTTGAAACTAAATGCACTGCAATTTTAGTATTTCACATCTATATATTGAAATGATACATAACATGATAAATATGTACTTTGCAATTTTATTATTTGACATTTTCTGTATTATGGTTTAATAAATATTATACTTTGAGTAAAACAGTTCAAAATTTAAATAAAAAAAAATAGATTTAGCGACAATCATTTTCACCGGCGCTAATTTAGGCGCCGCTAAGCTTTTACCGATCCAACTGACCATTTTACAGTATTTGAAAACAATATTTACCGGCACTTTTAAGCTTCCCAAAAAGTAGTACCCTTTAACTTAATACCGACGTCAAAACAACTATAATAATATGCATTTATTACGACGATTTGTATATTCTAAGCACCTTCTTACCTTGTAGTGACATTTTTTTTTGTTAATATTGGAAAAGTTAAAAAAGATATGATTTTTATAAAATACTCAATAACAAAATATTTATAAGAAAGATTTTTTTAATTGAAAATAAGATATCCTAGTCATCTAAAAATGTTATCAACAAGAAAATACATAATCTGGCCTCGGTCCGGGCTTGATTGCGGATGGCCAGGACCGAGAGGTACCCAAAAAGAGTCGCGGGTGTGCGGCAGGGTACCGGAGATGAGAAGGCGATGGAACTAAAGCGGATGTTCTGGCACTTGTGTGAAGCGCCAGGACCGAGAAGAACCGTGTCGAGACAGAGTCGTGTGCGGACGACTTAGGTGCAATGTTTCAGCCGAGCTGTCTTGGCTTTGTGTTTGCCAGGACCGAGGGGTGCCGAGAAGAGTGTCGTGGGCGTGCGGCACTGGCGCCAGAATGCTATGTAATCAATGTTGCTGTCGGACCGAAGGGTTGAGTACCAGGACCGAGAGAATGATGTTAGCATGCGTTTGTCGGACCGAAGGGTTGAGGACCAGGACCGAGAGAATGATGTTAGCATGCGTTTGCCGGACCGAAGGGTTGAGTACCAGGACCGAGAGATTGATGTTAGCATGCGTTTGTCGTGGCACGAGTGTGGAATGCTAGGACCGAGTGGAGGCCTAAGAGGGGTCGCGTGCGTGCGACCTAGGGCCGAAAGAATAACAACAGCCAGCGCATGGAGTGTGCGCGCATCATGTGGGAAAAGTGTGGAGAAGGTAGCATCAGACCGAGAGAAGGTCAGCCTTGCGGAAGCATCCGACCGAGGGGGAAAGCTGACCAAGTGTAAGCATCAGACCGAGGACTGAGGACCGAGTGTTTCAGACATGGGCCGGATCATTGTGCATGGGTCAGGCCTCGACCATGGATCGGACCTTGGGACGGTTTTGGACCGGTACCCGCTCCGACCCACTTGGCGACCGAGGAGAAGTGCGTCGCTAGGTCAAGGATGGAACAAGTCTCATCCAGGACCGAGTATTTCGGGAGGGCCCGGTCAAGACCCTATAATTTCGGAAGGCCAAGTCTTGGATGACTTTTTCAGCAACGACTTGGCCAAGGGCTGCTGCCTGAGTCTCTAGGTTTCCCATTGTTGTATTCTTAGGGCTATAAATAGGTCATGAGCTGCACAAGACGTTTTGGTTGGGTTTTGTTGGATAGAAAACTATCCCCCACAAGTGAGTGTCATTTTGTGTGCAGCCTTGATAATTTATAGCCTATTTGTAACTGATATTTGTGAGTGAATATATTACAGAGTTGGGCGTTTGCCCGTAATTGTTGTGTGTGTTTATCTTTGCTGAATGTTTGATTTATCATTGTGGGTCTGGGCAGAATTGTTAAGTGAGTTGTTTATTTCTTTGTGAGAAGTGAACCTCAGAGTTTGGCTGACTGTTTTGGGGCGCAAAACAGGCAGCACAAGGGCGAAAAACTTAGAAAAATTCCGCTGCATAATTGCCTTTGTGATAGGTGGTATCAGAGCCCAAGTTGCTGGATATTTTTCAAAAGATGGCCGAAAATAAACCAACCAGAAGTCGGGTTCTAGAGAGAGAACCAAGGGTGCGACACCTTGAAGACTTGGCTGGTGCCCCAACCCCCGGTGGAGAAGATTCTTTATCTATTTTCGGAACAGATTGCCCAAATTCAGATTGGTTGTCCAGGCGGGATACTAATGCTGAAGTTTTGGATTCTGTTGGAAAGAAGGTATTTCTATGCGAGGAAGACCTTGAATCTAAGCGGGATAAACTTGATAGTGAGATCAGGTTTTGGAAGAAAGTTGCTGCTTCAAGATGGGAAACAGTAGCATGTTCTTAAACATGGTTCAAGGTACGTGAACCAACATTCTTTGGCGGTGTGAAGAGCTGCAAAGAAAGAGAAAAGTTTCTGTGGGATTCTGGAGCAGATTACACAGCAACGAAGGTCCTGATGGAGGAGCGGGGACTTAGAATCAACATGTGTCATATGGGGGATGCAGACCTCTATTGGAGGGATTGGCTATTCGAAGATCCTTGTTCAGATCATAAGAAGATGGGCTTGCGGGAAGTCCTCTTAGGGATTCTAAAGCGGGGATATGTTTGGTCCCAATATAAAGGCCAAGAGAAGGCCTTGAATTCCAAAGCAGCGCCAAGTAAAGGCGGGCAGATTGCTGATTTCCATGCGGGATATTGGCCGGGGCAGATCAGGTGCGTTTCTGTCCTCCTAGATGGTGGTGATATCATCCTAGGAAATATGTTTCTGGTCCAAGCAAAGGTGGAGGTGCATACTTATTTTGAAGTGCTGCCAAGTGGAGAGTCGAGCTCTCTCTCCTTTATGGCAGAAACTTGCGATGCTCCAAGGAGAAAGAAGTCGAGATGTCTCATAAACATTCAGCCAGTTGTAGGCCGAATGGGGGTGGAAGAGGCGGATGCGTCGGCTTTGATGGAGATGAGGGCCAGCGAGGGCCAAGTGTCGGCCTATGTTAAGGGCCCGACGCTTAAGAAGTCCAGACTCTTGAAGGATGCTAAAAAGGGAACCAAGGGGGACTTCACACATCAGCTTGATATGAGGCAGATGATAACTTGCCTAGGGTTATGCCTAGACAGGACCGAGAAAGAGGTGTAGGGGGTTCTACTGCTGGGGAGTCTTTGGGGATTGTGGCCACGGTTTTCAGGGAGCTTTTTTCTTGGATTCCCAAATGAGAGCGGGAAGATCTTTATCCCGGGAGTGGATAGATTTTGCAAGTATACGGTCTTATTTGAATGGCTGAAGGGATGCTCGGCCGAGAAGACTATTGAAGGGTGTTTCATGTACTTGGAGGCGGAAATATTCCTGAATGCGAACAGGAAGACCTCTATCCAGGGTGCAGATAGATTTGCTGGGCACACGGTCCTGATGCGGATGCTAAAGGTGAGTTTGGCTAGGGGGACCGAGAAATTATATTCTATGTGCTTGGGTGAGGCGAGTTTGGTGCAACCCACAACGAGGACGTTGTGCTCTTCTAGTGGGGGTGGTGTGTTACAAGCGTAACATGCTGGCCTCGGTCCGGGCTTGATTGCGGATAGCCAGGACCGAGAGGTACCTAAAAAGAGTCGCGGGTGTGCGGCAGGGTACCGGAGATGAGAAGGCGATGGAACTAAAGCGGATGTTCTGGCACTTGTGTGAAGCGCCAGGACCGAGAAGAACCGTGTCGAGACAAAGTCGTGTGCGGACGACTTAGGTGCAATGTTTCAGCCGAGCTGTCTTGGCTTTGTGTTTGCCAGGACCGAGGGGTGCCAAGAAGAGTGTCGCGGGCGTGCGGCACTGGCGCCAGAATGCTATGTAATCAATGTTGCTGTCGGACCGAAGGGTTGAGTACCAGGATCGAGAGAATGATGTTAGCATGCGTTTGTCGGACCGAAGGGTTGAGGACCAGGACCGAGAGAATGATGTTAGCATGCGTTTTCCGGACCGAAGGGTTTGAGTACCAGGACCGAGAGATTGATGTTAGCATGCGTTTGTCGTGGAACGAGTGTGGAATGCTAGGACCGAGTGGAGGCCTAAGAGGGGTCGCGTGCGTGCGACCTAGGGCCGAAAGAATAACAACAGCCAGCGCATGGAGTGTGCGCGCATCAGGTGGGAAAAGTGTGGAGAAGGTAGCATCAGACCGAGAGAAGGTCAGCCTTGCGGAAGCATCCGACCGAGGGGGAAAGCTGACCAAGTGTAAGCATCAGACCGAGGACTGAGGACCGAGGACTGAGGACCGAGTGTTTCAGACATGGGCCGGATCATTGTGCATGGGTCAGGCCTCGACCATGGATCGGACCTTGGGACGGTTTTGGACCGGTACCCGCTCCGACCCACTTGGCGACCGAGGAGAAGTGCGTCGATAGGTCAAGGATGGAACAAGTCTCAGCCAGGACCGAGTATTTCGGGAGGGCCCGGTCAAGACCCTATAATTTCGGAAGGCCAAGTCTTGGATGACTTTTTCAGCAACGACTTGGCCAAGGGCTGCTGCCTGAGTCTCTAGGTTTCCCATTGTTGTATTCTTAGGGCTATAAATAGGTCATGAGCTGCACAAGACGTTTTGGTTGGGTTTTGTTGGATTTTTGGATAGAAAAATATCCCCCACAAGTGAATGTCATTTTGTGTGCAGCCTTGATAATTTATAGCCTATTTGTAACCGATATTTGTGAGTGAATATATTACAGAGTTGGGCGTTTGCCCGTAATTGTTGTGTGTGTTTATCTTTGCTGAATGTTTGATTTATCATTGTGGGTCTGGGCAGAATTGTTAAGTGAGTTGTTTATTTCTTTGTGAGAAGTGAACCTCGGAGTTTGACTGACTGTTTTGGGGCGCAAAACAGGCCGCACAAGGGCGAAAAATTTAGAAAAATTCCGCTGCATAATTACCTTTGTGACACCTTCTTACCTTGTAGTGACATTTTTTTGTTAATATTGGAAAAGTTAAAATAGATATGATTTTTATAAAATACTCAATAACAAAATATTTATAAGAAAGATTTTTTTAATTGAAAATAAGATATCCTAGTCATCTAAAAATGTTATCAGCAAGAAAATACATAATCAAACAAAATTTTGGGCGTCGGATGAAACTGAATATATAATGAATGTTAGGTTTTTTATTAAACAAAAAGACCTTAAACATGAGTCAGGTGTATATTTATATAAAAGTGCTAAATTTTGGACCTCAGTTATAAGATTTTAGTCCCTGTGAGAATAGGATTCTTTTAAAACAATTATTTTCCTAATGCATGCTGCTATGAGAGAGACCTTATTTTATTTTTTTATGGTTACAACTGTAAAGTGTGGTCCATTTTGTATGTGATTAATGTTCTTTATTAGCAAACAAGAAAATAATTATTGTTTAACCTCAATATAATAGTTATAAAAAAATAATTTAGGGTCCCGGGGAAGGGTGGCCCTAGGCAGCTAATTGGCACAAATATATTTAAAGTTAGAGTTCCAGAATAACATTTGAGAGAAGTTTATTCATCAGATTGATTGATTAAGAGAGAAATCAATTACCACCATGGTTGATGCAGCTCTAATAAGTGGTTTGCTTTCAAAATTGGCACCTGTCATTAAGGATGAATTCTCCTTGTTTTGGAATTTTAAGAAAGAGGTTCAAAAGCTATTGAGCACATTATCTGCAATTAGTGCCGTGCTTGAGGATGCTGAGAGAAAGGACGTGTGGGAGAAGGACAAACAAACTGAAGATTGGTTGCGGAAACTGAAAGATGTAGCATATGAGGTTCGAGACATCATGGATGAGTGCAGCTTTGAAGATCTTCGTCTTCAAGTCAAAAGGCGTAATGCCTCCTCCTCCTCTTCAACCCGGAACGAGGTAACCAACTGTATCTCCCATCCTTTTAGCAATACAAAGAAGCGTCTCAAAATTGGTCAAAAAATTAAGGATGTTCAAGAGAAACTAGACCAAATTTCTTCAGAGCGCCAAAAATTACATTTGCGTGAATCTGTTCATGACTCTAAAATAGACAATCTTACTAGTAGTTGTCGTGAAACCATGTCTCTTCCTAGTTCTAATAAATTATATGGAAGAGATAAGGAGAAGAAAGAGATTATTGATATTCTACTCAATAATAATACATCTAGTACTGTTAGTGTTGCTACAGAACAATTATCTGTTCTGCCCATTGTTGGAATGGGGGGTCTAGGTAAAACAACACTTGCCCAAATGGTCTTCAATGACTATGAGGTTTCTAAGCATTTTGATACCAAAATATGGGTTTGTGTTTCTGATGAATTTGATATTAAGTTGGTCCTCAAAACCATATTAGATGAAAAGGCAGAAGCTTGCTTAGAAAAATTGCAGAGAAAAGTTAGAGATAAATTGAAAGGGAAAAGATATATGATTGTACTAGATGATGTTTGGAATGAAAACGTTGAGGCATGGGATCAGTTGAGATCTATATTAGATTGTGGATTAAATGGTTCTTTTGTACTTACAACAACGCGTAAAAGAAATGTGGCAGAAATCATGGAAACTATTCAACATATTGTGTTATCATCTCTTTCTGAAGACGAGTGTTGGTTATTATTCGAAGAACGTGCATTTGTGCATGGAAAACCAAAACCTCCAAACTTTATTTATATTGGTAAACAAATAGCTAAAAAATGTAAGGGTGTTCCCTTGATTGCCAAGACATTGGGAAGTCAATTGGGGTTCAATGATGAAGAAAAGGAATGGTGCAGAATAAGAGATAGTGAGATATGGGAAATTTCACAAAATGAAAATTCTATTTTGTCTATTCTAAGGTGGAGTTATTATGACCTCCCTTATCATTTGAGAAGATGTTTTGTGTTTTGTGCTATATTTTCCAAGAATACTGAAATTAGAAAAGAGAGATTAATCCAACTGTGGATGGCCCATGGTTTAATTCCTACAAATAAAAACCAAGAAGTTGAAGATGTTGGGAATACAATTTGGAAGGAATTGTGTTGGAGATCTTTTTTCCAAGATGAAAAAGAGAACAAAGATTGGGATGATGGAGTTTATACAACATGTATGATGCACGATCTTATGCACGATCTTGCCCATTCTATTATGAAAGATGAATGTTATACTTTGGATGCTAATAGCTCAAGTGATGGTTTAGGACTTGAAATTCGTCATGTAACAGTAAAAGTTCGCTGGTTAGACAAAACATCCGTTTGTTCTCTTAAGAAAATGAGAGGGTTGCATTCAATAATGCACGATGGCAGATCTAATAATGAAATTGTCAAGGACATTTTGAGTGTCTTGAAGGAATTTTCGTCTTTACGATTCCTTGAAGTAAAATCGTCTTATGTGCAATATCAAGATTTGCGTTACTTGGGATGTCTAAAATATCTCAGATACTTAGATGTTTCCCATACTATGAGAACAACATTACCTAATAGTATTTGTGATCTCTTGAACTTACATACTCTAAATCTGAATTATTGTTCTCAGCTTAAAAGTTTGCCTAGAAATATAAAAAACCTTATTAACCTGAGACATCTTTATTTGGAGGGTTGTGATGAACTAAAATATATGCCCAGAGGAATGGGGCAATTGAAACATCTCAAGACGTTAAGCTTGTTTGTGATAGGCAAGAAGAAGAGATACTTCCAACTAGATGAATTAAAAGAATTGGATATCGGCGGATCATTGAAAATTAAGAACCTTGGAAGAGTTAGTGATGCATCTATTACAAAAGGGATAAGTATGGCTAAAAAGTCGAGTATCAAAAAGTTGGAGTTGGAATGGAATTCTGATTGGAAATATATTATAGTTAATGAAGTTGATGATAATGAGAGCAAGAGTACTAGAGATGAGAAAATAAGTGAAGCTCTAGAGGTTTCAACTGCGAGGCTGATAATATTAAGAATGATTGCTTACAAAGGTGTGAATATGCCTAAATGGGTGGGAAAGTCATCTCCTTCACTGACATTCCTTGAGCTTAAGTACATGGACAATGTGAATACTATTGTTAGTAGTAGCGATGCCAATGAAATGATAGTAGTATTCCCTTTCTTAGAGGAACTTCATATTTGGAATATGAAGAATTTGAGAGAATTGGTGCCTGGTAGCTGTTGGAGTACTGGAGCGTTCCCTAATCTATGCAAGATTGATATAAGAAGATGCCCAAAGCTAGGGAGATTGTCGCCACATCTCAAAGCACTCAAAGATCTAACTGTTGAAGGTGAATGTTCTGATGAATTGTTAAATAGCATCTGGAATCTTAATGATCTCACTCATCTGAAACTTGGCGCATTAAATAATGATGTGGAGCACATATTCACCGTTAGCAACATGAATGGAACTGAAGTGTTATTCCCTTTGTTAGAGGAACTTCGTATTTCTAACATGAAGAATTTGAGGGAATTGGTGTCTCCTATTATTCCTAGTCCCGGACCATTCCCTAATGTATCGAAGATTGAGATATATTATTGCCCAAACCTACAGGCCTTGCCACCGCATCTCAAAGCACTCAAACATGTAACTGTTTGGAGTGAATGTTCGGATGAGTTGTTATATAGCATCTCAAATCTTAGAGCTCTCACTCATCTCTCTCTTAAGTGCATGAAGGAGAGAAGTGTTTTATTTCGAGCTGCTAAGTCATTAATGTTTGATGAAGATAAGATACTATCATCAAATCAAATCCTTGGGCACAATAATAATGAAGCACAATTAGGAGTACGCACAACTTTCATATCTCTTCAATCTCTAACTATTGTGTCGTGCCCCAAGTTAAGGCGTTTGTTTGATGAGGGAATGAAAGAGACATTAAAGATTAGTGGCTGCCAGAACCAACAAAACCATCATCATCATCTTCAAGGACTCATGAAATCTCTCGCGGAATTGCATATTTTGGATTGTCCAAAGTTGATGATATCAGTTGAGGAATTTGAAAACCTCAACAATAATAATTCACTACAGAGATTTGGTATCAGTGAAAGTCCCAAATCTGTGTCTTCGGACGATGCTATGGCACTCCTACGTTCCCTTCGAACCAGACTTGGTCGTGGGAAATTCTATACAGATATCATCATTAAGGAATAGCAGAAGAAAGGTACTTACAAAAGTAATAACAATAATTATATTCATCCATTAATTAATTATCTACTATTATTAATTAATGACTTGTAATTTCTTGACATGCAGTGGGGTGAGCTCGTAATAACTTCAAAGCAGATAACCTAAAGGAGTGAGTAGCACACTAACAAGGTTAGTGAGGTTTAGTTTTGTCCTTCTAGTTGGAGACCCAACTTGGTGTTGGCTTTACTTATGCTAAGAGTATATAATGCGAGAATATTATTTTTCATTTAGGTTAACTGAGTTTTGAGAACAACAAGAGAGATAAGAGAAAAAACAGATTCAATGGTTTGAGGTACTAGCTGGAGAAGATTTTCGTTTGCCGGAGTTTCACCGTTTGATCGACTTCAAACGTTGACAATTTTTTGGTTATTTCTGGGAATGCGTTTTGAACGGTGAATATCTGTTTTCTGAGGCTTCTAAGTCAGTCAAGAGAAACCAAACTTGCAGAATTGATAAGGTTGTTTGATCTTACTCTTTCTGCTCGTTATTGTTATTTGTCATATGATTGTTGTGTGATTTTGATACAATTGATTAGTGACTCTAGTTTGATTATAACCTTGTTGATGATAGTGGATTGTTAAGTTGTGTAACTAGTCCAGTGGTTTTTAATCTCAATTTGAAGATAGATTTTCTACGCTAAAACTTGTTTTACCTTGTCGTTTTGATTTTATTCTGTTTTGTTCCTCCCTTATACTCAAGTTAATTGAAAAACATTTTGTTTTAAAATATACATTTTCTCATCAAGTACCTATATATTATAACTGACGAATAATTATATTGAGTTTGTAATGGTTTCTTAATTAATTAATTAATCTTATTGATTTGGTTGTCTAAAGTTCACAGTAAATATTCTATTGGAAAAGAAAGACCAAGAGCAGAGCATATAAGAAAATTTGGTAAGTACCTAAACAATTACATTCTTCCATTGCAGGGCTCTGTTTCTGTGATTTTATTTTTAAACCAAATATTTATCATAAATATAATTCTAACTTTCTATGGAATATGTTGTTTCTTTCACCATCTGGTTTCCATTATCCATCAAACTTATTAATGTAATTCCATATAATTCACACTATAACACATGTTATATATATAATCTTTTGCATCAGGAATATTCAAGCATCTTTTTCTTGTAGAAAATGGGAGGAAGTTATTGTCTATATTCTGATTCATCGATGCAGCCAAACAAATCAAAATTTATGTAAACACCCGAGAAAGAATGGTAATAATTATTAAGCCCATGAATTATTCAATGATAATATTATTCAGATGAAGATCTTACACAACTTCTAGTTTTTCTTTTAAGTTATCTACTCCTTTTTTTTAAGATCAGGTTGATCACAGTTGCAATCTGAATTCCAACAATTTTGACCCTCGAGAAAGTCGATAATGGAATTGTGGATAAAATAGATCGAGACTCTCGACTCTAGACCAAGCGAGCTCTTACTCTCTTCCATTGTTGTTCTTAGATACAGAAATCATCTAATGTGTGTTTGATTGATTGATATTTTTGTATTTCTTTTTCACATTCTCTTCATAAAATTCACGGATGTTATGTATTTCCCCTTTTCTTGCAATAACAGAGTCGAGTTGTGAAGAAATTCAATGTCGACTCCATTTAATATTTGACTTGATTTGCTTCTATTAAAGCTTCCCCCAATTGTTGCATCAGTAACAACTACCCCATAATGCTATTCAAGGGGAATGCTAAAAACAATTATTTTTCTCTCTTATTTTCTTTGTGGGTTATATTTTTAGTCCACTTGAGGAACTACTCATTGCGTTAATTTTAACTTTTATATATATATATATATATATATATATATATATATATATGAAATTAATTTCTTTTCCTAGCTAAATGTTGTTTAACTGCCTAAAGGAGCATTTATTTTTAATTGACATGAAGCAAACAAAACAATCAAAACCTTAAAAGACTTTATCCTAGGTAATAATAGTTTTAAAAACAACTTGTAATAGGATTTGATACAATTTGTAATCTTTGTTTGTATCTCTATTTTTCGTATGTTTGATGGCTACTAATCAGGTTATTTAGGGTCGTTTGATTGTAATCTTTTAATCCTAGCGAGATAGAGTTTGTCTAGCTTTGATTCTTGACCCTCCCACTTTTGAGATTTTAATAAAATTGTTTTAACCGTTTTCTAAAAAAAAAAAAATTGTTTTGAAAACAAATATTAATTATATCTACATATATTGAGAAATAATGCAAATGCATCACTTGTAGGCAGTTATTAGAGCATCAGCAGCACAAGACCTTTGCCCTCTTATTTTGTCAAATTAATGTTCCACCTCAACATAAAGCGGGCACATGTTGTACTTGGTCAAAACACTCCAATGCTTTCCGCCCTCCCTCCCATCTAAATAACTTAAATGTGAATTTTATTTATACTATTTTAAATAAATAACTAATTTATCTTATTATAACTAATATTAATATATTATAGTAAAATTTGAGAATTTAAACCCTTAAAACGGGTTAACATAATTAATAAAAAAATATATTAATTTATTTAAAATATATATTTATTAATTAAATATATAAGTAATATTCCTATATTATAGAAAAATTTGAGAATTTCACATTTAAAACATGTTTATGTAATTAATAGAAAATATAAAATATTTTTATAATTTAAAATATATTATAATATTAAAAACATTAATAGAATAAATTTGAGAATATATAACTAATATTACTATATTATATATTATAGGAAAATTTGATAATATATAACTAATATTTCTATATTATAATAAAATATAAAATATTTTTATAATTTAAAATATATTATAATATTATTATAATTTAATATATAATTAATATTCCTATATTATAGTAAAATTTTAGAATATATATTTATTTAATGTTATTATAATGTTATTTAAAAATAGTAAGAAAAAATATTATAATTAAATATATAACTAATATTCCTATATTATATTATATAATTATGAAAATGTCAAAGAGGGCATGACAGGCATAGAGGGCACGCCCTCATTTTGCTTTCATCTACAATGCAAAAAATGATGCGGCACAGGTCATGCGCATGAATGTTGTAACTGGATATTAATGAATATTTTTGAAAACTACATATATTGCAAAATTACTATTTATGTTCTAATGATGAAAAATCTTAAAAGAGATGGAATAGTCAAACTCCACTAACTATATATCTAAGTAGATATAGAAACAAAGTCATCACATTCCATATATTATATATATATATATATATTAATGAAAAATCAAATATTCTAACCTTTGAAATTTAATTAAAGTATAATGTATGATCATATCAATTACTAATGTTTTAAATTAAAATAATTATCTTACAATAAGGAAATCTTAATAATTTCCTAAACTAAAAACAATGACTCAATCGTTATTTGGGGGGAAAATTTGGGTGGTTTTTATTAATGAGTTTTAACTTTGAAATGTATTATAGAAAGTTATAATCATCACAATTTGAGTAAATTGAGTTTTAGTCTGAAATGAACAAAACATTCATTTTCTTATTTTGAGGTATCATTTTATTTTTTTTCAAATTAATTCGTCACGTGTATGAATATAAAGATATTTACATATGTTTCGGATGTGTTCTTCTTAAATCAAATATTTTTTCGAAATTTACGCATTCTAACCCGAAACTCGTTTGAAACTTTGAATGATTAAAAAAATGTTTGATTTGAAAAAATAAATAGAATTATTTAATATTATTTATTTTATCGAACTTCAAAACACATAACTTTGTGCACAATATACCATTTTAGACATATTTAATTTGCAAGTTAAGTATTTTATGAGATCCAAGTAAACAGTTGAATGGGTTTGTTTGTGTGTCTTAAAATGTTTGATGGGTAGAAATAGTTAGAAAATTTGTAAAAAAAATATTTAATAAAATCTTGTACAAATTGGTAAATTAATTTTAATAAATGATAAGTTAAAATAAGAATATAATTGTTCATTTGAGACAAAACCTCACACGACTAAAATTGTGATATTTTGAGTCCTATTTAATAAAAACAACTCAAGTTAGAGTCTAAGATGGTAATTAGACATATCCCCTCTTTGACATTGGCGTCAACCATAGTTGAATATACCCAGTATAAGTTTTACGCCTAATTAAATGGTAAAATGTGTTTGCGAGCTATGTGTTTAACCCATTTGTGTGGTTATTAGCTAGTTCTCCTCTATTTAAAAAATAATAATAATTTGTCTCATTTTGATATTTAATGTTGTTACTTTGATTTTTAACTTATTTTTTTCATCAACTAACTAAATAAAAAATGCTCAAAACACAATTTAGAATGAGTGGTCATTTATTACTTAGGGGATTAGTAACTAATAAAAATAATTAAGGAAAATGATGAGAGAAATATTAAGATTATAAATTTAAATACTAATATTATAAAATAGAGGACGAGGTCAAAAAAAATTGTGCTTAAACAACTAAATATGTTTAATTAAAAACTGTACATTAATTTATTAATTAAAATTACTATACCAAATTTTAAGTAAACGCCAATAAATTAATGCCTTGGTTAGATATCGATTTTAAAAAAATTCATACAAAATCAAACTTCACTTCACTCCATTTTTATTTATTACATCACTCAAATCATTAACTAAAATATTAAAATACCATTTATTTTAAATTAATATTTTTTATTTTATTTATATATATATCAATACTTTTAAGTCTTTCTACCAAAAATAATCATTACCTCCTCAAAATCATCACCAATTATTATTTTTTTCTCCACCTAATTAAAAAAAAAAAAAATTAAACAACTCAAAGTTTAAAAGCTTTAATTATAATCTCTATAAACATTTTTCATGTTTTTCATATTTCACTATCTTCATATCTAGTTAGAGATTATGATTAAAATTTTCTCACTATATAATAATTAATAATAGTAGTAATAATAAATAACAAATAATAAATAAAATAATTAATTATTATTAATAATTAATAATTAATAATAAAAATTATTATTATTAATTATTAATAATAATAATTTATAATAATTTATAAATAATAATAATTAATCAATAATAATATAAATATAATAATAATAAATAATAATAAAATAATTAAAAAATAATAATAATAAAAATAATAATAATTTATAATTTATAAATAATAATAATAGTAATAAAAATTATAATTAATAATTAATAATAATAAATAATTATAGTAATTAATAAATAACAAATAATAATTACTTATAATAATTTATAATTTATAAATAATAATAATAATAATAATTAATAATAAATAATAAATAATAAATAATAATAATACAATAAATAAATAATAATAATTATGAATATTAA
Source organism: Impatiens glandulifera (assembly GCF_907164915.1). NCBI lineage: Eukaryota > Viridiplantae > Streptophyta > Magnoliopsida > Ericales > Balsaminaceae > Impatiens > Impatiens glandulifera. The sequence goes on along the minus strand of NC_061867.1, from coordinate 4,451,600 downwards.
AAATAATAATAATAATAATAATAATAAATAATGATAATAATAATTAATAATAAGTATTACTATTATTAAATAATAATAATTAATAAATAAATAATAATAATAATAATTATTATTATTATTATTAATTATTAATAATTAATAAATAATAATAATAATAATAAATACTGATAAATAATAAATTATAGTAATAATAATAAATACTGATAAATAATAAATTATAGTAATAATAATAATTACTTGTAAATAAATAATAATAATAATAATAAATAATAAATTATTATTATTATTAATAAATAATAATACATACTAATAAATAAAAATAATAATTAATGAATAATAATAAATAAATAATAAGGAAATAAAAATAATGATTAATGAATAATAATAAATAAATAATAAGGAAATAAAAATAATAATTAATGAATAATAATAAATAAATAATAAGGGTAATATTTAAAAAATAATAATAATAAATAAATATATAATATTAGATAAATAATAATAATACAACAAGTAACGGATAGAATAAAAGTTCACCTAAATAAATTACAAACAATCTTTACATTATTTTATTTTAAATTTTAACATTAATATATAATAATAAATAATAATACTAATAATAATAATTTTAATAATAAATAAAAATAATAAATTATAATAATATTAATAATAAATAAATTATAATAATAAATTATAATAATATTAAAAATAAATAAATAAATAATAATAATAATAGTAAATATTAATAATAAATAAATAAATAAATAAATAATAATAATAATTAAATAATAAATAATAATAGTAATAATAAATTATAATTATTACTAATTAATAATAATAATTAATAAAAATAATAAATAATAATAATCATAAATAATAATAATAAATAAATAAATAATAAATTTTATTATTATTAAATAATAATAATTATTAATAAATAATGATAAATAATAATAATTAATGATAATAAATACTAATAAATAATATTAATATTAATAATAATAATAATAATAATAATAAATTAATAAAAAAATATTAATAGTAATAATAATTAAATAATAACACTAATAAATAATAATAAATATATAATAATAATAATAATAATAATAAATTCTAATAAATAATAATAATAAATAATAAATAATAAATAATAATAATTAATACTAAATAATAATAATAAAATAAATAATAATACATAAATAACAAATAATAATAAATAATTTTACAGCAATCCACAAAAATCCACAGCCATATTTAATTTATGAATATCATAATATATTCGAATTTCTAAATAACTTATATTATTTTTTAAAAATTAAATATTATTAAAAAAAAATACTTTAATCATTCACATAAATTAATCTATTTTCTTAAAAAGAATAATATTTTATAATTAAAATCAATATTATTTGAATAAAACACTACATATCTTGGTCGAATAAGATGGTTGTACAAAATTTAGATCAAACAGAGCGATAATTTTGTGTTTTTATCGACGAATGATTAGCGACGCATATTAGTGCCGGTCAAATTATAATAAGCGTCGCTAAAGGCTAAAGGTATTTATTTTACCGACATTATTCTTTAACCTTTTTTTACCAGCTAATGTTTTTAGAATTTTTTTAAGCTTTTCTTTTTAGTTTGTTTCAGCATTTATTTTGCGATTTTTATCAGTTTTTTTGCATTTATTATTTTTAAATTTAAATAATATTAAAATATAAATTTAATTTAAATCAATAAAAAGATATTTTATGTACAAATTTATTCACAACTTTTATATAAGAATCTGTCCCTAATTAAAAACTAAAAAAATTATTGATTTTTTAAAGCTCCTCTACATCTTTATATATTGTATTTATTATTTATTTTTATTTTTTGAATTAAAGAGAACTTATGACAACTATTTTTAATTTGTCATTAGGTCTTAAATTATTGGTTTTAAGAATTCGATCATTTTTTGAAGTGGCGATAGGTCTAAAAAGGAATACAGAATTTAGAGTTACTGTGGGTTTGGAAAAGATGAAGAAAATATTTAGGATGAGTTTGAAAATATATATATAGAGAGAGATAATGATTTAAGAGTTAGTGTGAGTTTGAAAAAGATGAAAAAAAATTATGATGGGTTGAAAGAAAAAATAAAATATAAATAGAGATAATTATTTAAAAAATTTGTCACACAAACCATTATACATCTAATTAATAACATATATATATATATATTAATATTAATATATATATATATATATATATTAATATATACGTAATAATCTAATTAATAACATATATATATATATATATTAATATTAATATATATATATATATATATATTAATATATACGTAATAATTTATTTTTGGAGGTACTTCAACCCATCTTTATGTTTGGATGAGAGCAATGGTTTTGAGATTAAATTCTTTAGCCGACTTACTTTTACTGCTATATCAAAAGTTATTTCCTGTTTTTTAAAATATTATACATTATCCAAATTGGGAGATGATTTTCTTACCCTATATCTCCAGCTTCCTCTTCACTCCCCTTAAAATTATTTATTTATTTCTAATATTTTTATATATTTATTTTTCTTATTTTATTACTTTATTTATTTTATTTTATTATTAAGTTTTTTTATCATTAAATATAATTAATTAATTAATTTTAATATATTATTTTTTACTTTATCTATTTAATAAAAAATATTATTATTTTTATATTATAATTGCTTAAAATATATAAAATATTGAAGTGTATCTTAATTTAATAAAATATAAATTTTTAATATTTTATTATATTAATTATATATATATATATATATATTAAAATACTTATAAAAAAAATAATTGAATATTCAATTTTTTTATTAATAAATAAAATTATCTATTAAATAAGATAAAGTCTTTAAAATATTATATATTAATAATTAATCAAATTAAATATAATATTTTATTTAATAATATACAGTAACATTGCATAATAAGATTTAACGTAAAACTTATGAATTCATATTTTTTAAATGAAAAAGAATTCTTAACCGAAATAAAAAAACAAAAATAAATATTTGAAAACGATATAAAGAATATTAAATAAATAAAAAAAATAAAAAAGATATTAGAAAATAATTAATTAAATTTAATGAATGAGAAAATTATAATAATAAAATTAAATAAGTAAAGTTAATTTAAATAAGTAAAATAAATAAAATAAGAAATGTAAATATATAAAAGTGGTAGGGATAAATAGATAATTTTAAGTTTAGGTGAGAAGTGGAGTTGTGATAGGAATGTAAGAGGATCAATTTGCCATTCAGATATATATAAGAGCGGGTATGAGATGAGTTTGTTTGAGGTGAAATTTTGTAAAAATCACATTAGAATAACATATAAGCCGAGTTTCATATATTCATTGGTTAAGTCAACATCACCCGAGTCAACATCATATAGACATGAAGTGCGAGCTTATCTTATTACAAGGTGAATATTTTCTTGGATTCTCGATGATATGCTTAAAGAAGTGACGCATTTCAATGGCTTCATATTCCTTCTTTCACTAGCTCACAATTTCTACATGTCTTATTATTATGTTGTATTCAAGAACTTTTTTAGCATTAGTTGAAGAAGAACTAGACGTAGAAAAATCTTTATTGATATCTCCTAGGGTTGTAGCGAATCCAACTAAGTAAATCCCTTTTTGAGACAAGTGACTTGAGAGAAGTAGATCAGTGAAGGAGGAATACGCCTTTGAATGCCTTGTACAAGCCTTAAGAAAGAAGCGCATGTCCTAGGTTGCAAATGGGATCCCTGTGACCAATCCTCACTTATGCTTTCTCAAATAGAGGGTGGTAATAATTTTAAAAAATACTACATTCTACACCTCCATGTGATAAGGCACTAGATTGAGGCTGGTGAACGAAGGCGGAAGAAGATCTAAGCTGAAATCTAATGAAGGAGTTCGTGTGTAAGATTTTGAAAGGGACGATGTTTTTAATTAATTTAGGATTGTTGGGGGGTATTTAGGAATTATTTTAAAATGAATTCTATAGGATATGCAGCTAAGGGCTGTCGGCGTGTATTTTATTTAAACTTTACCGACACATAATATACGCCGAAAATTATGTGTCGCATAAGTGTGACAAGCTGTAGTACATGTTAAGATTTTTTGTTTTTAATTTCTCTTTCTTGATTCATATAGTCTATTGAGTGCATCCCCTCCAAATTAATTAGGTAAGCCTAATAAAAAAAGATGTCTATATTTTTATATTAGAAAATATACTCCACCTACTTATACTTTTGATATTTCATTCAACATGTTCAAATCATAAGATTTTCGTATCTTGTTTCCATTGACTAATATTCTTTAGTATTCGGTGTCTCATGAACTTTAATTTAAACAAAAAGATATTTTCAGTTATGCATAAAGTATATCTTTTCCACCGCATAAAAGTATTTTCGGAAAATGTCGAGCAGAATATGTAAGTTACGGTGACGCTTATTTATGCACCGGTATAGTTAATTTAAGCGTCACCAAATGTATTATATTTTTGGTTTATTTTAACCATTTTATTTCAAGAAAATTTAGTTTTAATTTTTGAAAATTTTAACTAAATTCAATTATCAAATCATATTTAATCAACCAAAATATTAATATATCCTACTTTATTTTTATAATTTTTAAATAAAATAATATTATAATAATTTAAGTAATTAAAAACTTAAATAACTTACTTTTTCATCAAAAAATAATATTTTAGTAAAATCCATTAAAAATCCTCACATAGCCATCATCAAACAAGATCTAAGGACAGATTTCATAATAGTTTGATTACAATTTATGAATGTTGGTTGTTTGTAAATTTTTTTTTTTTAGTATCTTGATATGCATAATGTGTTTTTATATTAATTTGTTTTTAAAATTTTGGAAAGCTAAACGTGACCTCTCTCCTAGGTAGGTATGTCCTCAATCACATCTAAACGTTTTTAATTAGATTCGAACAATAAACTTTTAATCTTTTATTAAATTTATTAATTATTTTATTATAAATTACAAAATTAATTAATTTTTACTCAATTATGATAATGAGTTTTTTCTAATTAACTCCTTTCCATAATTTAGTAAAAAATAGAAACGATTAACCAATAAATAACTGACTAATGGAACATTTAACTCCTTCTTCTTCAAGAATATTATGATAATTTGGTGATAGAGATATATAATTTATTTATTTAATTTTTCACATCCCACATATATTAGCTTTTGTAATGATGCATTATCATTTTTTTCTCTAAATAAACAACTTATAATATTCCATTCATGTGATCGCTATTACATATTTCTCTTCTTAAAAATTGACAAATTATTGGCCATTAATGCTGGCGATGCATGCTTAATAATTAATTATTTTATCTAATCCCTATATATTGCACACCTTAATCCTTTTGGATCTTGGTGCTTTGAATCAAGCACCAAACACATAAGAGAACATTCTAAAAGAAATTTGGACAATGTTAAAATTTTGCAGAAAAAATGGGATGGAGCAACAACGGAAAATAAGTTAAGAATATATATACCAATGTCGAAGAAAATAAGAACAATAACAAAATTATTTGAAAGAAAAAAAAAATAATATTAAAAAATATAATAATAATTAATAGAGCTTTATTAGAGCCCTCCATCAATGGCTAAAATAACTATTGATAGAGGCAACGGAAGACTAAAATTATGTAGTTCACGAACAAACTTTAGCTTTATTACCGTGTTAAAATAAAGAGAGAAATTATATTAAATTATATATATTTGTTATATAGGTTAGGTCTATTATATAGAAATTATAATTTGACTTATAAAAAAGTTAATATAATATAATAATATAATATTGATATATCACAATTTATAATATTATGATAATATTTTACAAATTTATTATTTTATATTATAACAAGGAAAATTCAGGTTGGTCGGTAGAAAACCAAATGTTGATGGGGAAATGTTGTTGATGCGCCAAACGCATATAAAAGCCAAATGTTCAACAAAAGATTTGATCTAATTAATTTGATTTCAATTTTATGTTTACATATTTGATTTGATGCATATATATATAATTATTTTACATGACCGAGTCGAGGAGTCATTTAGGAGCCCTCTTTACTTATTCGGAAGCTCGTACAGGTCTTCTTGGAAAGATTTTTGACGGGAGCATTTGGGTGCGTTGTAGCATGAAGTCTTCCACCGCTCCCACTGGTGTGCCGACCATTGGACTCAAGGGAAAGTGAGAAGGAGAGCGAAAGGGCAAGTGCTTGATAGGCCAACAACCTAGTGAACCGGGCGGGGCACTCGACCAAAGGGGCACACTGAGCGAATTTAATGTATTTTAGTTTTTTCCTTAAGCCATTTTAGAAGAGTTTGAAATAGTCTGATTCATTCGTTTATCTCCTCTTTTAGCTTAGCGGAAATAAGATATAAATATTCTCAACCTCCTTGATAAATTATGGGTTCTAGCCGTTAGGCAACAAGTTTTGCATCTGGTTAATTGATTAAGTGTGTTTGCAAACAATAAGCTTAATACACTCACTTTTTTTTTAAGTCAATATTATATATAATATAATTTTTATATAATTTTTTTTATTTGTTTATATATTATATTAATTTATTATCTTCCATAATATACATAATATAATTTTTTTTTCTTAATATTAATATTGAAATCATTTTTTAACCTTAATATTCAGCTCTTTTTATTTATTTATTCTTGTTAGTGTAATCATTTTATATCTCTAATATTGACTTTGACACCTTTAGATTTACTTTTTATTTTTCTTGTTCTTATTTAGTTATATTTATATTTCGGAAAATGATAGAGAGCGGGAAAGAAATGATAGGATAGTGTAGGGAAATAATGTATCATTTTCTGAGTGGTTTGAAAATTTAATAGGAGAGAGAATTTTTAGATATTCAATCCACTCAAAGAATGACACATCATTTTCCTATACTTTCTTGTCATTTCTTTCCCGCTCTCTATCATTACTCAAAAATTTCTAATCTCTTATCTTTTAAAATATATATCATTATATCCACACTTTTTTTTCTTTCATAAAATCAATTATGATCTAGTTAAATAATCTTCTTTATTGTCTTAATTTATTGTTAATTTATTGTTAACTTATTTTAGAATTTAAAAATTAGTTTATAAATGGAGAATTTCTAATATGTTAATGACTTAAGTATTATTGGTAGTTTTTTTTTTTTAAATTATGGTATATCTTAAATTTTAATATTTAATGTTAATGGAATAAGTAATTGTATTTTTTTTTTATAAATGATGATATCTTAAATCTTTATATTTAATGTATTAAGTTTGTAAATTATGAAAAAAAATGACTAAAAAAATGCAATGAAGAGTATTTTTTTTTAATGAGATAGTGCTAATTAAAATTATTATTCTATATATTTCTATTATATCCTATTATATTACTATTTTTTATATATATTATGAAATGTTTTTTATAATGGATAATATTGCTATATATTTTATTTATGTATAATTTATTTTAATAAAGTTCATAATTACTTTATTTATTTGAATTTGAATTGAAATTGGGTTACAGAAGATGGGCCTAATTCTATTTTTTATTTATAGGTTTTGGGATTGGATTATTTTGGCCCTATGTTATTAATGGTTGTATATTCTAATCATTCAATCAAAATATAAAATATACTTAAAAATATATATAATTCATAACTAGTGCGACCCTCGATTGGAGTTCAAGATTTTAGTTACACTTTGAATTGTGTTTTTGTAATTATGTTTTCATTTATATAATATATGGTGAATTTTTTTTAAACATAATAAAATTTATATAAATTAATAATTGAAATTGTAATATCGTTACAATTTTAATATTTACTTTTGAAAAACATAGCAGTTAGCACTAGACCCTCCCTGCCCAAGACAAGCCCACTAATGTTTTGGGCTTGGAAAAACCCACCTTCATTTGACAGACCAATCAGCCCACTTTCTTTTTATTTATTTGACAAAACTCATGCTCTGAGCTAAAATTTAAATGGAGATTATGAAGGAGAGAAAGATAAATTTTAGTTTGTTTGATATTGGTTTTAGAGATATTTTTTTATCATTTTATTATTAAATTATATTTTTATTAATTAAAATACTCTAACATTATAAATTTTAAATAAAAATAGCATTATAATAATTCTAATACATTAAAAACTGAAATAACTTTTTTATTACACATAAATAAAGTATATATATATATATTATTTATATATATATATATACATAATGCTTAATTTTTAAAGTGTCCGGATTGTTGGTTAAAGGTTATACTTATTTTTGTTAGGTTGCAAGTTCGAATCATACCCATAACATTTTTAACAATATAAGTTCAACTTTTTAACTAACTATTCTCTCTCTCTATATATATATATATATATATATATATATATATATATATATTTATATAATTATTCTTAATTTTTAAAGTGTTCGGATTGTCGGGTCGAGAGCTGTGGTTAATTTGGATATATATGTGAGAGTAAATGAATACTTGTATCGGATTTTAGGTTGACCCGCCCATAAATTTAAAACGGTTAAAAATAAAATTAAAAATGTTATAGGTATGGTTCAAACTTGCAACCTAACAAAACAAGTACAACCCTTTAACCAACTAGGCTAAAAACACTTTATATTTTAAATTCAACACAAAATTTGATGAACACGGACATTTTAACAATATAAGTTCAACTTTTTAACTAAGTAATATATATATATATATATATATATATATATATATATATAACGATGCTTAATTTTTAAAGTGTCCGGATTGCCGGGTCGAAAGTTGTGGTTAATTTGGATATATATGTGAGAGTAAATGGATACTTGGGACGGATTGTGGGTTGACCCGCCCATAAACTTAAAACGGTTAAAAATAAAATTAAAAATGCTATAGGTATAACACTTTATATTTTAAATTCAACACCAAATTTTGATGAACACGGTAGTTGATCAATAGTTTTTAATCGGTCATAATTCTCTTTTGACTCTGTGATATAGATTTCACTATTATTAGTGAGCAAAAATAATAGAAGAATTTCGTCATATTTATAGAGATATGAGACATAATTCATATGGATATAGTAAGTCTCGTCCCATTCACTCGTAGTATGGGAAAAAAAGTGGACTCTAGAGGTCAAACTAAATGAGTTAAAGAATCAAACTGTATCAATTGTTTTAGAGATCGTTCTGTAATGTGAGAGTAAATAGATACTTGAGTCGGATTTTGGGTTAACCCGCCATATTTAAAATTGTTAAAAATAAAATTAAAAATACTATTACATTTTTATTGTAATATTTTTTTTACGATTTTTTATATTATTATCCGTAAGATGCTATTAATTATAAAGACATAGGTTATTATTATTTATATTTATTAATGTATAAGAATCTTTGTACTACTTAATTTTAAACTTAGTATTGTTTAAAAAAGTTATAAACTTTTATTTAATATTTTTAAATGATATTTAAATAAAAGTGGATTAATTATGTTTTTTTTAAATAATACTATTTAAAATATAATCAAATAATATTTCACTCCTTTATTATCAATCATATCATTCAATTTAAAAAGAAAAATATTAAAATGAATTTTATTTTTAAAAAATAATTATAGACATAAAATTTTGAAATACCATAATTTAAGATAATTTTATAATATTATAATATTATTTTGAATATGTTAATTTAAAATAACTTAAAAAAGAGTAATTAAATCTTAATTAAAGGTTAATTATTATTATAATTAAATTTTAATTAGAAAATTTATTTAAAAATATAAAAATAATTTAAAGTTAAAATATTATATTTGTTTTATCCAAACTAAAAAAAATTAAAAATATTTAATAATAGTAATAATTAATAATTATTTAAATAATTTAAAAATAATATTAATTAATAAATAATAATAAAGAATCAATAATAATAATAAAGAAATAATAATAAATAATAATAAATAATAAATTAATAAATAATAATAAATAATAATAATATTTAATTAATTATTAATAATAATAAATAATAATAATTTTTAAATAATAATAATAATAATTAATAAATAATAATATTAATATCAATAATAATAATAAAAATAATTAATAATAATAATTAATAAAAAATAAAAAAATATAATAATAGATATTATTAAATATTAATAATTAATAAATATTATTAATAATAAATAATAATAATAATAAAAATAATAAATATTTATAAATAATATTAATAATAAAAATTAATAAATAATAAATATATAAATAATAATTAAATAATTATAAATAATTATAATAATAATAAATAAATAAATAATAATAAATAATAATAATAATCATTAATGTAAATAATAAACATAAATAATCATAATTAATAAATAATATTAAAATATACTATTATTAATAATAATAATAATAATGGTAATAAATAAATAAATAATAATATTTAAATAATAATGATAATAAATCAATAAATATATTATTTAAATCATAATAATAAATAATAACAATTGTAAACAAGTATAAAACTTATTTGTAAACAATTTGTTTTTTAAGATTATCATCAATTTTATTTCAAATGGTAAACATTAATATCATACTAATAATAAATAAATAATATTTAATAAATAATAATAATAATAAAAAATAATAAAAATAATAATAAATAATAATAATAAACAATAATAAATAATAATAATATTAATAAAAATAATAATAATATTAACAATAATAAATAATAATAAGAATAAATTAATAATAATAATAAATAAAAATTAATAAAAAAGAATAATAAATACTAATAATTAATAATAATTATAAAATAATAATAATAATATTAATATTAATAATTATTATTAATAATAAAAAAATAATAATATAAATAATAAATAATATTAATAAATACTATTAATAATAATAATATTTAAATAATAATGGTAATAAATCAATAAATATAATATTTAAATCATTATAATAAATAATAAATATATAAAATTCCACCTAAATAATACTTTTTATGAGCAATTCAATTTCAAATCATAAACGTTAAGATCATAATAATAAATAATAATTAATAAATAATAATTATAATAATTAATAAATAAGAATTAATATATAAAAATGATAAATAAGAATAATAATTAAAAAATAATAATAAATAATAAATAATAATAATAATATTTAATAAAAAAAATATAAAATAATAAATAATAATAATAAATAATAATATTAATAAATAATATTAATAATAATAATAAATAATAGTAATAATAATAAATAAATAACAAATATAAATAAATAATAATATTAATAAATAATAATACTATTAATAATAATTAATAATAATAAATAATAATAATAATTAAAAAGAGTAATAAATAAATATATAATAATAATAATAATAAATAATTAATAATATTAAAGATAATAATAATTAATAAGAGTAATAAATAAATATATAATAATAATAATAAATAATTAATAATATTAAAAAATAATAATAATAATTAATAATAATAATAATAAATACTAATACGAAGTAAATAATAATATTTAATAAATAATAATTATAAAAATAATAATTATAAAAATAATAATAATAATAAATATTAATAATAGTAATAATAAATAAATAATAAATAATAATAATAATAAATATATAATAATAATAATAAATAAATAAATAAATTCTAATGAATAATAATAATAAATAATAATATTAATATTAAATATATAATAAAAATTAATAAATATAATAATAAAAATATTTATAATAATAATTAATACTAAATAATAATAAATATATAATAATAAATAATAATAATAATAATAAATAATATATATATATATATATATATATATATATAAAAGATGAGTGATTGATTTTTTAATTTTCTTAAAACTTTAAAGTGAGTTGTGATAGCCAATTAATTCTAATTCAAAATTAGATTTATGCAATAGTAAACTATGTTATCAAATGCAACTATTTTCTAAATTGATTGTCAATTATATGTGCATGAATTCTACTTCATTTTACAGAAATCCACCTCCTTATTTAATTTATGTATATCATAATTTTCAACAAAAATTAACTGCTCGATTTACATTTTTATTTTTTCCCTCCCGCCTTGTAGTGTAAGCCCCAAGGGTTTAGGGTTCAAGTTGTGTTTCTAAATTTGATTATAAAGTGATAAAAATTCAAAAATAATTAGCAATTTAAAAATATTCTTTCAAGAATACTATCTCTTCAATTATCTCTACTAATGTTTCAAATGATCATCTATAGTTTCTCTAAAAAAGGTGTGAATATCCTTCCATTTCCATTTTTATTGATTGAACCTCTCATTTAGTCCATTTTTCATGACTAAGAATCTCTTTCAAGGTTTGAGTCAGGACTGAAGAATCTTGACTCTGACCGATAATTTCTGAACTTAGCACTGATGAACTTAGCCTAGAGCTAACCTAGGACCGGAAAGTTTGTACACTATGACTGATAATCTTAGCCAAGGACCGAGAATCTTTAGCACATCGACTGAGAGACTTCAACACCCCGACTAAAGATCCCAAGCCTCGACCGAGAGGCTCCTCGACCCAGACCGAGGGTTTTTAAACTCAGGCCGACAAAAATGAACCAAGGGCTTAAGACACCGGTACTAAGGCATGTTTAGTTCCATTTTTCAAAACCCAAAATTATTTTTTAATTTTGGAACCCTAACCCATTTCTAAAAATCCCGAAAAATTAGAAAATGATTTCAAAATATTTCTACAAAAAAAAATTAGCGCTTACAGATGGAATCGAACTCGTGACATTTATGTATCTTAAGCCGACTCTTACCATTAGGCTACCTTGGTGGGGTACAAAAAATATTTTGACTAAGACATGTTTGGTGTATATTTCTAAATTCTAACACCCTTAAAAATGACTAATGTTCTTCAGATATTTCCTTCATAAGTCAACATTATCAACAACATGTACCATCATTTAAATATTGTTGTTACAATATTTTAAATAACGCACAAACCATATGCATGTTTAGGATCGAAAGAATAATAGGTAAAATAGAACGAGATATTAACCGATTTTCAAAAGTCAACTTTATAAGTACAAATCGTTTTTAAAATAGGTACGGAGGATAAAGCACAAAAGCTCTTTCCCGAGTATCACCAAACTACGAACTAAAAGAAATTCTAACCAATACGTTTGTACACGTATGCCAACTTTTATTGATTCTTCAAAATCAATTGGCGACTCTGTTTCAAAATAAATAATCTTTTAAATTAATTATGTTTAATTAATTTAAACTTAAAGAATTTCTAAAAAATAATTAAATTATGATTTGATTACCGTAAATCCCCGAATTATATAAAATTGAACCCCGAAATAAATTAATTTTAAAATGCTGTTAGGAACCAATAAGAATTTTTTAAAAATAATATTTTATCTTAAAATAAAATTCCTGACACACAAACCGATGTTGAAATTTTCGAATCTTAAACTTTTTTCGCGGAACCTAAACTAAAAGAGTTTTTTCGGTGTTTACAACGTCGCTCGTTCTTAATTTGAAAGAAGGAGGTTGTATTTGAGATTTCTAAAAATTTAGGGTTATAGATATAACGACACAAGATGAAGAAATAATAATAAAAAATATCAAATGATTATTTATTCTGAAATCATAAAATATTTAAAAAAAAAAATAATCACAGTTGCCACATTATGTTGTCCCGTCAGTTACTATCACCGAAAAAAATAATCACAGTTGCCACATTATGTTGTCCCGTCAGTTACTATCACCGAAAATTTAATCAGAGCTAAACACACATCTTTCTCATGTTTAAATCATCTAGTTGGCAGGGATCTTCTTCCTTGCTTATCATAAACAAGCTTAAGAAGAATGTCTAAACAATATTAGTTTAGAAATCTCTCATTTAACCTTTTGATGGAATATATGTATGTTCGTTTTCTAAAATAATAAAGTCAAGAATCAATTAACATTATTTCAAACAGCTGAATTTATACTAAGAACTAAATATAAATCAAGCTAAATTTTTGAAAAAAATTGATATTTCAAATTTATGAACCTAATATTTGTTTTTCTTCAAATTAATTAGGGAATGTTCTCTTGATGCCCTAAACAATACAATTGTTTTGACTAGGAGGTGGCACAACTTTTCTAACCATTTAATTTTATATTTTCATTTTGTTTTTAATTTTACACATCCATTTTAAATTAAAAATAAAACACATATCATGAATATGCTATTCTTATTATCTAGCTAGGGTAATTGTTGAATTATATAAATAAATGGAAAATGTTCAAAACACAATTTAGAATGAGTGATCATTTTTTTAGGATCACAATGAGACTTATTATTATTTAGGGGATTAGTCACTAATACAAATAATTTTAAAAAGAACAAAATGTTATATATATTAATAATTGAAATTATATATATATATATATATATATATATATTAAAATTTAATTAATCAAATTTATAAAAGTAATAATTTAAAATATATATAAATATAAAAATAATCTAATTTATAAAAATAATAATTTAAATATATTTATTTATCAAATTTATAAAAATAATAATTTTAAAAAATATATATATATATTATTGAGTTTAAATGTAAATATTAATTAATTAAAAAAATTGAGTTTGAACGTTGTTTAGAATGATTTATTTTAATAAATTCAATTTGAATAATCTTTTAACTTGTATTCAGTATTATGCTAAGAATCAGTTTAAAATATAATATATCTAAACTCACATGTATTAATTACAGGATTTTAATGATTTCCCCTTTAACAAAACATGGGGTAAAATTTTAATATTTACTTTTTAAAAACATAGCAGTATGGATGGTCACGAATGTTTTGGGCTTGGAAAATCCACCTTCATTTGACAGACCAATCAGTCCACTTTCTTTTTTCCTTCACCAACCTTTATTTAGGAAGCTCAATTAATTTTTCATATTTTAAGCCTAACCTATAATTTTGTCTATCAAGTTAATTATTTTCTGAAAATAATACCGGTAAACTAAAATCTCCTTTGATGTGGGTTTTTTTTATTTTTTTTTTAATTTTATCAAGTTTTTTTTTTAATTCTCTTATATTACATTAATATTATTTTAATCTGATAATCATTAATCTTATCGACTAAACTACTCTTATTTTATTTTTATTAAATGTAAATTTTAAATACAAAAATATATTTTTGTAATCAAATCAATTAAAAATCAAATAACTTATTCTTTATCAAATAATAATTATTATTATTCGACAAAAACTCACTTAAAAATCCAAGATGAAACAAGCTCCAGATAAATTAAAAAAAATTGTTTGATATTGGTTTTTAGAAATATTATTGTAGAATTTTTTATAAATTCTCTCTATCATTTAATTATTAAATTATATTTTTATAAATTTTAAATAAAAATAACATTATAATAATTCTAATACATTAAAAACTGAAATAACTTTGTTTTTACACATGAACAATTTTTTTTTTAAATCCTCAAATAAGTATAAAGACCTATAAATAGGTTGTTATTATTATTACTTGTATTTATTAATGTATAACTTACTTTAACTGCTCAATTTTAAACTTTCTATTAATGTTTAAAAATAATTATACATTCTTATTTTATATTTTAAATGATATTTCAATAAGAGTGGGTTAGTTATGAATTTCTTTTTAAATAATACCATTTACAATCTAATCAAATAATATTTCACTCTTTTTATTATCAATCATGTTAATAAATTTAAAAACCAAAATGTTAAAATAAATTTTATTTAAAAAAAATAATATTTTATCATTATATATTAAATATCAATTAAATCCTTTTCACTAAAAATATCATATTTTTCAAAACTACCACCAATTAATATTTTATAATTAATTATAAATTATTTTAAAAAATCTTCTACCAAATAAGGCCAAATATTATTGGTATATTTTTAACAAATATTATATATATAAAGAATTACATTTTTGTAATTTTATGTATTTAGACGTCATGTAGCTTCCCATATTGGGTCAACATTATTCGGATATAGCAATTGACTGTTTTAAATGGTCTTTTCACCATTTTTTAATATATATAAACCATTTAAAATAAAATAAAATAAAATAAATTGTTTAAGCTAAGTCTATCCAAAAACTATTATTATTTATTAAAACATTTAAGTATCTCAATTTTCTTTAAATGATAATATTTTTTTATAGTGGTAAGATGAAATACATATATTTTATCATGAGTTGATTCTTTCTAAATGCATATTTTATTTATAATTTGTTCTTACAATAATAACTTCAAGCCACTAAGTTTAATTTAGTTATTTTTCATTAAATTAAAGTTTTATAACTTTAATTTATATGTTTGTCCTTTACTTTATAACCGTGACTGTATGTATGTTTAAAATTCGAAAAGCATTATTGAGAGACAAAATTTTAAAGTGTGAAAAACAAATGGTTGCAATCACAAATTAAGGGAAGTTGTTTCAATATGTTTATGAAAGTAAAAGAAATTTAAACAATTTAATTAAAAGAAATGTAAAATAGATTAAAAAAAGGATCTATTGTCTATAAAGTTATATGTAACAAAATAAAAAGCAGATGTCTATGTCTATTTGCATTGTTCAATAAAGGTTCAATTTTATTTTATCAAGTAGGATGTTACAATAAGTTAAAATTTATTATTTTAAATAATAAAACGATATATAATTGTCACGATTAAACACTAAATAGGTTGTTAAGAACCGATTACAATATTTTAAAATAAAAGATAAAAATTTAGTCAATTCTTACATTATTTTTTTAATTATGTCTTTAATCAAAATAAAATGGTAAGTTTATTATTTAAAAACTATAATCACAAAATGATTAGTAAGTGCAGTTTATAACTTTTTAAAATGAAAAATAAAATTTTTGGTCAACTTTTATGCCATTTTCTTAAATACTTTTATTAAGCACATAAATTTTTATAAACAAAAAATAGAAAGTTTGATATTTAATAATATAACATGATTTATATAACTGTGTCAACAAAAATATTTATTTCAACGTTTAGACATACATGTTTATTTCTAATAAAAAAAAATTAAATTTAGACTTTTAAAAAAAAAACTAAACTCAGCACATAAAATTTACTCTAATTTTCACAATCACTAACAATATAATCTTTATCACTTCTTAAATAATACTCTCAAATTTATACTGACATATACTATCATATTTATCTCTTAAACACATATAATTCATTAAAATTAGCACTTAAATATATCCATCACCACACTATATCGAATGTAAAATGTTATCACTTTAACTACTAAATTACTAAATTATTTAATTGTGATTATTAAAAAAAATTTAACCACTAACCATTATGACCCTAACCTCATTTCTTAGTTCAAGAAATAATGTGTTTTTATTGAATGACGTAGAAAAAACACACATATTTGATTACATATATTATTCATATTCTACGAGATGAAGACAAATTATATAAGGTTATAAATTAAATAACTGTACGCATTATTTTGCCTGTCTCGCTTTCTCTAAATAAACTTATTTCATTTTTCATTTGAATGTCATGTCTTTAAGGTACGATCTAAAAATTAATCGGAGCACCATGTCTTACTTTTCTCTTTCATGTGCTTCGCCTCGGAGGGGACGCAACGACGGACTTCAATGGTAGGCTCGATCACAGGTACCGATTTTAGAAGAAAAAAAAATCTATATAGGTTATGTTAGACCCCTTTAAATTACCTTTCTCTCGAATCTCAAAAGAAAAAGGTAGACAAGAAAACTATCATTTCGAAAGTTATATCGTCTTTAAGATTATGAATCAAAAATAGAGTTCTCTAACATGAACCATTTATTTGGCACGTACAAGTTTTAGATTAGTACTAATTAGGACATATTAATCTAATTGACTTCAAGAGTCATCATTTTAGTTTATTTCTAAAAAAATAATAATAAAAAAAAATATTTATTTTTAATTAATGTTCGGTGCTTGATTATGTTTGGGAAAGGGTATTGGTGTTATGTCCCACACACCCATCTAAATGGATAGTCTTTACTAGAAAATAGTTTGGCATTTGATGTTTGAAAGAATTGTTACACGTGTGTTATGAGTTCAAAACTATTTTTCTCTTGTGATTATCTTAGCATGTGTCTGAATAAGGGACTAACCATATTCCTTGCTTAAAAATGACTCTAAACGTCCATTAAGTTTAGACAGTGTTGAGAAAAAAAAAAGACACGAACGCTTCTCGAGCACTAAGAGAACACAAATGTGAAGTAAAAAATTCACATGTTGCTTGATTATAATCAAGACTATAGATCCTTAGTAGAAAATAATTCAAGTGTAAGAAAATTTATGTTGAAAATTTCAGAGTATTAGAGCCTCATTTATGACACTACAAAAATCGAGTAAACAGTAAACACATGAGGAGAAGTCGTATCGACAGAGGTCTAGTCAATGAAGCGTGGGTGGCTAAATTTCCTAATAGCCATGTGCATGTTTTGAATCCTGAAATATTTGATCATTATCCGATCAGGTTAAATTGGGATAAGGAGGAAAGGGTCAAAAGACCATTCAAGTTTTTCAACTTCTTGATGGAGGATAGCATGTCTATACATATTCTCGAGGACGTCTAGGCCACTCAAATTGATGAGACCTTGATGTTTCAGGTTTGTGAGAAACTCAAACTTCTCAAAATACATCTATAGAAGTTTAATTGTATCAAGTTCAACAATATTTGAAGAGGTTCAGAAACAAATTCTTAGCATCAATGATCCTAGTGATCTTGTTGATTTGGAAATGACTTTGCTAGCTGAATTCAGGGTTTTGAGCTCTTATGAGGAAAACTTTGCTAGACAAAAATCAAGCCAGAATTGGCTCTTATTGGGTATAAATACGGCGTTCTTCATTAAGAAATGTTTAGCTAGGAATTAAAGTGTTGGAACGGTGTATCAAGTGTGATTTGGTGTTGTAAAGGCACGTTGTTCTGGTATGTCTCGTGGTTTGAGGGAACCTACATTCTTACTAGATATGAATCGGGAAACATCAAAGTTAGAAGAGAACAATAATTGCTAGTGTGTGGGATGTCAAGGAGGGCCATTGTAATGATATGTTAAGGCTCATTCCTGAGGGGTAAGAATTATTGATGTTGTTAATCGTGTATCCTTTCTTGATAGAGCACAGGGGCGGAGCCACACATGGGTGGACTCCAGCCCCACCTAAATTAAAATGTTAAAATAAAATATTTTATATATGTATTTGATAAATGACTCTTAGCCCAGTTGGCTATAAGACTAAACTCTAAACATTGAGGTCCAAGGATCAAACTAAAATAATAATAGTGTTTTATATTTCTTAATTTTAAAAAATTTATAAGAAAATATAAATTAATATTAATAAACAAATTAAAATAATTACATTGGTTTGATTCGGTATTTAAATAAAGAATTTGATATCCCTACTCAAAAACCTAACAAATCTCTTAGAATTGATGTTGATGTAAGTTCTCTTAAACTTGATTCAGCATTACGTATTCCGATATGAAAATATTCTTTTAATAAAATGGATGAAATTAGACGAGCTTATATAAGATGGGGTCATATCAACCTATTAAGGATGAGTACCCGCCGACCAAATTTGGAAATCAAAATCGACGGTTTCAAAGTCATTGGTTTAAGAAATTTACTTGGTTAGAATACTCTCCTTTGGAAGATGCTTCTTTTTGTTTTCCATGTTTCTTGTTTGAACATAAGCAACCCCAAAAACCTACATTTACAATAGATGAATTCAAATATTGAAAGCGAGTTAATGATGGGGATAGATGCTCTTTTGTTATGCATATAGGATGTAATATTTCACCACATAATAGGGCAGTTGAATATCTTGATAATCTAATGAATATCCTTGTCATATTGACAAAGTACTGAATGCATAGTATTCAGATGAAAAACAAAATAACAAATTACGGCTTACAACAACTATTGAAAACATTCGGTGGCTCACTTTGCAAGCGTGTGCATTAAGAGGGCATGACGAGTCTCCATCTTTGAATAATCGTGGAAATTTTATTGAAAAAAAAGCGGAATATAGAAAGTTAAATCTAAGATGCAAATTGGAGTCAGCCCCAGTTAATTTTTTATCATAGCTCCGCCTCTGATAGAGCCAATGTGCATAAATGGAAGGGTGAAACTAATAGCAAATTCATCCATAGATTAACATGACAATGTATATGCTCTAGTGGACAGATTGTTGAGTGGTATCATAGTGTGTGGTTTTCTAAGCTGGTTTTTATAGGAAGGCTAATGACAAGGATTGACAATATCGAATACGAGTAGTGTTTTGTTTATTAATTGTGAAGAAACAATTCCACACTTATTTTGGTAACTGTGCTCTTTGGAGGAAGTTTGCCAACAAATTCAGTTTACAAAGTTTCCTTGATAAGTGATGCATTTTCGGGGCACTTTTAGAAAACACTCTTTTTTTAGTGTCATAACTAGAGTTCAATTACTCCAAAAATTATAAACTCAGTTGCATCGTACTCTTAAAATTAATCTTGATATTATAAAAAAAATTTCTAAATTTCTCTACGTTATGCCACAAATTTTATTTCAAATTATAAACTTTAATATCATAAGTCACCCTTCTATAGACTTTCTAAATATCTCTATAGAATTTCTAAATATTTCTATTCTCAACGCCTTGACACTTTTACTTTTAGACTTTATAATAATACTAATAAATACTAATTAATAATAATAAAAATATTTATAATGAATAAAATAATAATAATAATATTTAATAAAAAATAATTAAAATAATTAATAATAATAATAATAAATTTTAATAAATAATAAATAAATAATAATAAAAATAATAGTATTAATAATAATAAATATTAATAATAATTAAATATTAATTAATAATAATATAAACTTTGTAATCATCCTTACTTTATAAACATCCTTCATACATAACCAAAAAATGATATAATTAATAATTAATAATAAGAATAAATAAATAATAATAATAACAAATAAATAATAATAATAATAAATAAATAATAATAATACTAATAAATTTTTATGATTAATAAATAATAATTATAAATAATAAAATAATAAATAATAATAATAATTAATAATTAATAATAATATAAATAAATAATAATAAATACTAATAATCATAATAATATAAAAAATAATAAATTATAATAATAATAATAATAATTAATAAAAAATAATAATAATAATTAATAAAAAATAATAAGAAGAAGAATTAATCATTAATAATAAATAAATAATAAGAATTAATCAATAATAAGAATTAATAATAATAATAATAAATAATTAATTATAATAATTTATAAATAATAATAATTAATAAATAATAATAAAAATATTTCATAATAATAATTAGTAATTAATAATAATAATAATGATAATAATAAATACTTATATATAAGAATGATAAATAATAATCCTAATTATTAATAAATCATAATTTTAATAAATAATAACTAATAATTATTAATTATTAATTAATAATTGATAATTAATAATTATTAATTATTAATTGATAATTAATAATTAATAATTGATAATTAATAATTAATAATTAATAATTAATAATTAATAATTAATAATTGATAATTAATAATTAATAATTGATAATTGATAATTAATAATTATTAATTAATAATTGATAATTAATAATTAATAATTAATAATTAATAATTAATTATTAATGATTAATGATTAATGATTAATAATAAATTATATAAATAATAATAATAATAAATAATAAAATAAAAATAAATAATATATAATAATAAATAATTTATAATAATAACAATAATTAATAATTAATAATTATTTTAATTAATAATAATAATTAATACTAATAAATAATAATAAAAATATTTAATAATAATAATAATAAAAATAGTAAATAATAATAATAAAAATAATAATAATAAAAATAAAGAATAATAATTAATGAATAATAACAATGATAATAATAATTAAAAAATAATTAATAAATAAATAATTATTATAATAATAAATAAAAATAATCTAAACTTTCTATATTATCTTCGATATTGTTTTCCATATTGTTAAGAAGGCATTTCTTCTTCTCTTAAACCCTTAAAAAATAATAAAACAATAATTAAAAATTAATAATAATAAATAATATTAATAATAATAATTTAACATTATTTATAATAATTTCTAAATAATCATAATTAATTAATAATAATAATAATATATAAATAAATTATAATTATTAGGAAAAAATGAAAAATTATAATAATAAAAATTAATAATAAATAATAATAATAATTAATAATATTAATTAATTAATAAAGATATTAATAATTATTATTATAATAAATAATAATTATAATAAATAATAATAAATGATAATAATTAATAATAAATAATAAAATAAATATTAATTAATTAATAATAATAATAAATACTAATCAAAATAAATAATTATCATAATAAATAATGATAAATAATAATAATAATATTCATAAATAAAAAATAATAATAGAAATAATAAATAATAATTAAAAAATAATAATATATAATATATAATAATAATAATAAATAATAACAATAAATAATAATAATAATGATAATAATGATAATGATAAATAAATAATAATATTATATCGATAATAATAATTAATAATAAATAATAATTATAATAAATAATAATTGCAATAATAAAGAATAATAATTATTATTATTAAATAATAATAATAATAATTAATAATTGATAATTTATAATAAATTATAAATAATAAATAATAATAATAATAATAAATTATAAATAATAATAATAAATAATAAATATTATATAATAATAAATAAATATTAATTATAATATATAATAATTATAAATAATAATATTAAGAAGAATTAATAATTAATATTAATAATAAATAATATTAATTAATAAATAAATAATTATTATTATGAATGAAAATTAATAAATAATAAATAATAAATTATAATTAATAATAAATTTTAAATTATAATTAATAATTAATAATTAATAATTAATAAATAGTTATAATAAATAATAATAATAAATAAAAATTAATAATATATAGTAATGAGAAAAAAGATGTGATAGATTTTTTAATTGTTTATAATTTTAATTTAAGTTTTGATATAAAAAAAATTTGTATGTAACAAAAGTTCAACTAAGTTTTTTAAATTTTGAAATGTGATCTGAAAAAAATAAATAAAATAGATAGAAGGTGAGAAGGGTTTAATCCAAAAAATAAAAAAATGAGAATATAAATGGAGGGATTAATTTTTTTAAAAAAATTATGATATTCATAAATCCTGGACAGATTTATATTTTCTCCAGATTTTTGAAATTTTGAAACCTAAATAAATAGTTAAAATAATATAAGATTTTAAATTGGTTTCTTGCAATTTTATTTTTTTCTTTTGAATTTTTTATTTTTGAATATTTTGGTATGCATAATGTTCATTTATTAATGATTTTTTTTAATCACTTTATATTTTATAATGGTTAAATTGGTGTAAAAATAAAATCATTCAAATTATTAGTGAAAGTCTTTGATTTACTATATTGATTTGTTGTTATATTGTAAAGATTATTACCATTTTATATAAATTTATTTTCAGTTAATGTTTTTCAGAAATTTTTTCTTACTTCTGATCCAATTTATAGGAAGCATTAATTGGAAATTAAACCCTTGGAACAATTTTTGGGTAGAGTTATCTTAATTATTTTTTTAATTCTCGGATTGTTTTTCAATTTTCCTTCTTTGATATTTTGTATAGAATAATATAAACAACTAATCCATAAATAACATTAACATAATATTTTATCGGCTAACCATTTGACAATATATCCCATTATCATATTAATTTTGTTTAGGAAGAAAGACATTTTAGTATCATTTCTATAAAAAAAAATAGACATTTTATTTTGTTGTTTAAAAATACTATTAAGTATATGTGTTTACTCTTGACCAAATTTTTGGTGACTAGCATTAACATTAACATGATAATTTAGTGTCGCATTTTTAAGTCAAGAGTAATTAAAAAAAAATGTAAAATATTTTTCGATTCAAATAAATAATATTTGAATGTATTTTATTAATATTTCTATATTCTTTTCTTGATATTTTGTTACATCTTCTTAACCTCTCTAGCCTGAACTTTTAGAATCCCAACTACAACATTTTTCTCTCAAATCAAAAACGAGCGACATCAACCATATTTTCAAGTTGTAATTTGATTACTAATTGCGACACTGTTAAGGTATTTACTATTTCTCTTAATGAAATCGTTACTAAACACTTTATGGTATATATATATAGGAAATCCAAATTTACAACAATTAAGCAAATCCATAACAATTTTGACTTCTCTACCCATTGAAATTATCGAAATCTAGTGGCTCATTCCCTTAATACCTATTTTTATTGATTATAAAAAAATGAAATTTTGTCTTAAAAAAATGTGTTTAGTGACTATTTGAGAGAGAATATATACATTCACAATGTAAGAATTGGTGGTCAAATTATTGCTTGAGAAATATGTTTGATGACGCTCGTTCTTGATTTGAAAAAAGAAGGTTGTACTTGAGATTTCTAAAAGTTTAGGCTTAGGGAAGATGTAACGACGCGTGAGAAAATGAATGAAGAAATGATAATAAAAATTGTCAAATGATTATTTATTTTGGAATTGGAAAATATTTTACAAAAGATTTAATAAATTGTCACGTTAGTGTCAATCACCGAAAATTTAGTAAGAGGTGTATATACTTTTAAAACACGAAATAAAGTGTTTATTTTTTAGAACACGTAGTACTCAAATGTCTTTATCACAAACTTTTATATAATAAAAATTATTGTTTTCATTATATATTAAATTTAAACAATTTGATATTGACTCATAACAATAGAGTATAAAAAAGTCGTTGGAACAACATTTGGTGTAACGTCAAAAGTCTAACTATGGCGTATCTTGAGTTTGTCTTCATTCTAATATATAGAAATGTCAAAGTTAAAAACATGTTTCATCGGTCTATTAGTTTCATTAGTTGAATTAGATATAAAAAAATTAAACATTATGAAGAGTTTTTTCCATAATAAAGTTTTACTTTTTGTACAACGCATGTCAATATCCTTATATCAACAAAACGTTATGTGTTGACAATACATGAATAGTTTTCATGTACGGCATTGTTAGGGACGGATCTATGTAGAGAGTCACCTTAAAAAAAAGTCTTTGACAGTTCAAATTTGACAATACCCGCTATTTTTAAAAAATAAATAAATACAATTCACTGTTTGTTTATCTAATTATTAAAAAAATTGCAAATCTTACATTTATTCACTCGTTTTATTTAGAATTGTATCGTTATTTTTTTTAAGCCTACCCCAAATGTTTGTAAGTCCATCCCAACCTTAAATCTTGGGTTTGTCTTTGCATTGCTACAATATATTCGCTAAAATGATTTCATATGATTTTTATTTGGAAAAGTTAAAGATTTCATCAAATATCTCGTTTTTTGGATAGAGCAATATTCATAGTGGAATTCGTATAGATAATATATAAATGAAAAATGTCGTATTATGGTAAGTCGTTATATATGTCACGAGCAGGTGAAATTGACAACTCATTTACGCATTGTCGAGATGGTTAGTATCACGAGTATTTTGTGAAGTATTATTTGGATTCACTATGTGTTACTCGAGTCTTTAGTTAGTTACTAGAAAATTTGAATTGAAGCGGCTAATACGTGAGATCTACATATTTGGGTTACCATCCCAATTATTTTCAGATTAACTATCTAGTTGGAGAAAAAATTATCGAACATGTAATAATTGTTATTGTCTCATTTATATATCATTCATAATAATATTATTATAATATTCTGAGAAGTCAATAAAATTGGTTACAGAGTTAATCGAACGAACATAGGGCAACATTATTATATCATTTTAAAATTAATATTTTTAAACTAATTAAGAATTTTAAAATTCATCAAGAAAATAATTCTCAAATAAAAATAAAGTGAATTAAGCTAAAGATACAAAAATAATCTCTTAGACCTTGTTCAGATTGGGTTTTTAAAAAACTTAGAGAGTGAAAAAAGTAATGATTGGTGATGATTTTGAGGAGATAGTGATTGTTTTTGGTAAAAAGATTTAAAGAGTATTGATATATAAATAAAATAAAAAATAATAATTTAAAATATAGGGTGTTTTAGTATTTTGGTTAATTAAATGAGTGATGTGATTGTTAAAAAGTTATTGATTGAAAAATTAATTTTGAATGGATTTTTTAAAAATTTAAAGGAAACAAGGCCTTAGTTTTTTTATTTTATTTTTACAAATTAGAAATTTTAATTATATATATATATATATATATATATATATATATGTTTAGAATTAATGAAATTATGTATTATTTGAAATTGTGAACTAACAATCAATCACACCTTTGAATAAGGATCGAAAAAAGAAGAAATAACCGTAAACATTGGAAAGAGGAAGAAGAAGAAGAAGAGAGATTGATCAATGGATTCCGTTATTTCTCTCTCACTCTTCCTCCTCCTTCTTCATCTTCTCATAACCGCCGACGCAACCGCCACCGCCACCGCCGCGTTCAATCTGTCCACAATAACCTTCAAACAAGGTTTCTCAACTCTCTTCAGCGATTTCAACATTCTCCGATCTCCCGACGATACATCCGTCTCTCTTCTCCTCAATCGCTATTCAGGTAACACAAATCTCTCATCTCCATCAATGATCAAACGATTGTTCTAAATTTGATAATAAGATCTCAAAATTATACAGGATCTGGTTTCATCTCCTCCGATTACTACAACTACGGCCTGTTTAGCGCGAGTATTAAGTTACCGGCGAATTACTCCGCAGGAATCGTCGTCGCACTTTATGTAAGCATTTGATTATGTTGATCTGTTTGAAATTGAATCGATCTTGTGAAAAACATTCTATATAATTGCGTTGATTGTTTGATTGATTGATTGATTTCAGACATCGAATGTAGATGCATTTGAGAAAAGTCATGATGAATTGGATATTGAGTTTCTTGGCAATGTTAAAGGGAAGCCATGGAAGTTTCAGACGAATATGTATGGCAATGGTAGTACTAGCCGGGGAAGGGAAGAGAGATACAATCTCTGGTTTGATCCAGCCCTTGATTTTCATCGTTACACCATCATTTGGACCGAGAAAATCATCATGTATGTTCTAAACCCTTTCTTTTCTACTTTTTCAAAATTCAAATTATAAAAATACAAAAAAAAAAAAAAAAAAAAAAAAAGGGAAGAAGATAAAAGAGGCCATGAATATGAATCTGATAATAACATCTAAAAAACAAATTTTATAAAAATTAAATAATTATGAATATATAAATATACATAGATTTAGTTAGATTAGGATGATTAATATTTGGTTTGATCAGATTATCTGATATAATTCAAATTTATCTAATTCTAATTTTATTTTTGGTTTCCCATTTGAATATTAAACCAAATTAAATTTAAATAAGATTTTTTAATTTCATTTTTGAGTTGGGTTAACTCAAAACTAAATCAAAAATCGAATTATTTTTTATTATTTATTTTAATATATTTTATTAGAATGTATTGCATATAAATAAATAATTATATATAATTTATTATATAATATATTAACAAAATCAAATTCGATTTTTAAATTCAGTAATACAATTGAAGAATGGAAGAAATTTGAATAATTCAGAAAATAAATCAAATGAAATCTTACTTTCAACCTATATAGTTTGACTAGTAATTAATTTCTTACAGTTTTGAAACCAATTAAATAAATTCTATATGGATATTGTTTGATGACAGTAAATTAAAATTATTCTCAGTAGTCACATTTTTAGCTTATTTAATGCAAATTTTGACTATTGTTTTTAAATTCTAAAGTTAAATAAGGAATGCAAATTAAAAAGGTTTTCTATTTTAGTGTTTACATTAGAAAAATCAGGATTTTATCTTTCTCCTAAATCAAAGATTATTACTTGAATTTTGTTTTATAACTCATAGTTTTTTCCTTTTAACTTTTTTTTTCTTTTTCTTTTTTGACCCACTTTTAATATTTTAGAAATCATTTTGAGACAACTTTTAATATTTTAGAAATCAGCTTTCTCATTTTGTTTTTTAGTTTAATTTATCTTAAAAGATTAAAATAATTTTTTTGTTTTAATAAAGTTTTTTAAATAATTATATTTTTAGTCACATACATTCAAATAATTAATTTTTTTAATAAAAAAAATACTTGGTTGATTTTTTTATTATTTCATCAACTAATCATCATACATCCCTTTATCATAATTTTCATATATATATATATATATATATATATATATATATATTTAAATTTCTTTGTTCATTAATTTTTATCTATTTTACACAAATAAGACATGTTTTAATAATCCAAACCAAACAATTTATTTAAATATAATTACCCAAATGAATAAACAAACAAGCTCAAATTTATTATTTGTTCTACCTGCCAAACATTTTGATATTGAAATTTCAACAATTTTATTGACAAATTTAACTACTCTTCTTACATACACCCACAACCAACAAATGAATAGATATATTATTTTATTTGTCTTAATCGTTCATAACAAGGGAATAAAATTGCACTTATTATAGAAGTTTTAATGAACATTTTATAAATAAAAAATTAAATATAGAAAACTAAAATGAACACGAAAGTCATGATTTTACTTTTATTCTTGTCACTTTAATATATAACTTATAAAAAAAAAACTAAATAATTATAAATTTAGGATTAGTATTATCCAGGGTGATATATAGTTTCAATCTCTATAGTTTGACTACTTTTATATGGATGCAAATTAAAATGTTTTTACTATTTTAGTGTTTACATTAGAAATTTTCGGATTTTATCTTTCTCCTAAACCAAAGATTATTATTTGATTTTTTTTATGACTTTTGATTACTTATGAAACACATATGTCACTTGATGGGTTATCTTTTATTTTAACTATTTCAATAGATTAGAATATTTTATTTTAATAATGTTTTTTTTATATATATATATTAGTCATACATTCAAATAATTATTTTTTTAATAAAAAAAATGACTTAGGCCTTGTTGATTTTTTTATTATTTCATCATCTAATCATACATCCCCTTATCAATAACATATTCAAGTAATCAACTTAATATATCAAAAATGTTATAGTATCTTTTTTAAAATTTCTTTGTTCATTAATTTTGATATATTTTACCCAAATAAGAAAGTTTTTAATAATCCAAACCAAAACAAATTATTTTAAAATATCCAAATAACCCATAAACAAACAAGCTCAAATTTATTCTTTGTTCTACTTTCCAAAACATTTTATATATTGAAATTTTAACAATTTTATTAACAAATTTGACTAAGGGAGGCTCTTCTCACACACACTCCCAACTAACAAATTAATTTACATTATTTGATTTGTAATTATCACTCATAACAAAGGAATAAAATTGCACTTATTATAGAAGCTTTAATCAACCTTTCATATTTTTATTATTATTTATTTTATTTTATTTTTTGTAAATGTTGGGGTGAAATTAAAAAAAAATGAACGGGCTTAAGAATAACAAAATATGGATAAAACGAAGGCATATTTTATCCATTTTTAATAATTCAACAGATAATCAATTAAATTAAAAAAAAAACAAATTATGAGATCAACATAGATTCATCTATGCACCACGGCATAATTTTCACTTTCATTTAAAGTGATAGAATTGTAACATCTAATCTCTTGAGTAGAGAATCATTCTTATTACTTAACTTAGATCATGTAATCTTAACTCAGTAAGTCAAATGAAAATAATTTCTATGAAACCGAATGTCATAACTATAGGTTATGCTAATTTCTTATATTGAAAAGGAGTTTGTGTAAATGTGATTATGATATTTCTTGTTTCAGATTCTACGTTGATGAAGTTCCAATAAGAGAAATAGTAAGAAATGAAGCAATGGGTTCAGATTATCCATCAAAACCCATGTCACTTTATTCCACAATATGGGACGGTTCAACATGGGCTACACAAGGTGGTCGTTATCACGTCAACTACCGTTTCCAACCTTTCACAGCCGAATTCAAAGACCTAGTCCTTCTCGGCTGCCCAGTTAACCCTTCAATAGTCTCCATCACCACTTCCACTTCCAACAACTGTTCAGACAAGATCGCCGACCTCGAGGCTAATCCACTAACGGTCATAACCGTCGAGGGAAGAAAATCAATGAGGTGGTTTAGGAGAAAGTTTATGTATTATTCATATTGTTATGATACAGTTCGGTATCCTATTCCGCCGCCGGAATGTGTGATCGTTATGGAAGAACAGAATTTGTTTAAGGAAACGGGCAGACTCAAGAATATTAGATTTGTTCAACATAGGAATCATCGGAGTATGCGTAAGAGGAGTTCTAGGGTTCGTCGGAAGGAGTCTTTACGACGACGGAAGGAAACAACCCTTTCACAGGTTGTAGAACCGAAGAAGATCCCTTCAGTGGTCGTAGAAGTACTAGAACCGAAGGACACCCCTTCACCGGCTGTAGAACCGAAGGAGACCCCTTCACCGGCCGTGGAACCGAAGGAGATCCCTTCACCGGCCGTGGAACCGAAGGAGATCCCTTCACCGGCCGTGGAACCGAAGGAGACTACTCCACCGCCGCCACCACACCGGAGGAGGTTCAGGCCGGCACCGCCAGAAGCAACTGCCAGTGGATTTTTGTAGGTTCAAATTTGTTTGTTTTCTTGTCTATTATTGGTTATAAGGGGTTTACTGTTATCTAGAACTTTTTTTTAGAAATATATTAAATTTACATACAAATTAACTGATTTTGAGTTTAAAATGGATGTAATTAAAGGTGAACAAACGGTTAAAATTAAAATGGATGTGTGTTTTTGTTCAATTTGTATTAATCAAAACTAAATTTATTAAATTCATATTATAAACCATTTTATCAGGATATAGATTAGAATGAATATGATTTGAATATTCCAAATTAAAGAAAATATTTATATATTTTGTCCGTGTCAACTTGAAATTAATAATAAAAAAAATTATAATTTATTTATTAATTTTATTTGTATTTAATTAAAAATGAAAAAATGAATTAATTATATTATATATATAAGTTTATATTTATTTTTATATATATAAGAAAATAAAATTATAATTTAATTAAAGATTTTCTTTTAATAATTCATTCAAAATTTTAATATCATTTAAACATAAATTTGTCTTTATTTCTATACGATGTTTACAAAGAATGAACAGTTGTGATAATTTGGTAAGATCAGATAGAAATAATAACTAGAGAAAAAAAAATATTTTAATTTAAATTATATGGAATTAGTTGGATTATTCAAATCAATCCGACGATCTGATTTTAATCCATAATGAAATAGTTAATACAATTTAATTTAATATTTTTTTATCTAATTACTTAATTTTTTATTTATTTTATTATTTAATATTTTTAATTATAAAAAAAATATTAAATTTTTAATGTTATAATTAATTTTGTTTATTACTTTCCAATATTTTAATTAATTAAAATTTTAAAGTAAAAATAAATGAATTTAAAAAATAAACAAATAAATAAAATATTGACTAAGTGCAAAAATAAAGAAAATATATATTAGATTGAGGTAAAATATATATTTTTATTTGATTATTTTGTTACCATGCAAATTTAATTCCGAACTCAATTAGGTTCCATCTTAATCCAAATGAATATACTTAGTAGATATAAATTTATTATTTTTATCTTTAAATTGAATTCTTTTAAATAATAACTTAGAAAAAAATATATTTTGGGCCTATTGAGTTTGTTAAGTTAATTAATTTATTTTTGAATGGGTTGTCCTAGACTTAGTCTGCCTTTGCCCATGGACTGGCTTGCTATGCTTACCTACAAATTACACAGAGACAGCTCTGCTAAGCCCACAACAAAAACAAAAATATCACCTTTATAATTATTTTTATTCATAATTCTTCTTTTATTTTTATTTTTATTTTTCAAGCCCTGAGTAACTCTAATAATATTTTTTACTAATAAATAAGAATTTAACAAATAAGCCATACATCTTTAAGGCAAACAAGAATATAAGATATATGGATGAATCATATTAAACGCATCTCACAATTGGTTGATGTCTGAATTTACATTTTTGTTGGAGAGTTCTCAAATTTTTTATTTTTTTTTAGAGTATAGTTAGAATTAAGGTAACTTTGAATTTTTATTTTTTTTAAAATCAAGAGTTTATTTAAAATTGTTAACTAAGTGAACTCGAAAATTTTAGAATTTATTTGAAATTGTAACAGTTTAATTTTAAAAAATATTAATTATATATTATTATTATTTATATATATAATTAAGTATTTTATATTTAATCAGTTTAAAAAATTTATATATTTAAATATAAAATTAATAATAAATAAATAAGACTATAAAAAAGTTATTTTTACAAAATTAATTATATTAATTAATTTATTTTTATTTTTAAAATTTTAAATATAAATTTATTTTTAAAATGTAAAGTCGTATTAAATCGTAAAATCAAAATTATTTATATACTCGTAAAATTTTATTATCGTAAATTTGAAATCGTAAGAGTTTACTTAAAACCGACTTATTAAACTCATGTGAAATCGTAAAATCTTAAAATTTTAAGAATTAACTCAAGATTTTAACCGTCTTGTCAAAATAATTAAAAATTATGAGGTGATTTATCAATCTTTTATTATTAAATCTCGATTTATTTATATATATATCTTAAAAAAAACATGTGTTCCAATAGCTGATTTTTGTAGACATGTCTATAATTCAAAATTAAGTAAATAAAGATAATCATTGTTATTTATAAATTAGTATTTTATCCCTATTACAATCATTTTATATTGATAAAACAAAAAATGAAAGTAATTTTGTTTTGATATGAATTATGTCATAAAAAATTATAAAAATTTAATTAAAAAGTGAATGAAGAAAATCAAGTGACTAAAAATTATTTAAATAAATTTTATTTAGCAAACATGATTGAATTTGTTTTTTAACCCAAAAAAAAGTAATAATAAAAAAATAACAAATAAGCTAAATTTCTTAATATGTGAGATATTTTAAATTAATTTAAAATTATCCAAACAACCCAAATTTCACAATAACATCTTTCAAATAATAGAACATACAAAGCCCAAATTATTATTATTATTTGGGTGTACATCAAAATTGCACAATCACCCATCAAGCTTTTGCTCAAATCAATAATGAAATTGCTATATTTTTAAATGGAGCATAACAACCATCAAACAGGGCAAAACAGCCTAATTTTCTTAAAATTCCATTTGCTAGCACTAACCATTCTCAATCAATCTAAAAATAGGAGAATTTTCTAAATAGAGTCTTAACCAAAGTAAGTTATCAAACAACTAATTAAACCAGGAAATTGAATGGACAGTCTTATGTTCTTCACATTATAAAAAAAACATGTCAGCTAAGGTCTTAGGAAGAATCTATACATATAGAAAAACAATGCAAGTATACCCCCACAAATTCTCACTATTACTAGCAGAGACACCTTAAGCAGCCCGGTTTCCAACAAGAAGGGCATTTAAACGTGCAGTTAACGCATAAACTCGGGCATTTAATCGTGCAGTTGAAGCATAAGCTCGAGCATTTCGGGTACTTACAGTTACATTTTGGCCATCCACAAGGCCATTTTGGGAATTTCAGTTGACAACAGCAGCTCAACTTAAGGCACTTTGGAAATTTTGGTTTCCAAAGCTTAATCTTACAGCTGCAGCTGCAGAAGCAGCACCATTTTTTGTTCTTACACTTATTTTTCTGAATATTAAGACCTTGTTTGGACTTTCGAAGATGAGTTTCTGTCGTTACGTTTTCCATTTCTGCTATGAACTTGCAAAGATGGCGAATGTAATCCGGGTATAGCTCCAAGTTGCAGTGACCGCCTCCTTTTATCCATAAGGGCTCATATGGGTCGCGAGATAATGACCATAGTCCATCGCCATGTAACCAGTTCACTACATCGTCTTCTGTACCCTGCTCATAGATGATAAATTCAAACTTATAAAATTATTTGTTTTCTCACTTTGCTTCTATAAATTGGATTTGAGTTTGAGTACTCACATGTATCACCAATACAGGGCACTTCACTTTCTGAATTTTGTAAATATTCTGTATTAACATGGCAAGAACATATAAAGATTAGCTCAATAAGTCATCGAATCGAATGGCTTTCGAACACTAGGAGCTTGTTTAATGTACTTTTCTCTTTAAAATAACATGATAGAAAAGAAGAAGAAAAACTTATTTGATGAAAAATTGGATTATTTGGATTAAATTCATTGCCTTGTTCCATCGTCATTATATATTTATAGTCCTAATGTCATTTTACCTAAACAACTCAAATTTTCAATAACCCAAGATTGAACAATCAGCAAATAACCCTTCATCAAACAAAACACAAAACATAGTACTACATAAGATAGGACATAGTTTGTACCTTATAAATGTCGAAGCAAAACGAGAACTTGACATGGCAGACTACACGAAGACCAGAAAGGATGCCACTGTGAAGAACAACGCCTCTCAATCTTGGCAACTTAGCAGCTAAATGCAATGTTGGTCCACTTCCAACAGATTGTCCATAAAGAATTATGTCTTCCTGACTTATTCCGTAATCAGTTTCCAAGCATTCGTATACTGCTTCTATGTCGGCATAAGTATCCACTTCGCTCGGCTTCAATTAAACAAAAATTAAATGAGTTCAATTTCAATGCAACAAATGTAACAAAAAAGTGCAATTAGATCTAATAACAAGAGAGTATAGTAACTGAAAGATTACAAAAATAAAATTACCTTTCCTGTTGAAGCTCCATACCCAGAATAATCATATCTGCATCATATTTGGAGAGATCTCATGAATTGTTAATTCACTTAAAAGTTGATTATTGAGATTATTTGAAAACAATCTTTTATCCAATCAATCAACAATTTTCAATAACAATCAAATTACCCTAGGTAGTAAACATTAAAAACTCAGCTTTTTCCTCATATTTCTTTTCAACTAACAAATATTAATTGAAATAATTTACTTTTGCATCAAACAAGATTTCTTTCCAAAACAAAAAAAAGAATCAATAAAAATCTCAAATAACCCAAAATCAAACCAACTCCAATATCAAACATAGCCTAGAAACCATGTTAATTTTAAAAATATATAAAATATTATAAAATAAAGTAAAATTATTTTATTATCAATGATTTAAATGAAATGATAAAAAACAAGTGATGTGACATATTGATGTGGGTTAACTCAACATCATATCAATCCATCATCAATTCCTTTATCAAATCATTAATTAAAAACATCAAAATATCCTTATCTCCAAATTTAAATTGATTAAACTCAAACAATCATATTACAAAACCCATAAATCTATATAAACATAACAATATCAATAAAGTAAAGTAAATATCTATGAATAATAATAATAATAATGTCAGACCAATGTCAGGATTTGCCCATTAACATATACAAGAAGATGAAAAAGGTACAAAAACAAATAAATATTTCAGAGTCTTCAGACAACACTTCTCTTTTATAAAAAAAAATTATAAAAATACAAAAATAAATAGACAAAATTCAAGATCTGGGTTTTTTTTTTATTTAAAAAAATCACTGTATCTGAATTGACATGAAGAAAAAAACAAATTTGCCAAACTGTAAAAAAAAAAAAATCAGTCAAGTTCCAAGATAACATGCATATGAACAAAGTAAAAAAAAAAATTACCCTTTGTGTTATGTATCCAAATTGAAGTATATCAAAAAGGTAAATTTTAAACTAATAAGAAAAAAGGAAATTAACCCATCAACAATTAATAAGATAGGTAAATAATAAATGTAAAAAAATAAAAAAATTTACTAACCCAATTAAATTAACTCTTAGATTTGCCTTAAGTTGAACAAACAGGTCATAAAGTTGACCAAGATCAGCTGCATTTCCATGAGAATACACAACGGTAAGTCTTGCGTACGGATTTCGAAGATAAAACGCCACTATTTGATTTCCTCTCTTAGTATTCAACATAAGAACATCTAATAGGTTTCCGTCGTCTCCGATCGGAACAGTCGCCGGAGATGTGGTTGAAACCGCCGTAAAGCTGCCGTCTTCATGTTTTTTTACGGCGTATGTCGCCGGATTTGGTGGGAAAAATGCAAACTTTGCTGCAAGATGAGATATGAGACAACCCATTGTCGCCGGTCGCCGACTCTCCGGGGAGAGAGGGTATAGATCATGAATACATATTGAGATTATTACAAGTGGGTTTAAGAGATCATGCGTGTGATTTATCTTGGGATTTTGTTTTTGGGAAAAGGGTTTTTAGTAAAGAATGTAGAGAGAGAAAGAAGAGAGAGAGAGAGATAAGAAAGAAGGTAAAATTTATGGGGTTTGGAAGACTGGAAATGTCTTTCTAAATTGGTGAAAGTTCGAGTTAAGTATGAACAGAGATTGATGACGATTAGGTCTTGTTTGAGATTGATTCATTCATTCATTAATGGTTAATCTAGGGCACAGTTATTAGGGTTATTTGAGGATATTTTTGGAATTTTTTGAAAAAAAATAAAAAACTTGTTAGATGAGAAAGTATGTTATTTGGGTTTTTTTATATGTTAAATGAATAAATTGATTTAATGGAAGAGTTAGAATGATAATGATTTGATATAAAGATAATTTGTAAAAAAAAGTTAGATAAAATCCAAAAAAAATCTAAAAAAATCCCGGATCAAACTAGCTCTAGATTACTTATTTATTTTATCATCAAGTAAAAAGTAAAATAAAATAGATATTTGAGTCATTTAATAAGAAAAATTTTAATAAATAAATAAACTAGTTTTAGAGTTAGAGCTAGTTTGGTGTTGCTTTTAATATTTTTAAAAAAATGATGAAAAATTAAATTATTTGGGATTTAGTGGATTTAATTATTATATTTTTTTATATATTAAATTTAATTTTATAAATTTAAAATAATAATATGTATTTTAATTTATAAATTAAGTAATTTAATTATTGTAAAATTATATGTTGGATAAATGATTTTAAATAAAAATCAAACGACCTTTAAGATTGGTTTGTTTCCGTTTATTTAAATAAATTAATTGTATAACGGTCTTATTTAATTTGGGTTATTTAAATAAATCAATGTGATTAAATTTTATTTTATTTTCTCCCTCGAACATTATATCACTTTGTTCGTTAAACTAAAATAATAAATTTTATTTTATTTAAAAATATATAAAATTTATTTTATTATTATATATTACTATATTTTAAAAAAATATAAAAACAAATTATATATTTAAAATCGTCACCAATTATTATTCGTTAAATAATTTAAGTTATTTAAATATCCGTCAAATATAATTTATTAATATATTTATCTAAAGTTTTGAATTATTTCTTTTATCTTACAAACCTCAAATTGCTTATCAAAACGACATCGATGAAATCAAACCTATACTAAATTTGTATTTTTGTATTTTAGAGAGAATAACGTCTCATAACTTTATTGGTAGAAAGAAAGGATAAGTTTTTTTTAGTCAATCAAATTTTATTATTTCTTCAATAATTTCCTCTTTTAAATTATATATATATATAAAAAAAAATGTATTGAGTGTGTGAGATAGAGGTAATGAGTGTTATTGTTGGTTTGTTTGAACAAATATTGTTTGTCAGATAGTAGGAAGTAGAACAGATGGGGACTCAAATGTCTCACTCTCTCTCCCATTATATTAATTTAATATTTATTTTTTCTTACAAATAATTATTACTATTCCTATCATCATTATATTTATATATATACTATTTTAATTTTTTTTTTAGTTATTTAGAAATATTATCTATTATGAATTTTTTAAAATACTTTTTTATACAAATTAAAAAATTGAGTCGGGTTTAAATTACGTGTCACTATTAATTTTTTTTATTTTAAAGGCCACGTAATAATTTTTTTTTTACGGATGTATAGTATTTTAGGGCAAAACTAAATTTTGTACAAACTTGACAATGTAGAGCTCCAAATTGTGAGGCTCAAAAGAATATATCTCAAATTACAATTGTCTTAAATAAGTAGACGAAATTGTGAGGTTAAAAGAAGAATCCTAAATTGCAATTGACCTTAAATAAAAAATATCAAATTGTAATGTTCAAAAAAAGATATTCCAAATTACAATTAAGCCCCAATTTATTATTTCAGGCATTCTATTTATAATTATCCCAAAATATAATCCTTATACAAAATATTCTTATCTAGCAAAATATAGAGGTCACAATTAGAAATATATACTTTTAGTGCTCTATTTTATTTCTTATAAACCTGATTGTATTTTATTTTTAAAATTTAAAACTCACTGGTATAATTTAAATAAGAAGTCTTGCATCATAGATAATGTCTCGAAATTAGTTTATATTAAAAATACTTTAAATTGAAATAGATAGTCATAAATATGATAACCATACTAATTTTTAGTTAAAAAACTTAAATAACGATTAACTATCATGATTATAATTGTCTCAAAAAATCATAAATAACTAAATATTAATCAATTAATTGATGGTATATAGTATATTATTAAACTATGATATGATATGAAAATAGCATTTAATTCAGATTTAAGAATGCAAGCTTCCTAGTCATAAAGTGAGCCTAGAAGACTATTTTCAAAAGTTAATTATGATATAATTATATTTTAATATTGATATATATTAATTTAATTTAAAAGTTAGATATTGTCAATACTATTGATTATTTTTTTGTATTTAATTAAGATGTATTATTGTGGCATGATATGTTTATAATTATAATCATTGAAATAAACAAATTTTAATTGAAGTTTGATAATATCATAGAATATAAGATAAAAAATTATTAATATTATCTTAAACATCATGACTTATTTGAAATTATTTAAGATTAGATAAAAACTATAATTCATAAGATGAAATAAACCATTTATATATTCTTTTAGTCTATGCAAAACTATAGTTTTAGCTTTTTATATTTTAAATAATGATTGAATTGAATTCACATACTTTTGAAGTATAGCTTTACTTTTAAGTGTATCTATATAAAAGAAAGCATATAGGCTCTATTTTGACTTTTTGAAGTAACATTTGAAACATATCGTGAAATTAGAGAGGAGTGAACTTGAAAAAAAAATAAAGAGGGAAATGAATGTGAATTTTATTATTTTTAAAAAAAGAGGTCTATCATTATTAAGAATCATTATTAAGAAGGATAAAAATCGTTTAAGCATAACCATAAATCATGAAATATTTTTTTAAAATAGAAAATATAAAAAAAAATGTAAATAAGAAAAAATACAAACACATGCCCAACTCCACCAATTTTTGAGAATGAATATCAGAAGACGTTATAATAATAAAATTATGAATGATATATCGGACAACTATAATAATTGAAGATAAACGATTAGAAAATAATTGGGATGGTAAACCAAATATTTATTTTTGTCATATTAACTGTCTCAAACAAATTTCACAGCAACTACTCAAAGACTCGGGTATCACCTAGTAAGTCTCAATTACACTACACAAAAGACTCACCATTGACAATTCAAAAGCAAGTGTATTGTCGATTCCACCTACTTATAACACATATGACAACGACTTACCATAATGCAACTTTATTTCATAATGTCATAAGAATCCCACGAGACACCCATATAGAATTAAGAAACTCTCAACAACACATGAACCGTCAATTATATATATCCCTTACAATCCACTTATCCATCTTTCGAATTTTAGACTCACTAAAATAATATATGCCACAACCAAGAAGAGTTCCCAATAGTGACTTAATGACGACTCTCTTTACACCATAATTGATCCATAAACATTCAAGCAATAATCCTTTAAATCATTGATAAAATCAAAATGCAATATCCTTTTTTCGGATTCGAAACACGTTTACCCTCTTACATATAACATTGCGGTAGATCATTTAGCTTTTTCAACTGACAACGTTGGTAGTTGTTCGACGAAAAATGACTTAGGTAGAAAGTATACGGAATGAGTGATAACTTGCGCACATTAGGTCACACTTAAGTCATTAATCAAGGATCTCCCACAAGGGAGTTTTTGTTTTCATTTAAATTCATATTATGTGTCGAGAATTACATTAAAATATTCTCATTGACATCATAATCTAGATCAAAATCCACCGATTCCTCATCGTACACACTATGAATGAAAACTGACAATTCATTATTTTTAATTTCAAAATAAAGGGTTCTAATAGGGGTATCTTAAATTATGTCGTCTACATTTGACGAGCATTCATTTTCTACTTAATCAATCGCTTTTTGTTTGGACAACAAATCCGAAATAGGATTAGGGATAGATGGCATCAACTTTTGATATGGTATCACCTACCCACTCTCCCCTTTGTCGACATCTAGATCTAAGGTGGCATCGCAACCCAAGTGTTGTGGTGACAGATACTCGATCTCAACCTCTGTTGAGAATGGATTTACAATATTATAAATATGGTATATTCATGGTACACAATCTTAGTACAAAGAAAGGGTATATTTAACAAAAGGAAACTATATCTTTGGGTGTATAATCTTGATATTAGGAAATAAGATTATCACAAAAGAAAAAAAGATATTTTGTTATTGAAATACAATTAGGAAATCTGGTAAGAATATTTTGGAAGCTCTTTAAGAGATTTGAACAAGATATTGATATTAATATTGACCTAATTGGTGCTTATTTAAAGGTGCAATCGAGTATTTTAGAAAACCAAGTCTTTACCTTGAGAGTATTGCTTCTTTGTGAGTTGTGTGTGAGCTTTCATTATGAGAGAATTATTGTAATATTTCTATAATAATCTTGTTAATAAATCTAAGAGTCTCTTATGCTCGAAAGTGGATGTAAACCTATTTTAGCCGAACCACTATAAATTGTATGTTTGCGTTCTTTAATTGCTTTCTATCATTTCCAAAATTGTTTGATGCTGTTATTGTTCTTGTAATAAGGGGTACTTCATCTCCTGATATCCTAACAAGTGATATTAGAGCGAGGCTGTTCGTGAGGAGAGGAAGTTAAAGAGCTTGGATGATCCTTCAAGGGTACTTGAGAAGTTCTAAGGAGGTTTCTAAAAGATGTCCAAGTTGTAGTTCTTGATTGTATGAAT
This sequence comes from Impatiens glandulifera, assembly GCF_907164915.1. Lineage (NCBI taxonomy): Eukaryota > Viridiplantae > Streptophyta > Magnoliopsida > Ericales > Balsaminaceae > Impatiens > Impatiens glandulifera. Next base: position 4,410,171 of record NC_061867.1, on the reverse strand, counting down.
GACTGCAAAGAGGTGGAAGAAGTACGAGTTACATATGTCTAAGGAACAAACCAAGATGATAGATTATAGACAAGAAGACAATGGAGAAGACATATTTCGAAGAGGTAAACAACATAATGAGAAAGTAGGCAGAGCAATAAGAGTTCTAAGTCTATGTTGAAGACTAAAGAAAATGGTGAAGTGCTTTCGGTGTTAAGATGAAAGACACTTCAAAAAAGACTACCTAAACTAAAGAAGCATAATAGAAAAAATTATGTTTGGAAGGCAAGATATGGACCATTTCTGGTGAGTAGGCTATTTTAGTTGTTATGGAAGGAGTAAAAAACAATGTGTATTCACTATAAGGTAATTCATAAATATATTTAGTTATTATCTTCGAGGTCACTCAATATATATCAAAGTTCCAACATCTGAGGTTTGACCTCAAAGGCTTGTAAGAATTGGGTTAGAAAGGATTTTTTAGTACAAAAACTTTAACTCATGGTAATGCTAGGGATGTTGGATCCAACGACAAAGAAAATTTTCTTTATTGGATTTCAAAGAATGTCAAAGGGTATAGAGTTTGGCTAGAAGAAGGTAAAGATAATGTTATGTTAGGTCAAAATGTAAAGTTTGAAAAAACTAAATCACACACAATGGAGACACAAGTAGTGATTTAAGAGGAATCACAACTAGGTGGAGATATGTCATCAAAAGGCATATTGCCAAGGAAGAATTGTCATGGGACCATTGAGATTTCTTCAAATATTGGGGAGGAGGATGATTTTGGTGAAGAGGTATTCTTGTCCATAGATGAAAGAAAGAATGGTACACAACAAGTCTTATCAAAAAGGCATTTATTGATGACAACATAGTCAACATGTTAACAAGGCAATCCTTTAGGCCAAATTGCAAAATTGTATTGAGTTGGTGGGTGATTAAGGATTGACATATTTCTAGTTAACACATAATTCGAATAAAAGACCAATAAGAGGAAGATTAATGGAAGACACTTATAAATTTAGGTGGAGACATCATGAAGCAACTCTCAAACGAACCAAAAAGAAATCATTGCATTATCTTTCAATGTGAGAAGATGAATAAGACCTTGAGTGAGAGATTCTTAGTCGTAAAAAAAGGAGCTAGATGGGAGGCTCGGTCAATTCAAAGATGATAATTTAGATACTTCTTTTGTTCTATCTTAATTGTCCATACATTGTGGATCATAGTTAAGATTAATGAGATGATTAATTTGTCATCTTATTGAGAATAGGATTGAGATATTGAATGATATTTCTAATCATGAAAAGGTGACTAGATGAAAGGTTCGGTCAATTCGAAGGCGAATGATATCATTGAATTGTCATCTAATGCGAGAAGATGAATGAGACTTTGAATGTGATTCATAATCATGAAAATGGGATTAATGAGAGACTCAATCAATTCAAATGGAAGGACATTTGCGATTTATTTCGAAGATACTATGAAGCATGGTAAGAACAATTGAAGACAATTAGAGAGTTATGCGGTTCAAGTTGGTTGAGTGTGCAAAGTTCAAGGTAAGATGAGTGGAAAATGTTTTCTCTAGATCTTGAGCTTGAGTAAAGAGATATCGCTGGATACCTAATTATTTAGATGATGTAAGTTCGTCTTGGGTCTTCTCGGCTTTCGATCAGTATCTAATTTTAAGGAAGTAGACAATGAATGTTCGTCTAAGGTGTCCTTAGTTTTCCAAAAATATCTGATTTTGAAAATGTAGACGATGGAAGTTCATCTTGGGTCTTATTGACTTCGATCAATATCTTATTTTAAGTAAGTAGACGATGAATGTTCGCCTTGAGTGTCCTCAGTTTCGATAGATATCTGATTTTGAAGAAGCAGACGATGGAAGTTCGTCTTGGGTCTTCTCAGAATTCGATTGGTATCTTATTTTGATGATTAGGCGATGGAAGTTCGTTCTAAGTGTCCTTAGTTTCGACAAATATCTAATTTTGAAAAGAAAGAAGATAGAGAAAGGGAGACGAATCAAGACGAATGAAGGTGTTAAGAAGAAAATATATGTTTCTTCAACTATTTTCTCTTCACTACCTAGATACCTATGATTAGGTATTTCCACAATTTATAAATATGCATTATATATGTATAAGTCATCTTTCATGATGATGTTATTCTTGAGAATTTACGTAATCAGTTAGATTGTAAATTTCAGAGATAAGAACAAGACAAAGAGAGATAGACGAATCAAGACGAAGGCATGTGTTAGGAAGAAAAAGTTCATTTTCTTCAATTACTTTCTCTTCACTCTCTAGATACTTAGGCTTGGGTTTTTTCACCATTGGTGAAGATACATTTTATATGTATGTACCATCTTTGATGATGTTTTTGAAGGTTTATGTAATCCGTTATATTACAAATCTTAATTTACAAAAACATTGTATAACTCATTATATGTAATATAGTGAATGACATAAACGGCCTAAAGATCCCCTGGTTTTACTCTTGTCTAAGGTGTTAACCATGCTAAAGTTCGATGTGGGGGCATCGAGAGTAGCATAATCGAGCAAAGAGAAGTTGTTACGAAGATGGTGACAATGTTGTTGATATGTTGGCGGTTCCTAAATTTGGGAGCTACGGAATTTTGCTTGTTGACAAATCAAATGATAGAAGACAAGACTGAGATAACTTATAAATCAAGGTGGAGTGTTGAGAATGAATTTACAATATTACAAATATGGTATATTAATGGTGCACAATCTTAATACAAAAAAAAAATATATATTTAACAAAAGAAAATTATATCTTTTGGTGTATAATCTTGATATTAAAAGTAGATCTTTTATTGTAAAATTGAAATTGGTGTTAATTGTTATGCAGATAGTGGTTGGTCATTGGAAGGATGTAATAACCGGACACCACCGGGCGAAACAAATCTACCTGAACTGGGGACCGGTGGGGTTCGTATGCATCCCAGTCACATGTGTAACAATGCACCCTCTCATGTTAATAAGAGACACGTGGGTCAATCCATCATCCATCACATCTCTTTATTATTCTACATTGATTTCATTTTGACTTTACCAGATCATACTACCTGGTCCCCCACACGGATTGCATCCCAACAAATTATTAAATTTTTTTTCCTAACAAAATGCATTATATGAAAATAAAAATAACTTGTTTTCACATTATTTCTATTTGAATAAGGGCTAAATTTATTTATATAATTATAAACATATATCTCATCCATTCATTATTTTCTTCTTGTTGTTATTTGAAAAAACATAATTTAATCCATGATAATAGTTGTGGCATGTGTCGTGTACTTTAAATTTTAGTGAATTTAAGCTATTTTAATTAAAAGACTATTGTTATTTAAAACTAGAATGTATCCCGTGCATTTTCACGAGTAATAATATAAAAAATCGTGAAAAAATATTACGGTAAAATTTTTATGGGCAGGTCAACCCACAATCCGACTCAAGTATCAATTTACTCTCACATATATCCAAATTAACCACAGCTCTCGACCCGACAATCCGGACACTTTAAAAATTAAGCATCATTATATATATATATATATATATATATATATATATATATATATATAAAGATTAGTTAGTTAAAAAACTGAACTTATATTGTTAAAATGTCACGCGTTTATCAAATTTTGGGTTGAATTTAAAATATAAAGTGTTATTAGCCTAGTTGGTTAAAAGGTTGTACTTGTTTTGTTAGGTTGTAAGTTCGAACCATACCTATAGCATTTTTAATTTTATTTTTAACCGTTTTAAGTTTATGGGCGGATCAACCCACAATCCGAATTAACCACAGCTCTCGACCCGACAATCCGGACATTTTAAAAATTAAGCATCATTATATATATATATAGATAGATAGATATGATGAAAAGTTTTTATTTATTTATTATTATTTTTTGAAAAAATATATGTATATTAAAAATGAAAAAAATCGTTTAAACAAAATAATAAAACATGACATTAAAAAAAATAAGAAAAATAATACTTAAAAAGTTATCGAGATCGTAAATCCTCGAGAGGAAAGATTAACTTCCCGATAAATTCTATTGGTTTTCCCAAACGAATCTCAAAAAACATCATAATAATAGTATTATGAATAATTGGGATGGTAACCCACAAAAGACTCCAAATACTATTCACTCTCGACAATGCAAAAGTTATTGAGCGGTTGATTCAACATTTTCTTGAAAAGTTTTTATTTATTAGAACATGAAACTATTTTTATTATTTATAAGTTCTTTCAAATGTTAAATATTAAAGGTATTCTTATTCTTATACTTTCTTCCAAATATTCACTCCACTTGAATAAGATAAACATTTTGTATTGATCATTGTGCAATGAACAAGACTTATCTTTAAAAATGATAAACTATAAAATTCTAAAAAGACCAACAAACAAGATTTTCTATATCTTATGGAGGTTGCATTAAATAAATTTACCATCTTTCTAATAAAAACCAAACTATCAGGGAAGAATTTAATAAATTATGAATAAAACGGATATATAGATGAACATATTTTTGCCTATTTTTTTAGAATCATAAAAAACAAATAAATAATTAATTAAATTTTTTTAATAAAATAGAAAATTATGGGATTTTGTCACACTACTAGCTTAAAAAAATAATTTGTTTTCCGAGTAGGTTTGAACCACGTTAAGCCTAACATAGACCGCCTCTAAATGTAGGATAAACTTTGTTTGAAAATACTAATAACCCATTAAATGATAAATGTTAGTTGATAGTTAAATCAATTTATATAAAATTAATCCACATGAGACAAGCTCATATATGGTTTTGCAATCCATTTTTAAATTAAAATTGATTATATGTATTATTTATTTATATATATAGGAAAACAAATAAATTAAGCATTGATTTATAGATTAATTTACTTTTAAGCCGGAATAATTGAATTTATTTAAGAAAAACCAATAGATTGCATTAGTTGACTATAGATACACGCATCCAACAATAAAGTAAATCAACATTATGAGATACAAATAATAATAATAATAATAATAATATTATTATTATTGTTATTAATGCTTCTGCTTTTACAAATTTGTCCACAACCTCATACATCTCATGATTGTTACCTCTTTTATTTTTTTGTGATCATCCTCCCAAATTAAATAATGTGTAATGAAAGAGAAATAAAATATAATTGAGCATTGAATTAAACAATAAATAATGTTCTGACTCAATGTTTTGTATTTTGTATTATTGGGTTAATGACCAAAAATAAATAATAATAATTTATTGAAAAATATTATTAATAGAAAACATATATAGCATTTAATGTGAAAAATAAATAGTGGTTTTTAATATTACATTTATTTTAACGTTGGAGAACGTGATATGATTCGATAACCTCGTGGATGAGACGCAAAATAAATTAATAAATATCTGGGAGATACATCATTTATTTAATTAATTAATAAATAAATAAATATATATGTACCCGAATCAATGAACCACTACTTAGGGAACCGGACCGGTTCATATCATAAATTTAATAAAATAGTACTTGCTATGTACATCAACATCTTCTACTTGTTTTTGTTTACATATTTATGGCATGGCTTTGTTTGGATTCCCTTTTATTTTTTTTTATATATTTTCACAAAATAAAAAATAAAACAAATTAAAAATATAAAGTCTAGAGCTTATTGAAATGGAGGATATTATTGTTTTTTTTAAACAGTGGTAATAATGAATAATAATATATGCAATCATTTTAATTTAAAGGAAGGAAATTTGTGGTTTGCAATTTTCAACACTTGTTTAATTAAAAATGGCTGGCAAAACATGAGTTTGATTGGTCTAGAATTGTTTCAGAAGGAAAATCCAGATTTATATTTTTGTTTGTTTTCTGACAAACACAGACAGGAATCAAGAATGTGATAATGGGATTTAATTGGACAATTACAGAATTATCCCTGAATGAATATTTAATAATGATCATGTAAATTGTTTGAAAAGAAACCCTCAAAATTGAAAATCAAAACCAAATAAGACTGTATTATGGAGAAGTGTATTCCAAACTCCAAACAAGCTAGCTCCACATGTGTTGAACTATAAGGAGACAAAAATAAATAAAATATTTAAAGTAATAATTAAACTATTTTAGACAGTCATTATTAATCTTCATTATTAGACTATACTATGCTTATCTTAGATTTATAAATTCTCATATTAGTCCAAAATTGAAAAGTATGAATCCACTATGAATCCATTAGAACTCCTCAATCCCTCTTAAAATAAAAATAAAAATAAAAAACTAAGCTTTCTAAAAGAAACCACTCAATCCAACAACTTTTTTTAGTTAGAATTATTTAAAAAATTCAACATAACCCAACATCATCTCAATTCATTAAACTAAATACTAAAATATCGAGTTATAACATAAAACCCGAATCCGAACCTGACCCAACTTAATATCTTAGAATAAATTACATTTTCCATTTTAGTTTGTTTGAACTTCCTACTTTCATGTAATTTGTTTTGTTAGTTGTATAAGAAAACTATATAAAATGATATTGATAAAAAAAAAAGATAAATTTAATTTAAATTTTGAAATAAATATTTTAGTTGATGTTTTTTTGGGGGGGGAAAAGTAATAAAGTGGTACTACCACCATAGCACAGTAAAAAGCAAATTTATCCGGTGGAAAAGAAAGAAAGAAAAAAGGCATTCATCTTTGTACTATTGGGAGAATAAAATAAGAAATATAAAAGCTAGAAAAGGTTCAATGCATGTAATTTTCCAGCACTAATAGACACAAAACAAGCAATATATTTTCTGTTTTTTTCTAAGGACTTCAACAAGTGAAGAAGAATCAGATGATTTGCATTGCCATAAACCCAATTTTTTTATACATCCAAAAAGAGAATAAATTGTAGATAACATGAGAAGGACAGAGGTTAATAATAATTTAGGCTATTTTTGTAGGGTATTTGAAAACACTTTTGTTTATGAATAATTGAATATGGAATCGGATCCGAAAGTCTGCCTACATCCCGTTTCCATATTCCAATCTCATTCCCGATCTGGATTTGGATGAGAAATTTGATAGAAATCGAGTTTCCAAAACCATTATCATTAGAAAATTAATCTCAAAAAAAAGGATTAACAGTGTAAATAAGAGATCTCATGCTTAGAAGACTCTGCAAAATACTTTACAAGTGAATGAATCGGGCAAAAATATAGTGTATATACCATGAAGTCGAAGTTACCGGATCTGAATGTTGCCCAAATTTGGAACGGGCAGAGAGTTCGGAAGTGCCGTTGAGGAAATATTAGTTTGACCTACCACCTGAATATATTGCGCAAGAGAAAGGCAAACAATTCCAGTCCAAACTCAACAAACCTGATCAGAAGTATGTAAAATGAGAAAATTGTTTATGTTCAAGAGGCAGCCTGGTTCCACGGTTGTGATAAGCAGACACTCGGAACAGATGCTTCAAGGCCTTTCTTTCCATGTATAGCACGGTTGAGCACACTATATTGGTCAACCACCGAATCGTACAGAGCTTTGCAATAAGCTTCCTTAACCTACAAAATTACAATCAAAACAAGGTTTAATAGCTAATAATGGAATCATCTTTAAAGAAGAATTATTTTACAATTTCCAACCTCTTCAGGATTCCCGGAACTAGCTGCAATTGAATGGATACTGATTTCGGGTGCTACTGATAATCCGGTTCCACTGAAAGAAATTATTCTTTTCTCTCCAATTTCTTTCTCAACCTGGGGATAAAAAGGGTATCATCTATGTGAAACTGTAACACTAGTAATAATATTATAGGGGTATTTTGGTAATTAGCATACTAAATTAGTACGTTAATGGGTTAGTAGCATATAAATAGTAAGAGTATGTATTATTTGGAGTGATGAATGAAGATGAAGACCCAAGAATGGCGTAAGCTTCATTCGTTACTCCAAATGATGCCTACTAACCGATTAAGCTACTAACGTACTTTGCTAACTACCATATTACCTATACTACTACATCCTATTATCATTACAGAAACAAATATATATATGATTGGTCTACGAAAAGAAGAAAAACATACTTGAGGAGGTGGAGGCATGATATCATGGCATAATAAAGATAGGGGGTAAATGTGACCAGGAACACCAGCATGCTCGGTTAGCCTTCTCATATTGTCCACTGAAGAAACGTCAAAGGGTGCCTGAACCTCTTTTTATCAGTATGAGTGATTAATATGGGCTGGAAAATATATCAAATATAGCAAGGGAAGAAATCGACTAACTCTCTTATATATGTAGTGTAGTTGCTCCTAAGACAAGAACTTATTTTAATATAAAAATGTAACCTAGTTGTAATGTATGCAGCATTTTCTTTTCCGTTATATTGACCTTAGAAGAAAAAAAAATGAGTTTGTGAACAACTAAGCAGTTGAAACTACATAATCAGCGCAGCTTAATCTTTGCCTATGAGAACAGTGATATACATGGAAGTTCTGTCATTTTATAACACACAAATTTAGCCCCTAAAATTTACAAATATATCATTTAACTCAAATAAGATTGCAAATAAGTCTTACAACTCAAAAACAAACCCCGAATATTGTCATGATGAGAATGAGAAATTTTTCGAGAAAGATTAAAAGAATATTAGCACTAATTTGAATTTCTTGACCATGTTCGAGCTCAAATTTGGGTTTATGGACCATATAAAATGGAAACTCCCCTACCCATCTACGTCATCCATTCACAAACAAATGTAGAAATCTTACCGGGAACCATTCATTTGTGATAGGGTCAGGGCGATCCCTTCCACCACTCGGTGCTATCCATATTATTCGTGATCCACCCCTAGCATGTAAACAGGAGTAAGAGCTTGTTTGATCTTGGGCTATTTGGATTTTTTCAAGGAACCAATAATAGAGAGCATACAGATGTGGTTTAACCCTTCAGAATAGGAGACTTATTATTTGAAAAGTAAAATATCATCAAGTTTGTGATTTGTGTGCCATGCTTGTCTCTGCACTAGGTAAGCTATTAGCAACTCCTAACTCATTTTAAGCACTGAAGATTTCTTGATTTTCTTGAGGCATATGAAACTAAGAAATTGATAGCATATGGCTATGATCAGATTTGTTTGAACAGCCCGTTGCTGAACATTCAACCTAAGCCTTGGAAATCATGATGTTAGGATGAAGCATAAACAAATTTCACTTCTTCCTAAAAGGATTCGTGTTAGGACTAAATTCCAATATCGCATAATTATTTGTGGCCATGTTTATAATACCAGGCCCTCTATTGATTAACATCATTTTTTTTATCGTACTCCTTTATATATAATCCATGGGAGGTCAAATTCGGATTAGTTTGGAAGTCATCTTAATCTAACACAATCTAGGAAAACAAACAAAGTCCACGAGGTGCAAAAAAAGGAAAATAATGGTCCAACCACTATAATCAAGAAGTTAGATGCTGCTAATATTGGTGACTTGGACAGGCTGCCTATAGATATGTGACCACATATGAAAACTGTTATTCATAAAAAAGTGTATATAGTAAAACTGAAACGTACCAACAATTCAATGTGGTTTGATGATTGAGTTGCTCAATGAACAATGTACAGATCATGTAAGACTTGGGCTTGTTTGATGAAGGGTTATTTGGATTTAACCTCTTATCCAATCATCATTCAAATCAACAACTAAAATACTAGAATATTATTTATTTTTTTATACCATTTTAAAATATTAAATACAAATAATATTTTAGTTATTTAACCCAAATAATCCACTTTTTCTTCAAACAAGATTTATATTTCTTAAATCAAGATTATAACCAACTACATTAAACAAGCTCTTAGTATATACATTGTTGGTATAACCAGAAATCACATTTATGACGCTCTTTTTGTAAATGGTTAGTGTGTGAAGACTCAAACCCATTACATTTGTGACAACTCTATTAATACAAACTTTAACAATTCAAAAAAAACAAGTGAAGGAATTGTACCTCAAAAGCACGGCCATTTCCTTCAAACTTTTTGTATTTGCTTTTTTCTTCATGTCAGCAAGCTCAGGAACATCATTCATATGCTTTTTGGAATACACACACAAGAGATTCCTACAGAGGATACTTAAAAGATAAATCTATGTAAATGACATACCATAATACTTGAATTCATCCAATCACCTTCCCATGCTGAAGGGCTTGGAAAGAGGATCAGTAATCACTCTGTCACCTGCCACATAGATCTGGAAAATACCGTTTAGGTTAAGATGAATATTAAGTTTTCAGAGTAATCAAATAACATAATAAGTAAAAAAAAGAAATTTCTTCACCAAGTTTTCAGCAATATAAGGATTTGTTGCTTCAAGTAACAAAGCAATAATGGCCGGATCTGCCTCTGTTTGATGATTAGACATCAGTATAACATTGTGGCCCTGTGTTTTTAAGGCAATACTATTATCAATAATATCAGGAAAGTTAAACAGTAAACAGTGCGGACACAAGAATTTGGAAGTTATAGGCAGGGAGGATAAATCATTTATGATGAAGACTATTTAAAGAAGACAGATAACAACTTAACAAGTCTTCAGGTTTATCCTAATTTGAGGAATACTTGAAATTAGTGGTCAAGACTGATAATTTGCTATTTGGAATCTGTGCATAAATACTACAACCATGTTTAATTCTGTTTATACAAGCCTCTCACAAACATTAATATTTAAAACCATCGCAGCTTCAATTTCTAATTCTAGTTAGGCTCAATATTGACATATGAATAGTGACTTTGGGAAAATACTCAAGCAAAGGCATCTCTGAAATGAAATCCCTCTAGGATTATTACGCAAAGTGATTCCATGCAGAAGCCCTTTCTAGGATGGCACTCCCGTCCTTTGCTGCCAATGCATGGGATGATATCATTGACAATCTTTCCTTGAGGAGGAAGTACAGCAAAATTGATATTTCTATACAACCAATGAGGAAGCGGTGACTACTTTTACTATAGAAGATGGTGATATGTGTATTAAAGTGATGTGCAATAGGCTAGTAAATATTATTATCATTGTGTAGGAAGTTAGTAGTTAGAGGTAGTTATAACAGTTATAGTTTTGTGATTCAAATCTAGATTAAAGTAGCTGAACTATTCCATTAGCAAAGCACACTCATGCTCTAATAAAACTCAAGAATTTCATTTTGTGCCACAAACATATAACTCACAATTAGAATCAGAAGATTTTTTCTTTTTTAAAAGGTCAACTTTTCATTAAAAAGAATGGAAGATGTGTTCAAACATTACAAAGGATAGGGAGGGGAAAAACAAAGCAAGGAACAAAAAACAAGGAAAGAATCAAAGCAAGGATTTTCAGCACCTTTCGAAGGTTATCTTCTATTTCACCAAAAAGAGGTATGTTGCCAGTATATGAGTTCCTGAATAAAAAATAAATCAAGGTCATTGGTCAGTACTGTGATTTTTTAAAACTTGAAATGTAAATTCTTGAACTGCACATAACTAGTTTAATGGATCCAGGTGAAAAATAGAGGCCTCTTTATCCAAAAGAACAAGAAGAAGTAGAACATACCAGCTTACATATTAAGATGTCACTGTCATAAAGTTCACATATTAAAATCTGGGACAAAGTTCATGTTTGCCCATGAACATTGCATGTGTGCAGTGTGCTCATATTTGACCATATACATTAAAAATACCCAACATCGACTCTGAATGTTGATAAATGTTTTGATTCTCCACAGAAAGTAACTTACTTGTCATTAACTGTGCAAAATGGAGGACATTTATCAGAGTTGGGTATTTTCAAGATATAGGATCAATTACGAGCACTAGTGCCATGTTCATGGACAAAAGTGGTCTTTTATCTACCAAACACAATATATTACAAGAAACATGACCATATTAAATATCTAAATCGATGTGACTAAGGAAAAAGAAAAAATAAGTTCATAATCTCCATCCTTATGTCCAAGCATCATTTTCCTTCCAATGTCAAAGTTCATTAGATCACAAGTTGTATATCATACACACCTGAAATCCACCAAGAGGCGGATATAATTTTGTCCAAACATATAGTGGTCAAATGGTTGTCTTATGGCTTTGTGATAGGGTGAGAAGACAAAAGGATCCTGCACAGTAATCAGTTGTTCATGAAAAAGGCGAACAAGGTTCTGGTAAAGGAAATAATTTGAGAGTTTGGAACAGGACATGCTTAACAAACAATATATATAGGCTATAGAGTAGTATCAAAGGAATGATACCTCCACATCCCTGTAAACTCTATCAAGAACTATGGACATGTTGGAAAGAACATGTTCATCTGCCTTGGGGATACCACTTTGGAAAACCTGAACAAGAAGACCCAATCCAAAACACATTTCTTAAGGAGGCATGTAATACATGTATGACCTAACCAAATATTGTATTGCAATATTGAAGTATTTCTTGTAAATAAAGGTTACTTACAAAGAAAAGTAAAAATAGATTGACAAAACTAGGAGAAAAACGTTGGTCATAGAAAATCAGCTGTAATCCAGCTATGTTTTCCTTTTTCTATCATTATCCTATTCTGTCAATGCCCAGATTATTCCGTTTTTATGCCATGGATGGGATATGGTTTCAATGACCATGTCTATTTACTTGGAACAAGAATGTAAATATATAAACTCGAGCGCCATAACAAAACCCAAAAAATGCAAAGGAAAGCAAAATTAGAAACAACAGCTTTAATAGGTAATTAACAAGTGACATTGTTCCATTAGAATAATTAAAAAGTTTAATATAAGGTATTAAAATGTGCAACCTGGCCTTGATGTTTAAAGTTTCTTTTGAAAGGTGTCATTATGATATTAAGAAAATATAGCCTAACAAAAAGAAAGGAATTTTACTGCATTTCGGTAATTCCAGTAAAGTTCTTCCATTCCTTCAGCAATATTTGGAGGAAGCTTTCCTTTTTCCTTTTCTCTTCTAATTCCAGAAAGCAGATCTGCAAAGACTCAAAACTGATGCAACATAAGGAGGCAGTAACTCAAGCCAAACTTCGGAACAAAAAGAGGAAACAGCTGATATACATATAAAGATCACAAAACCACCTAACAGATCAGGTTAATCTTGAAGAGAAGATAAAAAAAATACTGTATCTCAATGCAAGAGCTTTAAAATAAACAATAATTTGTTAGTTTAATCCTGTTTATAGAAATAGCATAAATCATAAGTTGGAAAGGTCTTGACAAAGAATATAGGGAGCATTTTGTTATGATGTTCACACAGAAGACTATACCCTAAACAATAGCTAGTTGAACAAGTTAAGATACTTACAAGATATTCTGACAATCCCCATATATAAAGGAGATAGAGTTAAAGTTGCAAAGAAAATTTCAGAAGCAACATCCACAGAAGAAACTATGCTTCTTCCCAAGTTATAAAAATATCATATTGTGAGCTTAAGTGATGCTATTTTTAAGTAAAGTCAATTAACCCCAGTTTCTTATACATCACTAAATGATAACATTCACAAAATTCATATTCCAGCTCTGTAAGACATTGTGCACATGTGGTCTTAAAAGTGATGACTACAAAATATGAACTGTTTTTGTCCTGGTAACCACAGACGCTACCCTCCATGAACAAATACATACAGAATCTCTGCCTATAATAGATAGAATTAAAAATATAATGACAAGACAATTTACAAAATGTCATTACTTGTACAGAAAAGTGTCAACAGAGACTATTGTAGTCAGACTGCATAGCATTTCAGGTTTTGGAAATCAATCTCAAATCCAGTAGCATTGACTCCAAAAGAAAAAAGTTCATTCATTAGAAGACTGCAACCAGATGAGCTTCTCATGACTCATGACCAGGCAAGTGTTTTGATATTAGAGAATCACTTATATTCTATAGACGGTCACCTCAATCCAAAGCTGATATGAACTGAATAAGCAGTCCAATTTGTAGTAAAGAACATTCCACAATTCGTGGACAAGCAGATCAAACTAACAAAGTTATTAGAGAGTCACTTGTATTCAATAGATGCACACAATTCCGAAGCTGATATGAACTGAATAAGCAGTCCAATTTGAAATAGAAGACTTCCTCTAGAAGACAACATTCCACAATTCATGGACAAGCAGATCAATCTAACAATGTTATTAGAGAATCACTTGTATTCAATAGATGCATCCGAAGCTGATATGAACTAAATAAGCAGTCCAATTTGAAATAGAAGACTTCCTCTACAAGACAACATTCCACAATTCATGGACAAGCAGATCAAACTAACAAAGTTATTAGAGAATCACTTGTATTCAATAAATGCACACCAATCTGAAGCTGATATGAACTGAATAAGCAGTCCAAATTCAAATAGAAGAGAACATTCCACAATTCGTGGACAAGCAGATCAAACTAAAGTAATCTCGTACTGAACACTCTCTAACAGACGGAACAATCAAAGTAATAACTATCGAACAATCGAAGATAGCCGTATAAGAAAACGCATTACATTCTTATACCGCATCACACAGACATCAATTACATTCCATCACAATAGTTATCTAAGTATGTAATTGACTATGTATAATATAAGTGAAGAGAACACCAACCTTCTTCAGTTCGAATATCAAGAAATGCACGTGAATGTCCAAGCTCGATCTCCTCGGAAGCTACAACAGATACTTCCGCCGCCTCATTTTCCTTCATTTCTCTTGCCTTAGTATAGCAATAGAGTACGAATGAATAACCACAGCGCCGCCGGCCAATCGATTGGACGGAGAGAGAGCAGGAAATCTGACGGAGCTTGGAGTTAGCAGATGAAACCCTAGCAGTGGCAAAGGTGCAAGAGTGAGATGGAGCAGAGAGAATCAACATAGTCTGCGGAAGTGTGTGTGTGCGTTTGTGAGAGGTTGCGCGCGCATAGAGAAGAGAAGAAAGAGAGAGAGTGAAAGCCGCCCTTATCTATGGAGAGAGAGAGAGAAAGGAATGCATGTGTTATTCGTTCTTGTTGTCTATGTGAGAGATTGTGACTCATTTTGAAATTGGTAATTCACCAAGACTTATCAAGACACGTGTAAGAAATTTAGGGCCACACTAATAAGAAATATTTATATGGTCACAAAAATATTCAAAGATACAAAATTAAAAATAATGGAAACATAAACCAAAATTTATCGAGAGCTTTGAAATCCTAAAAAAATCAATGAATGTTTCTATATAAGTTTTAGAGGAGATCTCTTATATTGTCATAATAAAAAAGTTGTGGAATAAACATATTAATTGATCACGATCACAACCGAGACATGACTCGTCGAAACAATACAATTGATCCATATTTATATAATTAGTTATAAATATTAATATAATAAACTTTAAAAACAAATACTCTTTATTTTATAATTTACATGACTAGTATCCTAGTAATAAAAGTCGTCATTATGTTAGTTCTCTTTTATTTCAAAAAAAAAATAATTTATATTAGTGAAATAAATTAATTCTTAAATATTGGTAGTTTTGCTTTATATCCCAAAAAAAATTAATGTATATGAATAATGAAATAAATTAATTCTTAAGTTTTGGAAATAAAGTATAAATTAATTAATCGTCAATTCTTCAAATAATTTTAATGACAAAAAGTCTTTTTTTTTGTTTCCTACTTACTTTTAATATCATAGTAGTCCGGTAGAAATAAAAAAAATCAAAATAAGGGACATAAAAAAAATCACAGAGTTCAATTCTCAGTGAAAACGTTACCAATCAAGGATATTAACTAACTTAAAACCATTGATAAGATATGACAAAATGTTCAATTTTATTAAGCTAGTTCTATGCATTAGTTTATCTTTTACCTATTATATTATTTATGTAAAAATTTCCGATAAATCTATCTCCATAGTCATAATCCTCGTTTTAACTTAGGATATAGTTTCGAAAAGAGATTTTTAGTCTCTTTCCACTTGATCATCCAAAATCCCTAGTGAGTGGTTTCCAACAAATCAATCTCTTAAATATTCATATGTTTTGATATGTCATAACCAGATCAAAATCATAATCTGAAATTAAATTGCAGTCAAGTGACCTATCAATTCATTAAGTAACTCAGAATACCATTTGAAATAGTGAAAGATGCAATATAGTTATGTAGACTAAAGGAAAAACCCTAAAAGTACTACAAAACTCCAACTATGAAGATCCAGAATAATATAAAGCAATTCAAACTGTTTTGGGCTCCAACTATCAGCCAAGGAAGTTCATAATCACCAAATGGAGCACCAAATTGCAAAGCACGAAATCTGCGAATGCACGTTCTGGTGGCAAATCCTACAGATATATAAAAACAACTTCAACTATGAGAAAACAAGTCGAGAAGTTCATCATAGAATTCACTAAATTCCTTGTTCAATATCATCCATTCATTAAATATCAAACTCGGTAAACTAGCAGGACATATAAACCCTAAAAATGGCTTATCAGTTATCACATCCATGGCACAAGGAAACGACAGTGGCAGTCATACAACACTAACAAGCTCAAAAAGCCTACCCAACAATTGGAAAAACCTAGGCCCTTCTCTGATCTTGAAAACCCATGTTATTTGAGTAAAGAAAATTAGGGGTATGAAATTTTAATGGGTATTACAGTATTGATGGTTAATGATGATAGCGAGTTATTTGAAATTAAATTCGAATAACATACATCAAACAAGTCCTGGATCACTAAACCAGAGTAGAAATATCAAATAAACGAGTATATTGTGACCTTACCTTAAATTCCTTGTTTTCTTTGTTTACTTGAATACGAAGACAAACTGCAATCAGAGAAGGTAATCAGTAAGGAACAATGAAGAATCTTTACCACAACCTAAAACATAAATTAACAAACAGAACTGCTTACCAGCAAGAACTGCTGTTCCAACACATGAGAGCACTCCAGAGAGAAACGAATTGAAAGGAAACGAACCGACGATAGCCATGTAAACCACCTGTTTTAAAGCTAAATTTGTAACAGGCTAACAGAAAGTAACTTGAAGCAAAATAAGGTATAATGAATTGAACTAATCATATAACAGAGTTATCAATAACAGATTGGTGAAGATCTGTGTCAAACATTAACACGAACTTGGACATTAGATATGGAATGTTTGAGAGATATGTCAATTTAATCTTCTACATTTTGCATCCGACAAGACTAGTTTGGATTGCCATGTAAACCACCTGTTTTAAAGCTAAATATGTAACAGGCTAAAGCAAATTGGTGAAGATCTGTATCAAACATTAACACGAACTTGGACATTAGATATAGAATGTTCGAGAGATATGTGAATTTAATCTTCTACATTTTGCATCCGAAAAGACTACATTTGATTGCCATGTAAACCACCTGTTTTAAAGCTAAATATGTAACAGGCTAAAGCAAATTGGTGAAGATCTGTATCAAACATTACCACGAACTTGGACATTAGCTATGGAATTTGAAGATCAAAAACAGTAGTTGGTTCAATAATATAAACAAATCATGTAGATACAGCATCACAAGATGAAATCATTCAATTGTAAAAGCTAAATTCAATCTCAATTTCTCACACAGAACCATCAGCTGGTGAATCACAAAATCAAAATACATATCTATAGATTCGATTATATCAATCAATTAGATGATAACTTACCTGAATCAAAGCTGTTGAAATAGAAAACATAACATAGAGATCGATGATCTGCAAATAAAATCAAGATATATTGAGTATCAAGACATGAATTCCATGGTATGGGACAGATCTATGGTAAGAAATGAAGGAAGTCAAACCTTGAGGTTAGTGGGAGTGGCGGCATAGGAAGAACGGAGAGAACGGAAAAGTGCTTGAGCATCCTTAGTCGCCGATGACTTCGCCATTTTCGCTCTAAATTGACGTTATGGAAGGTAGTCTTGCACAGTTGTGTTATAATAGATTTGGAAAAGGGAGGAAAATGATAATCCTTACTTGGGGACCCCGGGGTAGACAATACTTTTATGATGCAAATATTTATTATATATATTATTTTAAGTAGGAGATCAATCTCTTTTATTTGTAAGTTTTCGTTTAGATTGAGAATACATTCAGATAACTCAAGTGACAATTTATGGTGGATAAAGATATCTAATATTCTAGGTTCGAATCTATCCGATAACAAGTTTCTCTCGTTTAATTAAATTGGTTGATTATATTTACGAGTTATATATTTAACTCGCGAAAATTAATCGTACTTCGAAAGAATAGCGAAACTTGACATTTTATAAAAAAGAAATTAAAAAACTCTAAGTGAGAAGAATGAGTAGAAGAGAGGATGTTAGGTTCTTCTTATATTAAAAAAAATGTTATTAGAAAAAAAAAATTTAATTATTACTTAGTTTATTAGTTTTAGATAGTTTGAACTATAGATTTGAAATCCTGTCTGACTCTCGAACCGACAAACTCAATGAATTGGTCGTCAAACTGGGTTATATTGATGAAATAATCGGAAATGCAATCAATCCAGTTAAACCCGGTAAACCTGTCGGGTGGACTGGAAATCCGATAGCCTGGGTTAACCTAGCGGGTTTATCATATTTTTTTTAAAGAAAAAATCACTTATTTTCTTTCTCACTTATCACTCTCTTAGTTCCCCTCTCCACATTTGTTGGTTCCCATTGAGTTTATTTATTTCTAGTTCAATGTGAGTAGATTACCGATTTCTAGTTCTAGACACTGAGAATGACAAACTTTTTCATTCACCTCAAGCTCTACCTTTTACCTGAACCAGCTCATTCCGTTTTTACCAAATTAAAAAACGATTTAAAGTGGCATTTTTGTAAGTTGTAACTTAAACCTAGTTTCTACTCTAGATAAAAGCATAGTTATCCGAAAATTGGAGGTTATAGTTTGATTTAAAGTTTTTGGTTCCTCGCATAATTCAGTTAAGTCTCTTTTATTTCAATTTCTTTTAGATTATTGTCATCATTTTCTTGTCAAAATTTAGTTTATTTGAGATTCATATTTCATATAGTTGATGACAATAATTTTATATTATTTTGAGGTTCATATTTCATATAGTGATTATTAGGTTTCTGAATTATCTTTTTATGTGTAATTTAATCATGGATTCTGTTGAAGAAACACCAACAGATGTAACACCAAAATCTTTAAGTGTACAATTTCAAACTTTTGTAAAAGAAAAATTGATCTTGCATTGCTCATTGTAGTAGGGAAGATTCAGTAATTAACAAAAATGAAAAGAAACTCAAGTGTCACTATTACGAAAATTGATAAAGGGTGGAGGTATTTTGAATTTTGATATTTACTTTGACTAGATTTTGATACAAATTCATATTATCTCGCCGGACTAAATAACAATTTTCTACAATAAAAAAACACAACTGGCCTATTAGCTCAGTTGGTTAGAGCGTCGTGCTAATAACGCGAAGGTCGCAGGTTCGAGACCTGCATAGGCCATTTTTTTTTGGTTAGAGCGTCGTGTTAATAACGCAAAGGTCACAGGTTCTGCTATTGTAGTTACAATTTTTCGTGTTCATAGGCCATTTTTATTTCTAAAATTCAAATCTATGTGATTTTGTAGTTTCAGCACTATTTTATTAAAAAGAATTGAATTCTAGACAAAATTATTGACACCTTAAACTACTATAATCAATTACGTGAAAACAAATGAATTATTATGCTCTGCCACACAATACTCACTATCTTAATAATATTTGTCTCAATATCTTAATTTAGTATATATATTTTTATTTATTTTTCTTAATTAGTATCCGAAGTCCTTGATCGATGATCCTCGTTAACATTAGTGCTAATGAGCAACATTTTTTTAAGGCGAGATACTCTAGAGCGAGCAATAAGATAAGGAAAAGCGACTTGGTGATAAATAATGAAAGTTAGGTCTTACAGATGGAAAAGTGAACCGTTCTCCATAGATTGAGTCACTTTCTTCTACTAAAAATGTAGGTGGTTTGGCTCACATTGAAAACTGCATATCTTTTAGCATCGATGTGATTATTTAACTAACAAAGTGATTTTGTCGCTATTTTTTTTAAATGAAGATTGAATTTTAGAAAAAAATATTCACCCTTGAACTACCTGATCAATTATGTGAAGACAAATAAGTTATGTTTGACCACTAAATTACTCAATATCTTAATATTGTAGATAATATATATCTTAATAGTATAGAGTACTTAGGCCCTATCTTTTTTATTTTTTTCTCAATTCAATTACAGTATCTGAAGTCGTTCTTGATCAATAGTCTTCATTAACATTAATTCTAATTAACAACTGTCTTTTTTTTAAAGAAGACGAAGCATTCCAAAGTGAACAGTAAATTAATAGACCCTCAATAAAAAACCGGTTTAATGATAAAGAGTGAGAGTTAGGTCTTACTAACAAATAAATAAAAGGGGCCGTTCTCCATAGATTGAGCCCTTTCTCCTACTATAAAAGTGGGGGTGATTGGACTTACATTGAAGACTACGAATCACTTAGCATCAATGTGATTTACTTTAATAAAAAAGTAATTTTGTCATATTAACGCTATTTTCTTAATGAGAATTGAATTTAGACAAAATTATTTACATTAAAATTACCATGATTGATGATGTGAAAGACAAATAAATTATACCACTAAATTAGTCAATATCTTAATAATATAGATAATATATATTTAAATTATTTTATAATATTTTTACATAAAAATTATTATTTTTTCTTTTGAATATTCTCAACTTTTCATATCTAAAAATATTATCAATTATCTATTTTTTATTTTGGCTAATGAGTTTCAAATTTTGGGAGGTGGAGAGTGCGCTTGCTTCCAACAAAAAAGAAAAAAAGAAAAGAAAAAGGACAGTACTGTGTTTGCCTAACTTCATAATATATATATTACAAATTTTGGAATCCGCCATTAGAGCCACCTGCATCACTTCCTGTGTAAAGAATGTCGTCGTTATCTTCCTTCACCATCGTTGCCTCGCCTCCATCTTCATCGAAGAAACTTTCTTCATCTATTTGCTCACATCCACGCTTTCGACTCGTTTCCAGATATACTCGGTTAGCTTCTCTGTACTATCACTTTGATTTCAAGGATTTTTAGGTTAATTGATGTGATTGTAACCTGTTAACTTCGATGAATATCATGATGAAACATGCAATAGTGTAATCATCTTCTGCCTTACTGTGTTTTCTTAGTTTGATTGAATGAATATCTCTCACGATTACATCATATAACTAGGTTTGTAATTATAGCTTATAAATTAGGGAGAGAATCAAATCTGAATTTAGAGTGAACACATTATTTGGATCTGTTTAAGCGAATTGAAACAACCTCAACCTCAAACCCTATGCTATAGTGATTTGTCAGTCCACACTCCATTTCCATTCAAAGTCATAAGAATTTATCTTGATTCGAGAGCGATATGAGTTGAATATAGACTCTTGGATTTGAATCTCATTGCCTATATCTAAATCCA
This sequence comes from Impatiens glandulifera, assembly GCF_907164915.1. NCBI lineage: Eukaryota > Viridiplantae > Streptophyta > Magnoliopsida > Ericales > Balsaminaceae > Impatiens > Impatiens glandulifera. The sequence goes on along the minus strand of NC_061867.1, from coordinate 4,388,665 downwards.
AAGTTCTCTAAAGAGAATTATCAAGTTTTTTTTTTATCGAAAGAAGTAGAACTTAAAGCTACTCTTATATTCAAGGCAATAGATTCAATAACTAATTATTGTAGTTTAGAATCACTTTGAGCATAAATGTCCAACAAAGGACAGAAATTCCAAATCCTAGTTAAAGATATACCTACTCATGTTGACTTAGTGATCAATTCGATTTGAGCTAGCCACCGAGTGACCAGCTGAAGCAATTCAAAGAAAACTGATTTTACGCATTTTTTTTGTAAAGTGTATCATGTTACTTAACTATTAGTTCAATGTAGTCTACAAAACATGCTTGATTGACAGTTGTTTCTTCCTTTTACAATATGGCTAAATGTCATCTGTGTTCTCTATATATCTAAGAGTTAAACATAAAACAGTTTAGCGGTCTAATTGAACTGCTTACACCTACCTTGCCTTAATTAGAGCTATAATCTTTTCTATCTGGAAGCGCTTTGTGTTGAAGCGGGGCATGACTGTGGGTGTCATGCTAATTCTCCTTAATTGAAAAAAATAAAATAATAAAAATTAGATCTATAATCTTTAATACTTCCCCTCTAAGATGATCCTCAGAACTCAAATTTGTTATGAACCTTTAGTTTTTTTTCCCAAGTTGATAGCTATAACTCGAATTTTCAAGAAAACTCATTTAGCTCAGTGATAGAGCAAAAGAACTAGAGCACAAGAACTAATGTTGATTAGGTCATGGGTTTGAATCTTCATAACCGGACTATTTTCAACAAACAAAAAATACTCAAATTTTCAAGTGTGATATTCTGTTATTAATTACAGAGATGGTTCAGTAGGAGTAGCTTCTTACAGTATTTATATTTATTTATCATTCTTTTGTTTCTTTCCCAATGGAGCTATAAATATAAATGATTTCATTTTCCATTGTGACTTACAGCCCCAACAAGCTTGGGGTCAAATGCAGCTATGCGTCGTCGAGTGTAAGAGAAGATTATAGCTCCACGACAATAGATGTTGTGGCTGATATTAGGACTGAACGGGTATAATCTTACTGAGATTTATCACAATCTTTTTTTTATGATGACCTTTGTTACCCGTTTGACATTATCATACTTCTCTTAGTAGATCGTTGTTTTGGGAGGCAGTGGTTTTGTTGGTTCTGCAATATGCAAAGCTGCAGTATCTAAGGGTATTGATGTTGTAAGTCTAAGCAGGTATGAAATATTAGTTCCAATGCACGTTTTTAGTTCATCTCGACACTCAAAGTCATCTAAACATGTTTTTTTTTACCGTTTTGACCTTTTTAAGTTCTAAAATGCTCAGGTCTGGACGTCCCTCTAATTCAGGTGCATGGGTTGATCAAGTGAATTGGATATCAGGTAAGTTTTCCTATACCTTTCACGACTTGATTGCTAGAGTGTTCTATAGAGTCTGTTACAGTTGAAAGCTTTTGTTTATCTCTGGTTCTGGTTATAAATGTTTGCAGGCGACGTCTTTTATGCAAATTTGAAGGAAGTACTTTTTGGGGCAACTGCTGTTGTTTCCACTCTTGGAGGTTTTGGTAATGAAGAACAAATGCAGAGAATTAATGGAGAGGCTAATGTTGTTGCAGTAAATGCTTCAAAGGAACTTGGTAAGAGGCCTTGCTTGATCTAGGGTTATTTCTATATAATCTTGTTTGATTAGTTTGGTAAAATGGTTAGTGGTATAAATATATAATATATATTTTTAAATAGAGGGTATATTGATTAATGATTTGAATGATGTGATTCATGAGTAGTAGATTATTGATTAGATATTGAGTTATTTGAAATTAAGCTCAAATAACCCACATCAAACAAAGCGTTTGAAAACACTTGTAATTTCTGTTTTTCTATCTAGATTCGGATTCTGATGAAAAAAATCAAATATCTCATTCAATTACGCACATTCAATTACGCAACATTCCTTTGAGTTCTGGTTAATTCTTCTCTACAGGCATTCCCAAGTTCATTTTGATCTCGGTTCATGATTACAATTTGCCTCCGTTTCTCCTTTCTTCCGGATACTTCACTGGAAAAAGGAAAGCAGAATCAGAGGTTCTCTCTAAATACCCGACTTCAGGTTTGTGATGTCCTGTCACAATCACATTTCCATTGAACACATTTTGATCATCGTCAATTTCTCAGGTGTTGTTTTAAGACCCGGTTTCATATATGGGAAAAGGCGAGTAGATGGCTTTGAGATACCTCTCGATTTAATAGGAGAGCCACTCGAGAAATTTCTTCGTGCCAGTGAAAATTTCACTAAGCCTCTAAGTTCACTTCCTGCCTCTGATCTACTCTTCGCCCCACCTATTAGTGTCGATGACTTAGCACTTGCAGCTGTGAACTCGGTCCTCGACGATGACATATTTGGCATCTTTACTATAGAGCAAATTAAGGAGGCTGCAGTTAATGTCAAGGTATAATAATAATAATTATAGAAACAAAATTTCTTTTGTGTGTGTAACTAAGACTGCAATTCTGCTGTTATAGATATATGAAACTGGTAAAGTCAAACAATTGCTGTCAAATTTTATAAGAAATTGCTTTGATCTTTACTGAAAAAATTGAATCTGTTATGAAGATCGAAATGATATATGAGTTCGATTCTCACTTTGAAGTCGGGTAATGTCTTCGAGTCGTGTTAGTTTTTAAAATTTAAAAATAATAATAATAATGACAGATGTCTTAGCTCATTTGTAAATACTGGGTTACTATTCTGAATTTTCATGTGCTGATACTTGAAAGAGACGGTTTAGACTTTAAAATATTAGTAATTTTCAGCCGGCAATGACTATTATTATTATTAAATCAAATTGAGTTTTTCTATAATTTAATTTAAATAGACAAATATTATTAAATATATATAATTAAAATATATTATCACAATATTATTTCGACTCTTGGAGGTTCTGGGTTCGAACCCGTCAAACGACAAGTTCTGCATCTGGTTAAGTGTGTTTGTGAGTTATATGTTTAGCGAGCGAGATTAATCGCACTTTAAATGAGAAACTCAAGTTTTAAAAAAAATACCCAACAAAATATTATTAATTTTTTCAAATTCAGTTCCGAATAAAACTGTATTCAAATTATCCCTATGTATTTTGTTGAAAAAATTAAACCATGACTAAACTTTATTTTGTAACTATCTGATACAAACCAGCAATAATTGAATTTCTATTTCTTATTTTAGATGTTTGAAATTTTTTCAAATAAGCAATTAATTTTGCTCTTTTTTTTTTTTTGTTTCTTTCTGAAATAATTAATTTTAATTAAGTCAGTTGCTTGGAAAACAAGCTAACAATTATATTCCCTTTTCATGCAAATTGACTTATATGCCACTTGTAGATGAATAAAAGTTATTATATTTATATTTTAATAGAGTTGTGTCCATTTATAATTTTATACCTTGTTTAACCTTTTAGGTTAATTTAGATAGAAAAAAATCTTATAAATATCTTTCCCATCTTACCCTTATTAAAAAAAAATAAAGTTCCAAATAGATCAAAGTAGTTTATATTAGATGACTTGGGCCCCAATCCTCTAAGAATTTTCGTGTAAATTGAAAGCGGGCCCCACGAGTTGTTCTTATTTGATTTTTCCGTTGAAATTACTTAATGCCTTGTTTGATTAATGGTTATTTGCATCCAAATAAATCATGATTATTTTTTATAATATTTTAAAATATTTGGTCCAATCCCATTTTACATTAAATTTGATTTATTTTTAAATGATCATAAATCAAGTTAAGGGTTTGTCAACATTTATTTTTATATGAAGATATTTAATTAAAAAACAAATTACTAAAAATAATGTCTAGATTATATTTTAATATAGTCAATATTCATTCTATGAGATTTTTTTTTCGAGAACGCTGGACTTTGTCATTAGAGTGTGACTAATTCTCGCGGTTTAAACATATACTGCAAACACACTTAACCATTTAACATAGGTAGAACTTGCCGCAAGACGGACTCAAACCCATGACCTTAGGAAAAGTAGAGATATTCATCACTTATTGCCGTTAAATTAAAAAAGAAGAAAAGTATTTTATATTATTCTAAAATGTTAATCTCAATTTGGTGCGTTTTTTTTACAAGTTAAACATTCGTTTTTATTATTATTGTGTTTTTTTCATTATTCTCCAAAGGTTAATATCGATAAGTTTCGTGTTTGTTTGGTGAACAAGTTAAACATTATTTTATTATTATTATTATTATTTTGTTTTGTTAAAATTAAATTACTATCATTTATATCTAATGGTATTGAATAAATATATTTTTAAAAAAAAAAATAAATATTAAAAAAAAGACAATTTAAAAATAGAGAAAATAAAAATGGAACATCAGCATCATGCAATTATTCACACCCATGACCTTCCTTAAGTCGGTCCAAATTGAATGGCTTCGGATGATTACTTGAGCAAGGCCGACTTAGGGTTTGAATTCCACCAACAGAAAAAGGAAGAAAAGATCGAGAAAGAAGAATCCGTCGACTTCTCTTTGTTCTCTCTATCTTCTTCGCTTGGTCAAGTTAATCGGGATTTATATACGTATATCTATCCTTACACAAATTCTATCTTCAATTTCTTTGTATGTTTTCCAACTCAATCACTAAAATCCCATCTTTTATTAGATCTTATCTGTTTTCTTTTCAATTTTCTGGATTTTTTCGTGTTTGCTTCTGTTTTTTTAACACGATCGGTACTGATCTTGTGAATCATATTAGGTATTTCATATTATCTGCTAATTTCATGCTGTATTCATCAGATCCCATGAGTTTTTTCGATGGATTAATGTTTGTTTGTAATTGAAGTTTATATTTTGCTTGTACTTGAATCTGGTTGTTTGAAGATCTAGGGCTTGTTTGTTTGGATAAAATTCATAATCATCTTATAAAATTACTTCTAATCACACAAACCATCATTTCATATAACTCCAATAAGGTATACTTTACACTTAGTGGTGTCACAGAGAACTCAATACTTATTGCAAATATTTGAACCCATATGAATGGGAAAATCTTTCTGTGATGAACTTCTCTTTTCTTTGGTTGCTCCGATCATATTTCAGTAAGATATTAAATCTGAGGGATGTGACTTTTATGATTGGATTCAAGTTTTCTTTTGTAGATAAAATTAACTACTAGACATTCAATTGTTGTTTACTGTTGAATCAAATGGAGAATTTGTGGAGGAGACGGGTTTTACACTTGTGTCATCTTATGAATTTGCAAAAAATCTTAAGTTCTTTATTTGTTAGTTTCCTTGTCGGGTTGTCTTTATTACATGGGAGAATATGGTTTCTATTTAAGGAAGCCATTAGGTTTCTTGTCTTGCTATATGAATTTATCTGTTGATATCTGTTTGTAAGTTGTGAAGTCACTAAGAGGGGTTCTCTTTTTTTTTCAGGTTAATTTCCTGACTTACGTAAAAAGTAACAAATTTCTCATGTTGGGAAGTATCAAAAAAATGTCTTGCTTTTTCTTATGAGGCATAACCAGGACTAATTGCGTTCTACTTCTATTGCAATTTTGTGCTATTGACTTTGTATCCGTGTTCAAGAATCGATACTTTTGGAAAAAATGGAATCCGAATCCGCAAAGGTGTTGGGTAATGGCTATCAGGTTGTGGTTGGCATGAACAGACGGAGCTCAGTCCGAAATGACAATGAACCGACTGGTGTCAACTCCAAGTTACCTTGCCGTATTTCATTAAACCCGTCAACTAGGAAGATTACTAAGAGAGTGAACTTGGGTGCACTCAGTGGTCTGTATGGTGATAAAGCTGCTCGTGTGAGATCTGCGTATAAGTGTTATTCAAGTTTTACGAATAGTGGAGTTCCACAGCGGCTGATGTACTATCAGAACGGTGAATGGAGTGATTTTCCTTGTGATGTTGTGAATATAGTTAAAAAAGATCTCTGGATGAATAAAGCGACCAGTCAAGTGGAGTTTAATGATAATCTATTTGTTCTAGATTTTGTGCATATGATGCTTTTGAACCTGAAGACCGGCCTAGGGCAATCTATTGCCTGGATTGATGAAGCGGGTCAATGCTTCTTCCCAGAGACCTTTGTTGATGATGAAGCTGCTGATCATAATGATCAATCTGGATTGCCTCATCAGTACCATCTTCAACTGGAAATTGAAGTGGATGGATTAGATTGCCAGAAGTTGAACGAATACACTGATGAGTCAAATGATGTGGTAAGAACATCTGATGTCGGCACCTATAATGTAGAAGTTGAGGTGAATTGTGTAACACCTGATCAAAACGTTTCTGGGGACGCTGTAGAAACTAACGAAGTTGTGAAATATTTTGTGAATGACATTAGTTCTGATTCTAGAAATCTTGATTCTGATACTATAAGTAAAATGTTTTTCAATAGTTTGGGCTCATCTGTAAAGGCAGAGATCCTCGAAATTTATCGCAGTTCTGGTGCTTCAGCAGATGCTCGTCTGGAGCTATTCCAAAAGCAACTTGAGATCACCAAAAAGTACCGTGGTGATGCAAATGTTCAATATGCTTGGCTTCCGTTGCCGAAAGCTGCAGTTTCCAGTATCATGAAGTATGGGGTTGGGTATCAAGCCATGCCAAAAACTAAGCCCACATTTGGTGTTGGTGTTTATCTGACACCGTTAAACTTAGTTGCTACTGGGTTAGTATTTCTTGTCCACTTCGCAAACATTATTCGTCTTTTCCTAGTAGAGTATGCATAATATACTCACCATTCATCACCCATTGAAATAGATGGGATCACCTCTTAGATCCATCCAAAAAGGGGCACAATCTTCTTGTTTTCTGTTCCTCTGATGGTTCGTTGCCACTAGCTAACACAAGTTTATAACTAGTGAAATTTCTTTTTATGACAAGTTAACAAGTTTAAGAATATTCATCACCCATTGAAATAGATGGAATCAACCACTTAACCTCCATCTAGAAAGGAGCATGATCTTCTCGTTTTTTCTGTTTCCTCCTTTTGCATATTAACATTGGAGTTTGCTGAAGATGGTAGGCCAGTAACTTGTGATGTTTACTGTGGACTTTCTATGGCCTGTGTTAATAATTTGCAGTTAGCATACACATGAGATAAATGGAGGTTAGAGATAGTGTTATAAATAGACCTCATTAATAAAATGTGAATCTCTCTCCCCCATTCTTTCCAAGCTATTCTAGCATTTTGTCCCTTTTATTCAATGCTTGAATTTTTCGTTGTCTCCCCTCCAAGTGACACTTGTATCGTTTCTTCATTTTCTCATTGACAATGATACTTCTACCAGTATAAAAAACTATTTTTAATATAAACTTATCAGGAGTTTTCCATTTTAATTCTTATCTTGCACAATTTTTTTTTTTTTTACATTTGAACTCTGATGGGAAGTATAATTGCCACAAAAATAAGATGTAGAGATGTATGTATGCATGCCTACACAATATGCATATATACATAAAATTCATATATCTTACTGCTAACAGATTCCAGACCCAGGATTATATATAGTTTCATCTGTATATAGCAATAGTTAATTGTCAAACTTTTACTGGCCTGGGTCTAATTTCCTTTCATTGTCTGTTCTTTTTATTCCTAATTTGCAGTGTAAATTATTGTGATGTTGACGAAAATGGGGTGCGACACATGGTATTCTGTCGAGTAATAATGGGGAACACGGAAGTTCTTCATCCAGGATCCAATCAGTTCCATCCAAGTAGTGAAGAGTATGATAATGGCGTGGATGATCTTCACTGTCCAAGTCATTATATAGTGTGGAATATGAATATGAACACTCATATTTACCCAGAATTTGTGGTCAATTTCAAGGTGTCTTCTGATGATGCAGGTGACATTACCTGTTATATTTTCCAGTTAGACACTGTTTTATTTTGAACTATAAGCTTGATGTCTGCAATATATATTTTCCATCTGGTTGATTTTTCGGTCTTACTGACAAACTTGGATTGTCTGAGACAAGTCAGATGCTCTCAGCTGTCCAGGCTCATATAAACAATGGATTGCGATATGAAAAGTGCAAAGCTTCTAAGCTGTGAAGCAATGTTGCGTTCAATCATTCATGGTTTCTCCTTTGTGGGGCTAATGATCTTAATTGTTTTGAAAATAGTGCCTTCTATCTTTCAGAATTGGGAGAGGATGTATCCTTTTCATCATTGCTTTCTCTAGATCAAATATCTGTAATATATTTAGCAGTAGCTTCTTTCTATTTGCAGGATTTCTTGCTGCAAATGAAAGTAGGCTTGATAACTCAGGAATCACTACTTGTTCTCAGGGAGTGCAGGTTAGTCACAATTAGATTCATGGAGAGCTGCATTAGTCACTGTGTGTGATGCTTTTGATTTCCTTGACCTGATTGTTCTTTGTAGTCTTTTGGACTCTTATATATGGGACTAATATGCGATATGAGCACATGTGGTGATAGATTTCATTGACCCCATTTGAAAACACCTTTTATTTTTGTTTCTGGATATCCAGATGAGAAATAACCAATAAATTTCTGAATATGTTCAGTTATTATGAACAAACACATAAATCATGAATGTTAGTGACCTTGAAGTTCTTACATTCTGAGTCCATGTTGTACACTGCTTCCAATATCTTTCCTCTTGACCACTTTTTTCAGCATCTGTAATGGGTTTATGTTGCTCTACCTATTCATTATTATGTGATTATTTTTGTTCATATTCATAGAATGAATTAGATGATTAGTTGATTCAATCAAATGATTTTCATTCAAAATTAGTTTACTATAAGTATCGGTTGATGTATGAATTCATGACATCTTGATTACTACAAACTTTGACATAAGAAAAAGTAATAATTTAATATTTGTTATCTCAAATTTAATCTAAATCTGATTAGGAAGAGTTTACTGTTTGTTATTGAGCTGCAATAATACACATTTTGTCGCAGCTCGAAGCATGAGATTAAGCTAAATAGAATATACAAATGCTCATTCTGATCGAACCTTGTGGGTGATTTGTGTTTATCTGCTGTGCCCAACCTATTATTGTTTATGCCCAGACAAAATTTTGGGGTTCAACATGAGAACCCAAAATTTAATATTCATGTATTAAAATTCATACTTAATTTTAACCAGAAAGTGCCTAAATAAAGAAACAATTTTCTGAATTCTTTATCTTGTACTTCTAATTTGTAATTCTCACTCTCCACTCTCAAATTATGAGTTCTATTTGTTCTTTTATCATGTTTTGCCTTCATGTATCTTTGAGTAATCTAAGAAGCAGTAGTGCCAATAGAGCTCTTAGTTGAGCTAAACTTGCAGCTTTCAATTAACAACATCTTTATTTATTATTTATGGTGGTTGAAGCATATTTTTTTTCATGCTTGATCATCTACTCACTTCTATTGACTTGGATACTCTAATTGACAATTACTTGTTATTCAAACTGCAATAGCACCTGTTGCCTTGTTGTTCTAATTAAATTTACAAGGTACGACCTTTCTCCCCCTGAAGAATTGACATACACTTATTATAGGCGAATAACCGCGAGCAGGTCTTGAAGGAGAGATTTCAAGCTTCAACTGGCAGAAGGACCCCAAAATCTCCCTGGATGCCTTTTACTCTTCTATTTCATGAAATTGAAAACAAAGTACCTCCCAATGACATGAAATTAGTTAAAGACAATTACCAGTTGTTTCTGGTATGTTATCTATATGATGTTCTTTTTTGCTCATTGTCTTCATGAAAAGGTTGTACTTATCTTATTCCTGCAATCTCTTTCCACGCCAACATTGTAGATGAAAAAGATAAGTCGTGATGACTTTGTCAAAGGGCTGAGATTGACATTTGGTGATTCTCTTTTAAGGTCTACAATAACAAACCTTCAATATAAGGTATGGATTTGTAGCTATTTTTGTGCATGTTTTCATCTTTCTAGTGCTTGTATATCTCATCTAGGGGTGAGCATTAGTTAATATCCTTTTAAAAAGAAATAAAAAATACCCCAACCCAATTTACTCAAAATTTAAATTGGGTTGGTATACCCATTTACCTAAATTAAGGATGTATTTGATGTATTCACTTATTCAATCAATTTTATTTTTAAATCAAAATAAATTTACTTTTTCATTTTGGAGAAAACTACTAACCTTCTATTAATAATAAAAAAAGAGAGATAAAATGACGAACTTGAAAGCTAAACAGGCTTTGCCTCTAACATAGCAAAAACTAAACAAAAATTAAACTACCAACTTTTTATTAATAATCCAAAAAAAGAGATAAAATGACAAACTTGAAATGGAGAGCTAAACAGGCTTTGCCTCCAACATGGCAAAAACTAAACAAAAATTCAACTACAATTCAAACTAAAGTTTAACACAACACTAAACAACGCATCCATTTTTTTATCTTCTCATGTATTCAGTATTCTTCATGACTTTCTCACTATCAATGCTCCACTCTTTGCAAAAGAGCTAATTCTGAAACGGATTTGGGACCCTCCTCCATATAGCAGTAAGGCAGCAAGGGTCGGTCCACTAAGGTTGACATCTCTCCAAACATCTTCATTTCTACTAATTTTTGAAAAGACTCTAGAATTCCTTTCTCTCCAAATTTCATTGAGCATGACTACAAAAAATCACTGGAAGATGTTTGAAGAGAAACAATCCTCTTTAGTGTAGTACTGTAGTTAGTAATCTATTTCTTCATGCTCAAGTGGAAAGAGTCTTTGCCTAAAAAACAAATGTCACGAGTTCGATTCCCATTTAAAACACCTTAAATTGAAGGGGTCATGTTATCTTCCTAAATTAAAATATATATTCTTTCATCCCATGCCACTTCCTTGGAACATTAGGAATCATCATGCACTTGTCCACCTTTTACCAAATAGAGTAAGAGAATAGGCACACACAAGATATGATACACAATTCAATCTCAATCATGGAAATAAAGACACTAGACATTATCAATGTGCACAAATTTACTTAACTTGTCATATTCTGTTAATTCTTAAAATGTCAGCCATGAATTGATATCTTGGGATCACCTTTGTTAACCGCACAACTTTCCACCAAGTAACCTCAACACCTCCGACTCTTTGCAAATCCCACTCCATAAGCATTCTTTCTCAACACTCCAAATGCATTGAAATCCAAACCATCAATCTTATCAATTATTCTTCTTCCTTCTCTAGTGCTCCAAAAGACCTTATTCCACTCTTCATAGTACATTTTAGAAAAGTGATTATACAACAAAAATCCCCTTATGGTTATAATATCTAATAAATTTATATTTCTATATAATAAAGACTTTTTTCTTCCCTTTTTGGTCAAAAAGATATATTTATTAAGAATCATGAAGCTTATTGTACAAAATATTAGCCAATTTAATAGAAATTAAATCTCTACAACAAGCCTTCTTGGCAATAAAGTCTGTTGCCATATGAAAAGTGGATACTAGACCAAAAGTTGGTGCTAGATCCAAAGAGCTTTCAATGTCAGTTTAAAGGGAGTCGATCAGCTCTTTCAGAATATGTATCAAATGCTGTACCGTTTATAAAACGACGTCTTATTAAAAATTATCCTCTCCCGATTTGATTTGACTCGCTCTCTCTCTTCATTACTGTTATTTTTCCGTATTCGTTAGCATGGAGCCGTTAACCAAATGAACCAAACAAAGACTTAAAAGGTAAGAAATCGAGATTTCTTCGTCTTCATTCCAAGTAGGACGACGTAAAAGCAACTGGATTTCTTCGTCTTCATTCCAGGTAAGACTTGTATAGACGAAGACTAAGAAATCCTCGCTTTTAAGTCTTACCTTTTAAGAACGAAGACGAGATTTCTTACTTTTTTAAGTCTTTGTCTGGTTGATTCTGCTAACAAAGACGGAGAAATAACAGTAACGGAGAGAGAGAGTCAAATCGGGAGAGGATAATTTTTTTAAAACAGATTTTTTAATAAAACGACGTCGTTTTATTAATGGTACAGCATTTGAAACATATTCTGAAAGAGCTGATCCGATTCCGATTAAAGTTGGTGAACAGTCCAACAATCATTTCCTTCCGATTCGGATTAAAGTTGGTGAACAGTCCAACAATCATTTCCTTGTCAACAACATTAACAGAGTCTAACTCAAAATAAACATTCCGCCATTAGGGAAATTAAGCCTATGCAATAACCCATGAGATAGCAAAGCATCCCCAATTATCCGGTTCCAATTTATCAGTAGCAATTGCCCAAATTCATCACTATCAATCATAGAAACAACAGCTCGCTTAGTATCCGAATTTATGGTGAAATCCGTATTAATCTTAATGAAGGCAATCCCCTTGGACTCATATTGCCAATCCCCTTGGACACATATTCATGTCAAATTAGTTTATTAAGAAAAAAATTTAATCACATTAATTGTGCATTTGGTATCCATCATCACTTCCTTAAATTCTTTACATGCTTCATTAACTAAGAATTCTTATAAACAATTACTTTGCTACAGATAAATTTTTACATTGATAGAGAATTTTTAACTAGATTGAGGTCATACATTTACTAATAGATAAACAATAGTTAAATTATATAATTCTTTTTTTTCTAATTTAGGAAGCTACTACGACTCCACTTCAACTTAATGCGTTTTTAGTTGGAATGAACTCATGACATCCGGTTTAATGGTTATAGATTATAGTGTCGGTTGTACTTCATAAAATTTAAATTTTAATCTGTATTAAAGCGAAGTAGGCTAAAAATATTACTTCAAATTAATTCATATGTTACAAATATAAATTAATATAATGTAATAATTTTTATTATTAAGAAAAGAGTTTGGGCTGAACATGTAACCTTGGGCCTTCAGATGTCTATCTCCCCACTAGGACATCCTAACATGTAGTGTTCCAGTTAGTTCAAGTAAACATCTTATTTGACTAATTTTCCAAAACCCAATCTTTATGGAGAGCTCTTTCAATACATGCTTTGATTACTTAATATTATTTCTAAAAAAAGTAAGAACTTACAATTTATTACTTGTTTTCTCGGGTTATATATATAACCATTTGAATTGAATTAAGAACAATGCAGATGAAGTATACAAATTTGTGTTTCATCAAGATATGTTTGGTGTGTCTTATTCTACAGGTAACTGGAAATTCAAAGAATGAAGTATCAGGTGAAGTAGTAGCAATAGCAGCAGTTAAAGAAGAAGGAGCTGGGAGTTCAAACAGCCTCTAGAATTGAGAATTACCTAGAATCAACAACAATGTGTGAATATTTAGAGGAAGTTTTAATTGCTTTTGAATTCTCTCTATCGTTTCGACTTTGTTTTCAAGATTTCAGCACCTTTTTAAGACCCTCCATTTGAACAAACTTAAGTAGTGTTATTTTGTTGTTGTTGGAATTCCTTCTTTTGCACATCTTCTCAACTCCAAATTAATTAGCTTTGCATTTTCTCAATATTAGGCCACCCCCACTCACCCCCTATAAAGGTTTATTACATCATATCCATATATTATCAATGAAATTATATGTGGGTCAAAACCCAAATCCCAAATCCTCATTTACTTTACAGGGTACTAAATACATTGGCCTACTATGATATGCATATAACAACACTTGATCAAATTGACCATTCTTGCACTTGATCAAATTCAATTCAATTCATGGATGGATGGATGGATGATGTTAATGAATGGAAATGGAGTAAAAGATAGATAGAATGAGAGGTCCATTAATTAGAAGGAAAGAAACATAGAATAAGATAAAAAGAAAGAGAGCCCGTCTTGAATGCCGGGCAGACAAAGACATGACATGGGTTGTTTTTATTAAGGAAGATAAGTAAGGTCATTTTCTCAATAGCTGCTTCTTCTTCTTCCTTTTTCCTTTTTCTGTGTAGAGAAATTAAAAAGAAAGAAAAGCTGCTGATGCATGAAGATGAGACGATGAAGCGATGACACATGACACGGCAGAGATTTTTGCAGAAATCATGCAGCAGTGACAGTACGTACTATTACTACTACTATTACTATTGTCGTCGTCCGTCCGTCCATCGTCAGAATCATCGATGTGTCTGTCTCTATGTCTGCATGTCTGTCTCTATGTCTGTCAATCATAAAGCAATGGATTACAAAATCATTTCATTCCCCCCCCCCCCCCTCCCCCCCTTCCTTAGGGCCCTTCACGGGCAAATGCTAAAGCTTTCGTCTTTTTCAAACCATATTTTACTCAGATCTATTCATTATTATATTACTTCTTTCTCTCTCTCTCTTTTCTCAAATTCATCCATCAAATTATTTACTTTTTATTTCATTAAACTAAGACAATTTTTAGTCATTTTAATCCAAAACTATGAAAATTATGGGTTAGACTAGTATTTGGAGTTTGTTTGTGAATATAATTGAGATTTATACATATTTGAGTTATCTCGATTATTTTCTTGAGACTATCTAGTTGTAGAGAAATTGTTCAACTTTTAATGAGTGTAGTAGTTCAGTCAATGGTAGATGAAATAGGTCGGAGAGTTATTCATTCTTCTTAAAATCTATGAGCTCGGTAATATATTTAGTAACGTGTTTTTATTCTTGTTAATGTAATGTTTTTGTCGTAAAAACGTTTTTAATATATATTAACTATTTAAAAAAACAAAAAAAATATATATAAATGAAAAGAAGTATTAAAATTAATCCCAAATGACAATAATACCAAATGGCTCCAAATATAAAGGCAAAAACATCACTGTTGGAAAGGAGAAAATGGTATTTATTTCAGTCCCGCGAGAATCTCGCCTTCTTTTACGTTTGAGATAAATTAAAGTTAATTAACTATCATTCTTATTTTTCTTTTTATTTCTCTCTCTTATAATGAAAGTCTATTTTGTCCCTATGTTGGACTTATAGGTAAATTCACTTTCCATATTATTATTTATTTTAATTTTTACAACAAATTTTCACCCTCCTCCATATTAATAAAGGCTAGTCTCTTTTTATATTAGTATATTATTACAAGACATTTTCATCAAGGACATATGTTTAAACTTCAATTCTTAAGTGTGCACTAGCTATGAGTTATCTTACAAAAAAAAATATAATTTTAAAACATAATAATAATGAAGAATTCATAATGAATGGATGGTTTTACTTTGTGGGTTTATCTTAGATTTAATTAAAAAATTGTTTAAAAATGAAAAAAAAAAGCGAAAATTGAATGTTTATGATATGAAATAAAATAAAAATGCTTTTTAGAAACAAGGGTGGGGTTTCTTTTCTTCCTTTTAGAAAAGCCAAAAGCTAACAACACTACTTTTCCTTTAATGCAATATTGGCAGAAATTGGTGGAACCCATTTCATTTAATTTTCACAGCTTTTTTCATGCTACGTTCCTCGACCTGTTCAACATCACTCTCTTTCCTCTTGACCATATGTTTATTTAAGTCTAGCTATATATATATATATATATAGTTAGCTTTTAAATTACATTTATTATTATTATTTTTTGGGGAAAGAAAGAAAAATTCATTACTAACAACACAATATATCTATATATATGGTTGCATGTTAATTGTGATCATTAATATTAGTTAATAATAAAATTGAATGAGAAGAAGATAATTTCTCTCTATTCAAAGTTGTAACTATATTTTGATAATATATCCTATGTTTCTTGGGATATGGAAAAAGTCTTTTGATTGACAAAGATGTCAAGACAAATTAAAGTAATGGATCTTCCAAATGTTTTCATTATCTTAGAATATAATAAACTAGTTTGATTTAGCTTATAATTGTAAATATATTGTGATTGCGTAATAAGTTGTTAATGTAGTTTAAACAAAGGGTAAGTTATTGCGAATAAATAAAATCAAATGTATATGAATACATAGGACAATCTTTATGCGTATATAGGCTAATAGTCAATGCGACAAAGTTTTATCTAAAAAATAAACATTGATTTAAATTTTACTATAAAAAAAGAGTTCTTATTGAAAGTTGGTATATATTTGAGTGATGAAAAATCATTTGTTCAAACAATATCATAAACTTTACAATGAATAATATTAGAAACTTTCATATTTTCTCACAAAATTATGCTTAAAATGAATTCCAAAATGAAACAAAACCCAGATGAAAAGTAAAGTGGGTAGCAGTAACAAAATATGAAAAAGTTGAAAATGACAGAATTTTTCAACAGTGGTAATTAATTTCTGGGATGGGAATGAAAACAAGAAAAAATAAAAAAATAAATAAAAAACAGCAATCTGATGGCCAGCAGGGTGTTGTCCTGTCTAACCCACGTGACAGGATGGTGACACGTGTTTACGCTCGTGGGTCGAGATTGAATGATAATGTAATGATGGTTAAATAATTTGACATTCTTTGGGTCTGCCCTTCCTAAGGGTCCCACTCACCTTCCCTACAGTCCCTTTCTATATTTTTAATATTATTTTATTATCTGTACTATTTCATTCATAAATATATAATTTTGTTAAAATTTAAAATTCAATAATATATATTTTTGAATTATATTTTGATCAACCAGTTAAATGAGCCCTTATTAT
Source organism: Impatiens glandulifera (assembly GCF_907164915.1). Lineage (NCBI taxonomy): Eukaryota > Viridiplantae > Streptophyta > Magnoliopsida > Ericales > Balsaminaceae > Impatiens > Impatiens glandulifera. The sequence goes on along the minus strand of NC_061867.1, from coordinate 4,372,130 downwards.
TTATCAAACAAATATAGGTCTCGTTTGGATTAAGGTTATTTAAATAACTCATATATAGTTAGTCAACTAAATAATTGTGTAATAAATTATATTATAAAATAGATTACAGTCATTATAAGCCCAGTTATAATATAAGAAACCTTACAAGGCCCAAATCATGTTCCTAACCTATATTTTTTTTTTTTATAATTAATGTCATTGTTAAATTATTTATATATATGTAAGATAATTATATAATAGTTTATTGCCTTTATTTAGTTTAAACTGTCAAAAAATTGTATGAAATTTTTTAATAGTCTCTATGCATTTGATTGACAATAAGTAGTTTAAGCATTTTTTGTAGTTTTTGTAAACTTTAGATTGTTGTTACTGATATGATATATAATCGTTAAATTTTCAATGATCGTAGTCATCTAATGCGTATAATTTATAATGCTATTAGTATGACGTTTTCTGAGATCCGTTTCGAAAAGATAGTAGAGTCGGTCGGAGAGTTAATAGTTATTTTTAAGGATTTACGAGCTCGATAACTTATTAATAACATTTTTTTATAAAACAAAATTTCATTATTCTTATTATTCATGGTGTAATATTCAAACAAAATCATTAATTAAAGAATAGGTCATGACAAACTTGATTGATTTAAGACTAACTTGGATTTGTTAACTTATTGCGGTAAGTCATATTGAGATCTACCCTTAGTCATGTAGTAACTAGTTCAATTATTGTATATTTTTTTCCTATCTTTCGACTCATGATTTAATAAATTCTCAATCTTATCGATGTTGGAATCAATTTTTTCTCATTATTGTCATAAAGAGACCTTTCTCTTTTATCTCCATCCTGCTTTCATCATCCATGTGTGGGATGGAGAGATTATTCATGACATATGTTTTTCACTATGTTTGGGCGCCATAATCATGCATCTCAACAAGTGGATTCTCGTTTTGTTTTTTATTTTTTCAAATCCGTGAAGAATCTATATATATTGCGAAACTAGCTGTTACATTGATCGGTACAACAATTTATTTGAACCATCAAGCAGAAGAAACCTCGACTAATTTAACCAAAGTATTTTATTTCATCATGAATAAATGAAAATTTTCTACCCTTTCAAAAACTTTGAACCACTTTGAAAATACCATAAATCTTAAGGACCCGTTTAAAATTTATCCAGTGATATAACATTTATGTCCAATTTAGAATACCTCTTCAATTTTTAGGTCCCGTCAATATAACACATGTGAATCACTACGATAAAAGAAAACTCCATCATTTGCCCATCATACTCAATCCTAACTCAAAGTACAAATATCAAAATCCGATAAGGGAAACTGCGAATATCTTTGCGGTCCACTTTAATTTGTTCCATGGCAAAGTAGTGACATTGTACTCATCAACTAAAAGCGTTATAAGAATAGTAAAAATGAAGGCCCCCTCTTTATCTATCCTCTTGTCCTCTAGTTTGCCAAATCCATCAATGGTCATTCTGTATCAAAAAATTTGATGAGGGATGGCTTCAATGGGGCACTGAATCATGCATGAATGTAGAAAAAAGTATGCCATCATTGTACAACTAAAGCTTTTTGGACCATTTTATGTTAATTTGAAGAGACAGATAGAAAAAAGAGAAAGAGATGGAGGAATAATCAACTTTCATAAAAGGTTTTATGTGGTGTTACTTTTGTCTTACACTTATGGACTAGCATATATTTATATACATAAAAGCTGTAATTAATTCTTTGTTCTATAAAGTTTATCCTAACATTTTTAATTACATTTGAATCTTAACCATTACCATAACTCAAATCTACGTAAAACGTTTTAAGTCGAAGAAGATCGTAATAATGAGATTGGTGGTTTTAAAAAAGTTCTATTTTTGTTATATGTAAAGATGAAAACACAAATATTGAGCTCCACCCATAAAAACCTACTTTTGTAATTGAAAGTGAAAGCATTTGTTTAAAAAAAAAACCCATAAATTTTCTTAAATTTCGTGCACACATTAGACAGCAATGCATTAAATACTAAAGGCAAATGTAAGCTAGGTAGGAACAGAAAAAAGGACAGTCATCTACCATTCAAAAGTAGTCAACAACAAGTCTGGGGGCATTTATGTAATTTTAACTATGTAAGTAACCTTGCATTGTGCAATAATAGTAATGATGCATTAATTTTCTATTCTAGATCACATTGATAATTAACCTTCACTCATGTTCTACTTATATATGTTTTGATTTGATGTTGAAATCTATGATTTATTAATGTTTATATGTATGTGAGACTTATAATATGGACTATTTTACCCTTTAATATATATAATGTTAATTTTCTTAGTTTATATACCCATCAAATATGGTTATTTAAAAGGACAAAACTAATAAATGTTTTAAAAAAAGGTATTAATTTGGGAATATATACCTTTCTCTCATTTCAAGAATAAATGGTTAAGCAAAGTAAAATTTTATTTTATTTTTTTAAAATATAAAGTATAGCATTTGAAAAAAGATTGTATGATGCTATATATCTTTTGTTATTCCCTTTTTTCTTAACATCTTTTGTTCTCTTTCCAAAGTTGATGTTAGCACAATTCATTTCTTCTCCTTTTGCTAGGGAAGAGTACTACTACTATAAAGCATGTGATATTGCCAAAAGCAATGAATGGAGATATCATCATCTTCACTTCTTTGGTAAATAGTACAACTTTTATCATCCAAAATATAATAAAAGTAACCAAGAATCACTTCATCATCACACTTTAACATTTAGTATTTGTTTCCAAGAAAAAATATAGCAATACCATTTATAAAGTTATCTCTACAAACATTAATTATCTTCTTAGTTTTGATCATCTTCTTGTATTTATGATTTGGTTGATTAATTTGTGACAAATTATATTTAACTAATTTAGTTTTTCTCCCATACTTGAGTATGAAGTTTTTTCACTAAAATATCAATTTCAATTCGTACTATTTGTCTAAAATCAATAATCATCTAGGTAATATATCTTAACAAACACACAATCTTGATTTTAGACAACTCACAAAAATATGTCATCGTCTCTACATAAATAACACCATAAATTTCAACTAAAATATACTAATATATTAAAAAAAACACTCAACAAAAACGATTCAAAGTCGTTTAGTCTTGTCCAATCAAAGATCAATGACTAAATTTTCATTTGTAATTTGAATTCCCTACCAAAAGTGGTGTTTTATTGACAACGATACTTTATACCGCTCATAGTTATGGAATGTGCAATGCCTTAGGAAGAGAAAACTATATAGACAAATATCAACTAAATCTCATAAAACCAATATATCTCTAACTACGAGCAAATGAAGTTCAAGTACAACCTTTTGATCTATTTGATATATAACATTAACTTAATAATAATAAATCAATATGAAGAATATTTAAACATTCTTTTCAAATAAATTTAATGGCAAAATAAATATATTTGAGAACAAAATCTCAATATTTTATTTTATATAAGAGATTAAATATTTTTAATTATATCTATTAGGTGTGCGCAAATAAATCAACTAAGTTGAAAAAATCGAGTGAACAAATTCAGATGAAAAGAAAACCGATATTGTTTTAAATGATTTGAATAATGTTCCAAATCGTTAATTAATTAGACACACAATAATTAACTGAGCTAACATCATTGCTATTAATTTTCATATATTTATTTTAAGAACTTTATTTTTATAAATTTTATAAACAAATATATATATATATATATATATATATATATAATATAATAGATAATCCACTAACTTATGATCAACTAAACAACAATATTTAAACTTCATTAACAAAATCATTTTAGTTGAAGGTCAATTATTGAATATCAATTTTTGTATGATCGAATTTGTTTTCAGATCTGATTAAATTATAAAAATTGAATCAAGCCACAAATAACCCTAGTGCCTTATACATATAAAGATCAATATTGCTATACATGGTTTTGTCACATCTTTAAGTGCGAGTTTCCTCCTGTCGTTATTGATCCTCTATTTAAAAGGAAAATATTGTCATGATAAATAGGCATAATAACAATGGATTTTCTCCACATTAAACACGATCAATTTTTACGCTCATTAGTTAACAAAAACTTGTGGCGATTATATTGAAATAGTTTATCTCTTTGACAATATTCTCCATGGAACCTCTCACTGTGACAGTGATTACCATTGATAGAAATAATAACTAATGTTTCTTTATATACAAGAAAAAAAAAGACCAAATAGACTGCCTTTTAAAAAAAGTTACAAACTTGTATAGATAAAAACAAATGTCACACATTTGAATACAAACTAGTAATAAAGCATTAGGAATACAAAATTATATCAAAGAGCTCATACTTGGCCAAAAACAAAACAGATCCATAAGAAACTATATATATCATGATCATACACTCAACATGGCCTCCAAAATTGTGACAGAATTAATTTGAGTTCTAATATATATATATAAATAGACATAGTATTAGCCATTAGGTCAGATGAAATGCCTTAGCAATCAAGTTGTAATAATTCTAAGGCTCATGCATACATGGTTGCTAGCTTTTTCTCAGCCATCCTTTTTTCCTTTTGTTGCTTTCTTGTCTTTCTTTGCTTCCCCTTTATCCTTCTTTTTAACCACTTCTTTTCCCTTTTTTTCTCAATCTATCTTCATGTAGAAAATAGCTTTAATTATGATCTTTCTCTAGTTTCCCCATGCCCAAATTAAGGGGCACCTGATCATAATTCTCTTCGCCATCTAGCAATACATGTTAAAATTCCTTGCAAGTTTGAGGGATGGTTATATATTAGTGTGGAATGGCCAAAGTGAATTCAAGATTAGGCTTCTTTTGGCTCGTCGACTCCGAGTTAATGTTGCATGAACTCCCATCAGACATTCTCTCGTTGCTCAAGCAGTTTCCATCGACATCTTTCTGATTAACCAAAATATCAAAACAAAGCATTAGTACTAAGTGAAGAAGTTAAAATGTCAATATAAGAAATAATCCTTAATTGTTTTCTATATCCATCTATACTCCCTTTTCCTTCTTTGATCTCATGGATGACTCTAATATATATGGTGGGTCAGTTTGAAGTCTCTTGATTCAAGGTATTGATCAATCAAGTGGGGGATAACTATATAATAAAGAAGCGACTAAGTGAACTTTGGTTGACCATGATACATTTTTTTTAATGAAAAAGATGTTTTGTTAGCAAAATTTAATTGAAATCTTCTTTGCTTAGCTAATAAGTGTCTATTAGGCATTTGAATTAGAACATGATTACCCATATAACTTTCTCAAAGCCCCTTGTCCCCACTTTTGTTCACTTTACATTTATGAAAAACATGTAAAAAGCGATATATTCCTTCTTTTTTCATGGGTGGAGAATGAAATCAATCTAACAATTCAAAATTACCATTGTAAATGTATTCGAAAAGTAGAATGGACCGGGAATTAAGTAATGTACCTCATGAGATGGTATATTAGGAGAAGATTTGTCATGCAGCCATGTTTCCATGCTACAAAGCAAACAAAACAAAGTAAGGAGAATATTTACCATTAGTGGAAGCCATGCAGAAATGAGAGAGTAGAGTATGTGTGTGAGAGAAAAATAAAGTAACAAAAAGATCTCAAAAGAGAAGAAGAAAAAGAGAGAAAGGAGAAATAAAAGCAAGCCATCTTTTATTCACTATCTTATATATACTCCCCTATCTTACCTCACTTACCCTACTTTTTGCATTATATGTACAACCCTTTGAATAAAGTTGAACACCCATGTGATAGCCCATTCTTTATTCACTCACACAAACACACAAAGTTGAAATAATTTGAAAAATCACATCATCAATTCCTAAAACACCAACATAAACCCTAGATACCCACCTCACCCAAAGTCAAGAAATCAATAGGACCTACACTATTAATCTCACCGGTCAATGCTAAATCAAACGAGCCCTAGGAGAAAACTTCAAAGGGAACATAGCTTTGGTGCCAATTTTTCAACAATTGGGTCCATCATGAGACATATAGGCAAAGCTTTGGAACTAAGTCTCCTAATTTGTAGGACCAAATTTATTATTTGACCCCACAAAATCCCTAGGAAAGAGATGCTCTTTGTTTAGGTTATTGATAATAGGATAATGAAAATGAATGGGAAGTATGCTAGCTGTGGAATAATTTGACAAAGGAGCATAGCAAAGTTGAGAACTAAATAGTAACTTGAAAAAATCAGCCAAATCTCATCATTTTACTTTCTTTTTATGATATGTTGGAGAAAATAAATAGTGTATAAATCTTTTTTCACTATCAAGACATATTATATCCAATTTTTTTTTTTTTTTAAAACAATTCTTTACAATATGCTAGAAAGCTGTAAATATAAGTCCAGGAAATAAAGTTACAAGTGGTACAATATGAAAGGGATAGATGAAAATGTTTCACTTTTATCAATGTATTATTATTGCTTTCTATTTATCTCCTTCTTTATTACTTACACTGAACCCAACTCAATGCAAAGAGTAGCGATGCAGGTGTCTTTGCTAGCTACTTGGTAAATAATTTTTTTTTTTTCAAAAATAATAATTTTTCTAACTTAATTAATGCTTATATACAGATCATGATCCCCAATACCAACCAAATCTGTGGGTTTATTTGGAACAAGATGTTATGATTTAAAAGCAATGGTTTGTTTTCTCAAATACTAAATAAACCCTTTAGAAATGTCTAACTTTGGTAAGTTGAAGCCTAGCTAAAATATGACTTGTTTATGAAAAATCTCATGCTAAATTAAAATGTATAAAGTTTAATTAATCATTAAACCATAATAAAATCACACATAATATGATTATAAGTGTTAATTAAGATTAATCTCGATCTTACCTTGAGGAATTGCTCCAAAGGACATTTTCTTGATGAAAAATTTGTTTGATTCCATGTTGAATTGAAAGTTGTTGATGATGATCATGGTCGGATGTTTTATTCTTCTTCTGAATTTCATTTTCAGTTCCTTCTTCTGAATTAGTATCTCCAGATAACCCATTTTGATCATATAAATCTGATTAATGTTAACAAACCCTAAATTAATTAATCTTCGATATTTAATTAATCGAATAAATTAGCAAGAAATTTTCTAATAACCAACCTGATGAACCGGCTGCTCGGTCTGTTGTTTTAACCGTACGATACATCTGTAATTCAAAATAAAACAAAACAAAACAAAAACAAGATAATATTATAATGGGTACATTATATGATCAATTGCAAGAATAGAATAAAGAAAAGGTTAAAATGTTGCACATTTTACTTATAATGAAGAACTAGGGTTAATATATATAACCATGGTCAACTAACCAGTTCAGATAGAATGGAAGATATCATTGAGAAATGATGATGTCCTGTACTTTCTTGGACTATTTTGCTCTCTCTCTTTCTTTTCTATTTTATTTTTTTTTTCAAATAAGAAATTTTTTTAATTTGTTTGAAAATTAGGATACTGAGTATAAAGCTGTCTCGGCTCGGCTCCATGGCTGGTTTATAATCAATCTCCTTGGGCTTTGTATTTATTTAATTAGTTTTATGACATTCATATGTCTTCTCTTTGTGGGTGGTTGAAATTTCTTTGAATTCTAGACTATCCATATTAGATCTAGTTGAAAAAACTTAAATAATCTATTCTTTAAATCTGGTTTTTCTATAAATTAACAAGACCATTGAGCATAAGAGAGAGAGAGAGAGAGAGTGAGTTTATGTATTAATTAATGACAAATCTATAATAAAAATAGTTTTATGGAATTGAAATAAGTCAGAAAAAGAGATAGAAGAATGAGAATGAGGGTTTAATTAATTACCTGCAAATGAGACTTAACATGGGCCAAGGTAAGGTCTTTAACATCCATTAATTCAAGAACTGATTTGGGTGTTGCTCCTGTGAAATGTAAAGGTGAGATCTTTAACATCCATAAATGTTTATTTTCAAAAAAATTGTTAAAATGAAACATACTATCATGGCCGCCGAGGAGTCCAACAGCATGAACGAAACGGGCATGGAGGGTTGTAGTCCATCGCATCCGTGGTGCCCGCATGCTCCTCCTTGCCGGAAACCTAGTCGACGGAAGAAACCTAGACCGGTTGATTCTTCCCGGAGAAGTGGAGGATGAGAAATTAGTGCAACTTTGAGTGTTGGTTGTGAAAGATGTGTCTGAATTAGGTTGATGATGAGTGAAAGTGTAAGGATGAGGATGATTATGATTATGGTTATGGTAAATTGGGATTCCTTTAATGGGTTTCAAGAATCCATGTTCTTGGTTCAAGACGTTTTGATGATAGAGATGTTGGAATGAAGGGAAGAGATTGTTGGCGGCGGCGGGGGCGGTGACCGGAGCTGTTTGAAATCGGTGGAAGTTATGGAGAGTGTAGTCGGAGGAAGAAGGACGAGGTGGGTTAGAAAGAGAGAAGTTAAAAGGAGCTGTTTTCAAGAATCCTAAATCTATGTCTTCTTGTTCCTTTCTTGAATTCCAGGTTCCTGATGTGGGTTGTTTACTGTTTGGAGGACTGATTTTCAGAGACAAGTCTGGTTGAGCTGGGAATAGTTCCATTCTTGATTCTTGATTCTTTCTCAAACAAAAAAAACCCTCTTCCTTCTTCTTCTTCTTCTTGGTTGGAGCTTTGGGTGTTGGTGTTTAAGGTTAAATTTTGTGTCTTGCTTGGGATGGAGCTTCTTTGAGGAGGGTGTAGTTGCAGAGAAATTTAGGATAATATGTGTGTGTGAGAGAGATAGAGAGAAATAGAGAGAGAAAGAAAGAGATGCAATGACAAGGTATGAAGTGAATGGTTGTTTCTTTTGTGTGAAGTATATGTGAGAAAATGACACTTGATAAGAAGGTTAGAGAGGGTATAATGTCTCGTTTGTTTTTAATTTTTTTTTTAAAATAAGGAGAACTAACATAACACCCTACCATCGTAGTTATATTTTCTAGTTAAAACACTTTCATATAGAATCGAACCCGTAACCTAACTATTGGTCTATTTTAACAAATAAACTAAATTAAACTCAACAAAGCTAATTTATAAGTTTCACGATTAGACATATGTAACATATCAAACACCCTAACGAAATCTACATTATAGAAAAACATCACATATAATTAAGATAGAGAGATCATTAATCAATTATCAATCAAACTAACCTAAGCTAAGCTAGGTTTGATGTTTCTTTTGTGGACGTGGGGGGAGAAAAGATGAAAGAAAGAAAAGTAAGAAATAAAGATAGAAAAAAAAAAGAAAAAAAAAAGTAAAATGAATTTGGGAAAGAGGGAAAGAGAGATGAGGTGATGATTCCCCTTTCTTACTCTTTTCCTTTTCCTCTCCTTGTTTTTGTTTGAGAGAAGAAAAGGTGATTTTAGTGTAAGCTTTTAACGTGTGCATTTGTGCCCCTCAATAATAATCTCCTTTAATTTCAATTTCATTATTACTATACTCTTAATTAATTTTGATTTTCTAACTCATTATACAACTTCAATTTATAATAGTCTTACTTAAAAATAATTGAAAAATATAATGTTGTTGGGGGAATGATTTATCTTTTGTATATGTAGTTAATAAGAAATATATATATTTTTTCAAATAAGTTGATTTCAAGGATTCAAGTATTTCAAAAAAAAAATTATGAGGAGGATGCATAAGAAAACAAATGTAAGTTTCAAGAACATATATATATCTTAACCCACCACTTAGCCTGATTTGATTTTAATTTCTAATTATAGTAATTAAATAAAATTTTAAACTCTTTATTTATCTTCTTTTCAATTTTATTAATTTATAGCAATTACATAGTTTTTCTTAGAATTTTACTTTTTTGTAACTAGTCTGGATGTATGAAAACTTTAATCCATAACCTTTAGGATATGAGTTATGCCCTATACTATTTAGCTATGAAACTCTACTTTTTATAGAATTTTATTTTTATCAATTATCTTAAAATACACTGTAATTTCTCATTTTTAACTTCTTTGAGTTAATTATGACCAAAAAGATCACAAATTACCGAGTCTTCAAAATTCAAAACATTGATATTTGTGTTGATTTAAATCTCAATTTTATTCGTGGTAATCCTTTTTCCTTCTTTGATGCTCGTTTTGAGTTCTGTTTTTTTTTTTGAATTGTTGGCCATTTTTGTTTGTAATTTTTTATCATACATGTCATAACTTATCTTGAACAGTTTTTGTATAAAAAAAAATTACAAACATACAAATTTGAATTAATGAAATGAGTCATTTAAAAAAAAAATCATTCACAAAAGAGAAGTTAAGAACTTGAAAGGTTAAATATATTTGCACAATTAAATAAAACAAATTTCAAACCAAAATCATCCAAAGAGTGTCTATTTCACCCTTACCCTTTAACAATTTTTTTTATTTACAAAAGGGTAAAAAAGACAAGATCTTATAATGTTATCACATGATTAGAGACTAATTAATTCAATAGATTCCACTTATCTTGGACTGTTAGTCACAAATTGCTTGATTATTAAGGAAACCTATTATTTAATCAATAATTATAACTGTCTACAAGACGAGGGTAAAAAAGGTATATTCAAGTATTCAAACATATATATATATATATTTTTGTTTTGGGATTACATGAATATAATAAATATTTTACTGAAACCTAAGCAGTAAAAAAGTCAAAATTGCTTTGGTAATAGAAGTAAGGGTAAGAATGTCTTTTACTTGTACGGTGCTCCACAATCAGCTATGGGCTGTCCTAAATTTATTATGACTTTGAAATAAAATATAACTATTTTGGATTCGTACAGTTCAGGCTAGTTCGATTTTTTTTTTTAAATAATTAAAATTATTTAAAATGTAATTATTGATAATAATTGTAAAAATGTAGAGATTTTAACGATAAAGATATTAAAAAGTGTATTAGTATGTAGTGATAAAATAAAAAATATTAATTTAAAATAAAAGATATTTTAGTATTTTATTAATAAATAAAACGATTTAATAAATGTGAAGAAAATAAAATAATATTTAATTGAATTGAATTATTTTAATTAACTAAACAGAACAAACCCTTAATTTATTTCATTTTATAATTGAAATAATAATTTTAATAAATAAAATTAAACAATAAATTAGATAGTTTTAAAAATAAAAAATAAAAGTTAAAAAATTTAAGCGTATAAAATGCATACAACTTTAATTATTTAAATAAGTTAAATTATATTCAATGTTTAGTGAATAAATGAATCATGGTACTATAATTTAAAACAAAAGTAGTTAAATTTATTTTTTATTTGATAAAAAAAAATATAAATAAATGAACTATTTGATTTCATTTGGTTAAAATACAAATTTTGTGTTTGTGAAAAAAAAACGAACTATTGAGGTTGAAGAGGAAAAATTGTTATTTGGGCCTAGACTTCTATAAAACATGTAATTTGGCCCAAAAATAATAGGATGGTGAAAAGTTAATGTATATATTTTTTCTATTTCAACCCCCATCTCTTGAAGGATGAAGAATTTGATCACAATAATTTTCCGCCCCTCAAATGGTAAAATTCTTAATGGGAAGAATCATTTGGTAAAATCCTAATTATATGGTTTGTGTTATTAAATAATTAAACATAATCAAACAACATTTTATTTTATTTATTTATTAAAATATCACTCAATTCATTAATTAAAATATTTTATATTTAAAAAAATTAATTTTATTTTATCATTATATATTAATACATTTTAAATATTTAACCACCAATGTAGTGCAATGGTATGAGTTCACTAAACTAAAAGATCACGAGTTCGATTTCATTTGAAAACGATTTGAGTTAAAGCGGAAAGTCATAATTGTAGAGTGTTAGGTTAGTTCTCCTTAATTAAAAAATAATACTTTAAATTTTTTTAAAAAAATATACTCCTTAAAATCCCACTTTACTCTTTTTTTTTGTTGAGAAATCACAGAGAAATATTGTCATAATTAAAAATAAAAATATAACTTTCTCTAGTTGGACAATTTCCTTCAAGAAAAATAAGATAATTTGAATAATCATTTAATTTATAATGATTTTTTATTAGTTTTATGTGATTAATTTATATATATTCAAATATATGATATTTAAATAATATTAATTAAAATTTATTAATATATAATGATAAAATAAAATTTAAAATAAAAAATAAAAAATATTTTAATAATTTTTATGAGTTGATTGATATGATGAATAAGAGAAAGTAAAATGATATATTTTTAGTTAAGGTTATTGAAATAACCACAATCGAATAAGTAGTAATTAAGTTATTAAAAGTTGTGTTATTTGGTGAAAAGATGTAAAAAAATTAATAAAAATAAAATATTTTTTTAATATTTTATTTAATTAATTAATTAATTGATACAAAAATATATATATAAAGATAAAAATCTTTTTCATCTAATACCTAAGTAATAGAAGTTCACATTTTAACCAATAATTAAGATTGAGATATTAGTCTATGAAAAACAAATTAAAAGCAAAATAACAATAAATAAAAGAATTTAGAACAAAATAAATATTTTTTCTCACAAAATAATGACAAATCTACATCAATTGTAGACAAGACATCACGTCCTTGTTTTTATACGTCATGATTTATTGCATGTGTTTATTTATTTAAATTGTTTTTATGCTTTCTTTATTTATTCAGAATCTTGTATTGTCAATTTCTCATTTTCTATCATTGATTTTGTACATTCTTACTAAGAGGGTAAATAGAAAAAAAAAAATAGTAAAACTCATTTGTATAAATATAATAACTTTAAAATGAATAAAATTATAAAAGTTTAATCTAAGAAATCAAATGTCTTTAATTTATATTTGTACTAAAAAAGTGTTATAACCGTGAAATGATCGTGTTATTTTCTTCAAATAATAAACTCTACATTGAAACACAATTTTTATAAAAACTCGAAACAAAAACTCGTTTCTTAGTAGCTAACTCGAGGAAAATGAAACACTTGTCCACGTATTTCTCGTTTTCTAGACGTACTACACAAACTTAATATAACCTACATGAATGCTACTGCAAAACAAAAACATAACCCCACGGGACAAGGGTGTCACACTGTCACCGTCCTTATACAATAGATTGTATTAATTGAAAGTTTTTAATTTCAGACTAAAGTTTTACATATATGAAAATGCATTAATTAACTCACAAGTTCTTTTATTATAAGAAAAGTATGATTTTAGAAATATGTCTGAAATAATTATTGACTTGTTTAAAATTATTTATGAAATAATTTTTATTGAAAAACAAATCCTTACAATAATTATACCCAATAGAAACTAGCTAGGAACCCAGATATTTAGACATCTAAAAGTTTGATATATTTTTCGGTTCTAAAAAAATAGAGAATGACAAAAATCATTAATAAAACTTATTAAGATAATTTAAATGATAAGTGCTTATATAATAAATTAAATATCTTAATTTCGATTCTTACTCAAAACACTCTATAATACATTCAAATTCAAATATCTTACTTTGTACAGAGATTGTATTAAGAAAAAATTAAACTAAAAATAATAATTATAAAATAAAATACACTTTGAAATAATTAAACCTATGTCAATGTGCATGAAGTTTATTTTATTAAGCAGTTAGATGACTAATACATATAATTATTATTATTAATATTAAAATATTGAGATAGAAAAAAATTTAGTTGATAATAATTTTTTTAGTAAACCGGATTTAAGCCTAATACAACTCCTTTATAGATTCTTGCTTACATTCATACCTCCACATACATATTCATGTGATATTCAATCCGCAAGAACCACAATTCATCTCTATTTTCAATATGTGCGCATAAGCAAATGTATCCAAATACCGCGTTTAACCTATTGATCCACCAACATTGTGAGAGTCCCTCTTTACGGAGTGTCTCATCGCAATGATTTCCTTTAAGGGAAGAAAGACATAATGCAAAACAAGTTTGTTCTAAGGCATTAGTCTATGAAACATTCTTTCATCTCTAGATATGTTTCAAAAAAATTGTTCTATAAATCAAATGTTTGATGGAAAACATATAGTCCCACAACAACCAATATCTCTCACACTAGCATGTTGACAAATGACAACACCATAAAATTTGGGGATACAATGTTCCAAAATAATTCTATAGCACATCACAAGTCATTTAAACTCTTTTTTATATATATAAAATTGTTTTATCGAAACAAATCCCAGTCATCGAAAAAACAAAAAATAGTTATGACTAATAATTTTACATAGCATGTCCCATAAGGAAAACAAAATTTTCTATCAAACTCGCATATATTTTGCACAAAATTATTTTAGAAATAAATTTTGTTGAAGGTCATAATATATATTACATAAAAGAAGTCTATCATTGATACAATTATAAGTGATATTCTTCCCTTTAATCAAATGTAATATGATTAACTCGTGTAACTTACTTGTATTAAGTTGTAATTTAAATAGATAGTTTCATATATAATCAACCAAAATTTATAGTCAAAATAACATGTTGGATAAAAGTAATTTTCTAACCAATCTAGGCTAAGGATAAGTGTGAGTAAAAATATTTGTGCTCTCACAAATGACAGCTTACTCATTTTTGGAAAAAATTGCCAAATTAATACAACTAACCAATTTTATTTGAGCTATTCCCATTTAATTAAATACAAAAGGATTTCATGTCCCTACACAAGTATGGATGCTTGTTCACTTGTAATTAAGACTTTTTGGCCCTATGATATATATATTATTTCTTAATCAAAAGATGCCCTTAAAAATAGGGTAGTCTCAAATCATATGGGGACACCCAACATCATCCAAAACCCATATTCAAATAATTCAAACAATCAAAACAATTATATCAACTTGTTATATAAACAACAAAATTTATATGCTATACTAAATGAAAAAAGAAACTTAACTCATTCATCAATCAAGTCATAACAATGACATTTTTTTATTTTTTTTTTGTAACCCGAGTTTTATTGTCGGATTGACTAACATGTTTGGATTGAATGCAATTGGTGTAATTTATTTTGAAAGGACATTTTGTCTATCTCAACTCAATTTCTTTTGTTAGTCGAAGTTGAGATCATAGCATAAGTTCCAAGAACGACGCCCTTCTCTATTAACAATATATTGGACATCGGTCTACTTGTAAAACCTTGGTGAGTCTATATTTTATATAAAAAAAAGTTGCTTTAACAATTAGTAGTGTTTGGAATTGGTAAAATAGTATACCATAATAGAAACTTCTCCATGCTTGTACAAATGCAAGGAAAACCAATTAGAGAAGACTTTGGTTACCATTTAAAGCTCAAAATGGAAACAAAAAATTGACGAGTCATTTTGAGTTAGAATTAATTATGTATGATTTGTTTGTTAAAACATCTTGCCTTCATTATGCACCAACTAGGCTGACTAATAACCAAGTCGGTATGTTAAATCTTATTCAGTACTATTGATTAGATTTGGAAAGTTAGGTCACTATTAAGATATCCATTGTGACAAAATGCATTATTTATTTGTATTGGAATATAATTTAGCAACTGACTTTTCTTTTCATAACATTTTAAATTAGAATATTTATAGTAAATTTTTTCATATTTTGAAATAAAGGAGAGCTAGCATGACACTCCCACAATTATGACCCCCGCTTAAACTCAAAGCGCTTACAGATTGAATTGAACCCGTGAACTTTTGGTCTCTTAATCCGACTCTTACCATTGAGCTACCTTGATGGGGTTAATATTTAGAGTAAAAAATGGAGCAACAATGACAAGGACAAGGCATGAATAAGAAAAGCAAATAATAAAGGAGTAGAAGAACAAGTGAAAATCCGAACAAAACAAGACCAAAAGAGTGTCAATCATCATCTAAACCAAAAGAAGCCACCCAAAGACTAATGATGAGCTCATGTTAACTACCTCAAGGAGATCTAACCACTATATATATAGTTAGTACAAGACACCAATGAACATGGCACTTGTTGGGACTTGGGACTAGAATGCAAAATAATGAAACTGGTAATCAATATAGAAAAGTGATCATGGTTCTAAAACCGTGTGTTGACATAAGAGTATAACCTTCCTTATTGAATGTGTTAATTATGTTTTAACTCATTCGAGTAATTTATGTGACAAGATTTTGTTTATTTGATTTTCACTAAAATAATGCTATAAGTTGAAAATGAGGAGCATTATGTTTTGTTTTTTTTTGTTATCAGTTGGTTTTTGTCTAATGGTCACAAATGTCGGGATCTTTTGATTTATATTTAAATTATTTCAAATTAATTTATGAAAAATAGTGTCTTAAGTTATACTTATAAATGGTCTTTCTAATGATTCATTGTTTGGTTGTGAACTTCGCAATTAAATTAAATGAGATCAATTAAATGAATATTAACATTTTAGAAAAAGAACATCTACTAAACGATGATATAAATTATAACATCTAAAATACTTAAAGTTGGGGTGTTTTTAATAATGAATTAAACCTGAGAAGCCTCTTAAACAAGATTTTTCTATATGAGTTATCCAGTTGATTTCAAAAAAGAATACTATAAGAAGTTTTAAAAAATATAACATTAAAAAAACCAATATATATAATATGATAAAATTTATAGTCTTTTAAGCATACCGAATAAAAACAATACAAAATACGAGTGTTCACATTGTCACCAAACACACCAAAATTCAACAAGATTAACAATTTGGGAGTAATAATAAAAAAAATCATAAATAAAAAATGCTTATAAACTAAACAAGCTCCGAGAATATATTATTTCTCATTCTAATCTACATCACAAATTAAAGTAATAAAATTTATAAAGTTAATATACAAACACTATGGGTACTAAACAAACATATAAAAAATAAAGAATTAGAGAAGAATGCAATAAATGAGATTCAAATATGACATTGTTATTTGGGATTTCAACATTGGGAACCAAATAATGTTAGGACAAAATATGCCACTTAATTTATGTTAAATTTAGCCCTTAAAACATGTTAATCTTCACGTAGATCCATCCACAGCACGTACACAAACAAATAAGTAGAGAAAGTTTATGGGTATGTGTGAAGAAATGAATATATAAAATCATCAAACCCTAGAATTAATGGTACAAATTACTAAATAGTGGGATTAATGTCAACTATTCATCGGTAATGTCAAAATTAATTAGAGAGCTAACAAGAGATAGGATTGGAAGCATCTTCTTTGGTCTGCACAAGGAATTAAATGAACAATTCAATTTTTAATATCTCAGATTCCCTAGACAAATGGTTTATAATGTTAATTTTAGGTCAATCACGAATCTTACATTAATTAACTATTTATTAATATGCATGTGGATTTATGTTAAGGGTCTAACATCAATTCTCTTCCATTACTTTTCTTTGATCTAAATAATCTATTGAAAAAAAAATGAAATTAGGCAACAATAACAAAATATAATTAAAAAACTTACAAATTAGCAAACTTTGACGCAAACAATCAAAACAATATAAATACAACATTAAAGAGTATTATCCGACAGAGTAATCGGTCCTCAACGGAATTCATCAACTCTCTTAGACAAACTCAATATAATAGCATTAACAATGAATCACATTTATTTTTATTGCTGTCGAGTTTTTTTTTTAATTTCTTTACCATTAGATGATTCTCGAAAAGATAAAAATGATGGATGCCGAATTTAGGCCCACTGTCTCTGCATCAGCCAAAGAACACATAATGGAACATCTCAAGTCTCAACCATTGACTATATATGCAAACTTATTATATATATAAGCATAGAATGTTGAGAATTTTGAAACTTTTGTATTTGGTTGTTGTTGTTTTGTGAAATAAGCTTTGGTATAAAGAAATATATTTAAAATTGGATTTTTATTATATATAATCTATAAGGTTTAGCACAATATACATTAACTTTTTAATTATCCCAGTTCCATTGATATCATTGGTAATATTAGTGTGTATTTTTCATCATCTCTAAAAAAATCTTTATAATTTGGTATTTGATAAATGCATATGGGTCAAGATGTTCTTTAGGTCTACAAAGTAGACCACATTTTATTTTAGACCCACAAAACATGAATGCATACAAACTGGTCTTTTTTATAGATGGACCCCAAAAAATTGAATCAAATTAAATGAAAATATATATAGTAGTTGAGTTTGAATGTGACTAAATTAGTATTACATTTCACAGTTATGGTTATTTTTATTTAAGACATTTTAAATAAGAATTAAATTCGTAATTTTTGATATCATAGAAATCACTATTGTCATTTGAACTATCTTAATATGTTAAAATCAACACCGTAATTGTCATATAAACAAACATTTTTACTCTTTTCTATATAATGATAATGACCTTTACATAGCAATGAATTTGAGGCATTTTCAACCCAAAAAAATGAAATGAGGACTATTCTTATTGTCTTTTTCGACAAATAATTGGGCATGGAATATCTGATGTGAACTTAAGAAAATAAAATAAAATTTTAGCAAATCTAATATTGTTAGATGATAAAGATTTGGTGGATGTAAACTTTTTGTGGTATGTTTGGTATCATTCAAAGGTATTGGTTCCCACACAAAGCAAAAATACTAATGGTCTCTTCTTTGCCTTTTGCTTTCCTATTCTACTACTTTTGTTGACAATGGGATCATAGGGTGGGGGATATAATTAAGTGAGACTCAACTATTACAAGTTTGGCTCATTAGTTGTATTGTATTATCACTTTCAACTTGTTTAAGCATGTCTTCTTTTTCATTTTTAGAAAAGAAACATGCTTGAATACTTCATTTATAATGCTTTAAGAATAGTTAGAGTCGAAAAGATTAGAGATTGCTTAGAACAAAATCAAATAGTGATATTCAAAACATTCCATTATTATATACTTTTAAGACCCATTATAATTTTAAATGATCAATATAAAAGAAGATTGCAATTCTTATATTCTCTTTTTTCTTTTTTTATTAAGAAAAACTAGTATAACACTCCATAATCATGATACTCCGCTTTCCTTTAAAGCGTTCCGCTTACCTCCATTTTCCTTAATATGTATTTAAGCCCTTCACACGATCTTAGGCTTTGGCACAACTGAAAAGATTGAAATGTCTTATTTTTCTTTTTGTGACCCGGGTTTACTCTCGAAAGTGGTTAGAATGACTCATCGCAGTTATAACCTCGTTTAGTTTATATAGTGCATTTTTAAGTAGAAATCGAACTTTGAGTCGAATGTTATTAATGTTTTGGCCTTTTGATATTGTCCATTGTTCACCTTGAACAAGATTCAATTAAAAAAACATGGGTAAAAGTGAGATTTTCTCCTTTCTGGTATACATGGAAAGATTTTTCATGGTTTAGAACATTGGTGAGCCTCATATATTGTTTAATAGGGAACAACTAAAAAAATGTCAAATGTTAGGTTTATGTCATGTCCTATAAATATGTATAGTGTCTGCAGGTGAAACTTAATCCTATGTAATTTATGGCACTGACATAAGATGTTTGGTCCTTATTCATTGCGACCGACGACGAGTCCCACATATTTTTTTTCTTTTGGTAAAAGAAGTGTGGTTATTTTGGTAAAAGTTTGTGTTAATGAATCCATACAATTAAGTTTTCGATTGCGAAGTATTTAAAGCGATATTATCTTCTCTTCATCAATCCAATGATTTCAAATCTAAATTAAGTAGAAAAAAAAAAATCATAAATCTCTTTGCTTATGCTTTTTTTTTTCTATGATTATAAAAGCTCAAACTTTACACTTAAGAATGAAATGGTGTTGGTGACTCAGAAAATACCTCCTGAAGAAGAATGATGAACAAATTCTTCTTTTGATGACAAATGGGTAGAATAACACTTTATTTAACATATTAGTAGAGTGATGTTGAATTCTTTCTAACAAAGGTGAGAAAGAATGTTTCCTTCTATGAACAAAAGAACATTTTGCATTAACATAAATATACTTTGACTACACTTCAAAGCAAAGCAAAAGATTTTCCATTATCATATCCCCACACTTTTAAAAGTGAAAAATTCCTCTCTTTTTTCTTCTTATCATATCCTTAATTGTAGGACCAAAGATTAACAATAATCACAAAAGATATTCATAGACATAATGAATCTTTTCAAAGATAATTGGAAACCCATGCAAGTATATATGCCCCCTTTTAATTTCAAAAGTTTTCTTTTTATCATATATCTCGAGTTTAATTTTCACTAAGAACGTTCATGAACATGCAATGAAAATGAACCCAATTTCCTTTGATTAAAGTCATGAAAAGGTACAAGAAACCAATTGGTACAAAAAGAATGGCAATTAACATTAGAAACAGAGGAGGCAGACAAAACGTGTGAACAATAAGACTGAAATAACACTAGAAAAATCAGATAAGAATCATGTGGGATTTCTTTTAAGACTGTTAGGTAGTAGATAAACAACTGGGTGATGATATTTTTACATCATCAAACTTTACGACTAAAAAACCCCGAGGAAAAACAAAAAAATTCTACGATCTGCTTGCTTTTGCGAGAAAAGGAGAAAGGGCTTCCAGCCAAAGACTGAAAAACACCCCAGCTTGAGAACCCTCCCAATAATAAGAATCAAGAGAGGCCTGCCTGCAAATAAAGAATGTATTAAATCAAATTTCCTTCTTTTTTTTACCTAAACTTGGGTTAATGATCATCATATCAATATGCTGCTGCTGCTTTGCTCCTCAAAATGAATAATATTTCCTTTAGTTGTTGTGTTAGATCAGACTAATTCCATTTCCAGATTCTATCAACCTAAAATCTTCGACCCTAAAGCTGTTAGACCTCTGACTTTTACGCGCTTTGGTCCAATCTCTTCTTTCTCCTCCTCTTTGATTCTCTTTAATTTAATCGAGACTGGAATGTTGGGTCTCGGAATCTTGTCCCTCCTACTATTGAGGTATTCTCTAGAACTACTGCTGCTTAAGAATGGGTCATTTTTTGTAGAGCCCATCATTGGTCGATCGACTCTTTCCTCTGATTGTAGTCCTTTTAGTCTTTTTTGCCCATCCTATACAAATATAAGAAACATACATTTAGTTAGACCACATTATCATCCAAATACTCTAATTTTTATTGACCCTATTGTCTTTTCCTGAATTAACGACACTTTGTACTTAGTTTGCTGTATTACGATTCGTTCATGTCAAATTATATACCTGATGCTGGAGTCTTGTGAGTAGAGAATCATTAGCATTTCTTCTCTGCTCCAGTTTAAGTGAAGAACGACGTTTAACCCTGAACATCTCTGAATCAGACTCGTCACTCTCTTGATTTGTGAGAGGTTTAATCTCCAAATCTTGATAACTTTGTTGAGACCTGGGAGGTTTTGATAACACTTTTGATCCATTGTCTCCTAAGCTCAAGTTAGCATGACCCTGAACAAAAAAATAAAGTGGGGTCAACAAACATAAACAACAAGCATATACCAAAAAAAGACTAGAAAAAATTATGTTGAATATTATTACATTAGAGCAATGAGTTAATGCAGAAGAACAATGAGAAGAATCCAGAGCATCATTTCCAGAGCTTCGAGTACTATTGATCTCACAATAAGGAGAATACCCATCTTGTTCAGCATTTGGGAATTTGCTCAATAAATCAAAGTAATCATTGTTATTGTCTCTAAACGGCGGTT
Organism: Impatiens glandulifera; assembly: GCF_907164915.1. Taxonomy (NCBI): domain Eukaryota; kingdom Viridiplantae; phylum Streptophyta; class Magnoliopsida; order Ericales; family Balsaminaceae; genus Impatiens; species Impatiens glandulifera. Next base: position 4,350,405 of record NC_061867.1, on the reverse strand, counting down.
GAATCTCAGATATCACATCCTCTTCCAGTTCAAACTTCTTGACTGCATCTTCCATTTCCACAATATCTTCCCTTGTATAAAGAGTAAGCTTCTTCCCACATTGGCAGCTAGATATAGAATGTCGAAGGCATACAGGGAGTAAGCAAAAACTGCAATCGAGAAACGCTACGTAACAATCGCGTTTGCATAAGCTGCATAGAACAGTTCCGTGGGAAATTGTAGAGACGTCAGCGTAAGACCCTGATTTCATAAGACACCATCGTGCTCGATGCTGGAATCTCATCAATTTTGCAAATGAAACTTTAACTACTTTATGATGTATTAAATCCAAAGATGATGGCGATGATAACGAGGATGATGATGAATTATTGTGAAGCAGCATAGCCTCTTTGCATAATAGTTCTTCGTGTGGGAGGAGAGGTATCCTGTTAAGAAGAGCATAACGTCGGCTAGCAACTGAACCTAAGGGAAACCAATCTCCCATTGCAAAATTAACTGCTTCACCACAATTAAACCCTGAGATACAGAATAAGGGGTGTCATTGGTAATATACATAAATTAAGCATCTATGGCAGTGTTGATAATTGTTATCTAAATCACTTTTAAGTTTAAAAAAAAACATGAAAATCTAGCTTAAATCGTTAAGCTATGAATTAATCAAATTATGTTATATTACAATGATAGAAATAGTCTTTAACTATGTTACTAGTATTAGTTCCACGTTTTGTCAAATCAACTTACATATACTTAAAGTTCATATACTTCATTTGGATTATTTATCATTTATTTTTTAGACACGTTACTAATTTGTCACTTAAAAGTAATATTCAGCACTAGCAATTAATTTTTAATTTGATAAAACGCACCCATAAGACAATTTTACCTATCTATATACATCTTACCGCAACTAAACCCTGCATGACATGCCCTAGGGAAGGTTGGCAATACAAAAATTAAGCATACAAGGCAGTGTTGCCAATAAATCTAAAATCACTCCATTCTTTACATTCAATAAGCTAAGGACTTAACTCGCTATATAGCACACAAGTTCACTTTAACCACCTTTAAATTAATCAAATAGTTTTGGTTCCACATTTTATTAAATCCACTCATATACTTCCATTTATTTTTAGACACCAACAAATTTGTCACTTAAATTCAATACTCAGCATGAACACTTACCGTGACTAAATCCTGAATGATATGCCCTAGGGAAGGTAACTACAAAATCCCCGGCTTTTGTACAGCCTTGTAGACAGGAACTTTGTGGTCCCACAAATATTTGGGGGGAATAATGTTGTTTTCCCCAAAAGAACATCAAACGCTCCATCCTCTCCATCAGATGACAGAATATCACGGTTATAAACATGCTCCTTTACCACATTTTCAAAATTTAATGCCATGTGACCAGGAACACCATAACCAAGTTTTAGCTGCCCCACAATGATGATAATTTATACTGCAAATATTTGAAAATAACAAGGTATAAATATTTTCTCTACAATGGCAAAGTTCCAAATTATATTTACTAGTCCACGGCTGCCTTTTGTTTGTAAAATCTATAACTAAACAAAATCTATACCTGTATAAGTAATGATCCTCTACGTGCCATGCAAACATACTGAACAGCATTCCAATGTAGAGCATCGGTTCAGTAACTCCCTAAACATAAACCAAAATACCAATTAGGATAATTGTATATGACAAGTAAAAGGAATCAAGACAAAAGTATATTTACCGGAATTGTTGTTTCTAGCAGACGAAGGATAGATTTGGGAGCCGAGAAAGTTTCTGAAATCATAACACAATAAAGCAAAATATTAGAAGATTGATTGACAACATATGATATGTAAGGAATAGAAAAAAAGGACACCTTCAGATTCCATTTGCTTTTTCCAAGCTGATCATCAGGAGAAGATGAAAAGGCACTACCATCAACATCACAAGCATATTCAACACTTTCTGTCTTCCCACAAGATATTTCATTCCAAAATTCTCTTTCCATATAACTGTCTGGAAGGCATCCAGAACTACAATACCTACGAGTAAAAACCTTGTTTGCCATCTTCTCAAAATCTCGGAAGGTGTAACTTCTGAAAAGAAAAAAAAAAACATATCAATAATTGAAATTCAGCAATAACTTACAAACTTTCTTATTTGGCATGAAACACCACCTTCCACTCATGAAGAAAGTAACCTTATCGGCAGTATTCCCATTCAGCAAGACGAAGAGGTTGCACTCGAGTTTTAAATTTGAAACCAACTTTCTCTTTCATTAATACCATTCCAGCAGGCACAGAAGCGCTAAATGGGGAAACAATCTTGCATATGCCTGACAGATAAGAGCAATAATATGAGAAATCTTCACATCATTTCAGCAGGACAGAATGTCTGTCGATGGAGGAAAATGTTGGGGAAAATGGAAAATATATACATGAATTCTTCAGTCAGATCAAGAATACACATTATAACTCTCAATCAAATTAAATAAGATCTAATATGAGCAAATTTTGTATCACATATAATTGACAGTATGGTGTCATTTGTTTCATGTGGTTCAAAATCGAAAAGAAACATATAGATCAAAACAAGTGTAAATGAAAAGAACATACCAAATCTAGAGGCCACGGGAGCAATCTTTTGCAAATAAATCAAGGGATCTTGAAATTCCTCTTTACTTGGATAGTAGACAGGACACTCTGGAATCTTTTCTGTCCATTCAAGACTGTTTAGGTCAAACTTAGAAACATCACACTTGGGAAACACACGATTCTCATTGAAGCTCCTGCTGATTGAGAAAAGTCTGCACTTTTATGTAATCTTACACCACATGGAGAAGGACCCCTTAAGGAATCCCCTCCACTTCGATTCATATGTTGCTGACACATATAGCATCAGTGAATTCTCTGAATTAAATCGCTGAAGTCTTTTACTCTTCAAATATTCTAATCTAGCTTCTCTAGACATACAAACCTTTCCCTCAACCTGGAAACCCAACAAACAAAATCATTTTAATATATATGCACCACTACCTCCATCTAAGACTATGGTAATGAGACAAAATCAAATGCAATAACATATAATAAAGTACTATCCTCTAATTGATCCTGATTTACAATGAATCTTCCAATAAGATCTCACAGATACATTGCCTTATGGGATTAGCTCACTTTAAATCTTCATTGGTAAACATTAATTGCAATTATTTTCCCAAAAAAAGAAAAACTACAATTTCATTTATACAAATGGCAGCAAATATCATATCATAGGCAGAATCAAGTAAAAACTAGTTGGATCCTCCCAAAGAGCATCTGGAAGCAAGAAAGTATAACTCTACAAGAATGGGAAAAGACAACAGCATGCATACAAAGGCTTCATCAAATAAGCCCCAGATTCAACCATGCCCTGCCTTATCACATTAAACAATTAAACTCATAGATGATATTGTTACTATTTTTTGTTTTGTTTTTCTATGGTAAGGAATATGATGTGAATCCCAAACCATAGTTTATAGAACAGGAATAACTGTAAATCTATATATTGTAAAACAGTAGTCAATAATACCTGAGTTCAAAGGATAGAATAAACTTTCCCACAAAAGAAGCAATGCACAGCCAATTGTTAAATAAAAATATGATTTCTTTTCTATAAGCACATCACCTAAAATATTATGTAATTATAGATCACAGCTGGATAGAAATAACATTAAAACCTAATTCCATGAATTGGTCAACCATAAAAATAAGTTACAATAGAAAGTAAATATGAAAATTCAACACAAACTAAACCTAAATTCTTTACATAGTCAACAAACTGAAAATCATGTCAAAGATAAATTACTCACAGCAAACAGATTTACATGTTTACAAGCCATCTACAAAACAGCATTACTGAATAGAATCAATCAAATCAATAATCGGATTCATATTCGTAGATCGAATCGATAGAAAAGCATAACAGATTAATCGATCATGTAATAAAGAGAAGTAAAACCTAAAAAAGGAAAATAAATTATACAGATTAAGAAGATAAAAAGAACGAAATCAAAAGTGAAGTTCATAGCATTAACGAATGAAGAGGAAAACAGAAATGTATGAATAATAAAGCGAATGATTCACCATTTCATCACGAAACGCCTCGGTCGTGTTCTTCTCTCTATCTTTGTCGCCGAGAAGAGGAATCCGTAGAAATAACCCCTAGAAAGTTCAGATCCACTGCAGTATGGTGGAACCGCCGGCGAGAAGTTGGAAGTTTTTAGAGAGAGAAAGATGATGAAGGAAGGTGTGAACAGTAGAGGAAATCCACAAGTATGGCTTTAGAAAACCGAAAAAAGATGAAAGAGAAGATAATTTATAGGTTGTATTATAAATATATTTTTACTTTTTAATTAATTAATAATAGTATAGAATAATAATAATAATAATAAATGAAAGAAACCAAAGAAGCGTGAAGGAAAGTGGTGGGTTGAGAGAGGTTGGTTCAACCAACGCCTTGCCGGCCCAAACGCGTTAACAACTTCTAAAAAACCGTTCCATTATAATTCCGTGTATTACCCCTACACTAACTATTAAATTACATAATTTTACAATTTTATTATAATAATAATAATTCTAGAGCTTGTTTGATATTAGTTTTTTTTTCTTTTCAAATATTATTATTTGATGTAAAACATGTTTCTTTGGGTATTATGATTTTTTTTTTTGAAATGTTATAAAGATTAAATTATGTATGGTTTAGTTTTTTTTTATTTTTCTAAATGGTCCATCTAAATTAAAAATGATAAGAATTGTTTAAGCAACGATAAAACATGATATGAACATCCCCTCTTTTAGTCTAGCGGCAATAAGATGTGGATATTTCAGTCTCTCAATACCTAAGGTCCTGAGTTGGCAAGTTATGCGTTTGGTTTAAAAGGTTAAGTGTGTTTGCGGGTTATGTGCATAATTTGTTGTCTCACATTTTTAAAATATGATATGAATAATATATATATATATATACAATCACTTTGTCTAATAGGTTCTCGAGAAGAACGTCTACTGATACTGGCTTTTTGTAATAATTTTAAAAAACGGTTAAAATATTATGAATGATACTCATCGGATGACTACGATCATTGGTTTAAAAGGTTAAGTGTGTTTGCGGGTTATGTGCATAATTTGTTGTCTCACACTTTTAAAATATGATATATATATATATATATATATATATAATACAATCACTTTGTCTAATAGGTTCTCGAGAACGTTACTGATACTACTGGCTTTTTGTAATAATTTTAGAAACGGTTAAAATATTATGAATGATACTCATCGGACGACTACGATCATTGAAAGTTCGACAATTTCTTTTCAACTAGATAAATCCATCGGAAAATAATTGGGATAGTAACTCATCTTATATATAAGTCGCATCCATTCAAATGAATTTTTAGTAATATTCATAAAAGACTTCAAATACTTAGTCATCACTCGACAATACAAAAATATGTGAGTTGTCGATTTAACATACTCGTGACACATACGACAACGACTTACCACAATTTAACATTTTTTTCATACACATCTCCGTAAAAATTTCAATGTGAATAGCGTTTCATCCAATAACGATATTTTTTATGAAATGTGTTTAGTTTTTATGTGAAATACTTATAACCAAATTCACTAACTTAATTCAATTGCATTGTTATTCTTCTCAACAAACTCCATGAATTAACTTTGTTTAAATTTGTGAATTGAATAGACTGAGTCACCGAGATGAGGGATGACTGTGACCATTTTTCTATTTAGGAATATCCACAAAGTTGATAATTGTCCTTCTTTTTGTCATTCTTTCCTTTCATTTTTTTTCAATTATTCTTTAATGATTAATTTAAACCCATAATTATATAATTTTTGAAGAAAAAAATGTATATGAGAATATAATTATTAATTCAAAATATTATTAGTTGATTTTATTATTTGAATTTAAATTATCACAATAATCTAATATTTTTTGATATATTTTGTTATTTGGACAGAATATATTAATATTATATATATTCTAATTGGAGTCATCCTCAAAATTACAATCTTTTAAATAAAATTTTATCAAATAAAGATTTTTCATTAGGATTTGTTCATAAAATGTCTTAATGTGATAATATGTAAAATTGTCTTAGTGTAATAATATGTACATATATTGGAAATGCATCAACAAGTAAGGAAACGAATTAGCCTTGATATAAGAACTCATTTATACAAAATTTTGCCATTTAATGTTGATAATAATACGGTTAAATACAATGGAATTAGAAAAACTCAATCTAAAACCGTAATAACTCATGAAAATATATAGTTAATTTATTGCTATAAAATGTGTTAAACATAATCAATGGTGTACTCATTTAAAAGATTAAAGTTATTTGTTACTATAAAATGGTCAAAACAGAATCAATGATACAATGACAAAAAATTATTAAAAATAAGGTTTCAAATTAGTTACATGTTGATTGCAGTAGGGAATCCATAAATAAATGTATTAGAAACTAATTTTATTATAAACATTTAAGGGTTTAGAAGTTCATTTAAAGATGTTTATATACAACAAAAAAAAAAATTGTTTCAAACGAGAATCAGTAGTACACAGACAAGAGACTTGAAATAAGAGGCCTCCAAGTTCGAGACATGTTGAAAACATTTTGATTGAAGTGAGAATTCTTCACAAAAATTCACAAATTAATTAAATGCTTTCAATATGAATCGAAACCTCAAACGTTAAGTGGTTTAGCTACCACTTAATTCAAGTCTCTTCCCACTGAACTACCAAGACTGGTTGTTTAAAAATTCAATTAGTATACGTGATAACGCTTTAAATATCAATACATGTAAATAAATTGAGTTTTTTAAGAGTTAAAAAAGATTCGGAAATCAAATAATTAAAAGATGAGAATCTAAAAATATATTCAAATTAAATGGTAACAAGTTATATAAGTTAATATATAATTAGAAATCCCTTCTTCTAGCCTAACGACAATACGAGGTGGATAATAACCTTAAGTTCTTGGGTTCGAGCCCGTTCTGCGTTTGTTTTAAATGGTTAAGTGTGTTTGCGGGCTATATATTTGATCCGTTATTCCATTTTTTTTCTAGCAAAACGAATAATTCTAATATTTTAAGGTTTATAAGTTCATTTTAAAGATGTTTATATACAAAAAAAAAAATGTTTCAAAACGAGAATCAATAGTACACAAACAAGAGACTTGAAATAAGGCCTCAAGTTCGAGACATGTTGAAACATTTTGATTGAAGTGAGAATTCTTCACAAATTCACAAATTAATTAAATGCTTTCAATATGAATCGAACCTCAAACCTTAAGTGGTTTAGCTACCACTTAATCCAAGCCTCTTGCCACTAAACTACCAAGCCTGGTTGTTTAAAAATCCAATTAGTATACGCGGTAACGCTTTGAATATCAATACATGTAAATAAATTGAGTTTTTTAAGAATTAAATAAAGATTCGGAAATCAAATAATTAAAAGATGAGAATCTAAAAATATATACAAATTAAATGGTAACAAGATATATAAGTTATATATAATTAAAAATCTCTTCTTAGTCTAGCCACAATAAGAGGTGGATAGTAACCCTAAGTTTTTGGGTTCGAGCCCGTTCTGCGTTTGTTTAAATGGTTAAGTGTATTTACGGGCTACATATTTGATCCGTGTTCCATTTTTTTTTCTAGAAACCGAATAATATAATATTTAAGGTTTATAAGGTTCATTTTAAAGATGTTTATATACAAAAAAAAAAAAATGTTTCAAAACGAGAATCAATAGTACACAAAACAAGAGACTTGAAATAAGGCCTCAAGTTCGAGACATGTTGAAAACATTTTGATTGAAGTGAGAATTCTTCACAAATTCACAAATTAATTAAATGCTTTCAATATGAATCGAACCTCAAACCTTAAGTGGTTTAGCTCTAAACCACTTAATCCAAGCCTCTTGCCACTGAACTACCAAGCCTGGTTGTTTAAAATCCAATTAGTATAAGCGGTAACGCTTTGAATATCAATACATATAAATAAATGAGTTTTTTAAGAGTTAATAAAGAATTCGGAAATCAAATAATTAAAAGATGAGAATCTAAAAAATATACCAAATAAATGGTAACAAGATATATAAGTTAATATATAATTAAAATCCCTTCTTCTAGTCTAGCCACAATAAGAGGTGGATAATAACCCTAAGTTTTTGGGTTCGAGCCCGTTCTGCGTGTGTTTTAAAATGGTTAAGTGTGGTTACGGGCTACATATTTGATCCTTTGTTCCATTTTTTTTTTTAGAAAACCGAATACTTATAATATTTTAAAGTTATAATCTCATTTCAAAGATGTTTATATAAAAAAATATGTTTCAAACGAGAATCAATAGTGCACAAGCAAGAGACTTGAAATAAGGTCTCAAGTTCGAGACATGTTGAAAACATTTTGATTGAAATGAGAATTCGTTCACAAATTCCAAATTAATTTAAATGCTTTCAATATGAATCGAACCTCAAACCTTAAGTGGTTTTAGCTACCACTTAATCCAAGCCTCTTGCCACTGAACTACCAAGCCTGGTTGTTTAAAAAATCAATTAGTATACGCGGTAACGCTTTGAATATCAATACATGTAAATAACAGAGTTTTTTAAGAGTTAAATAAAGATTCGGAAATCAATAATTAAAACATGAGAATCTAAAAATATATTCAAATTAAATGGGTAACAAGTTATATAAGTTAATATATAATTAGAAATCCCTTCTTCTAGCCTAGCCACATAAGAGGTGGATAATAACCCTAAAGTTTTGGGTTCGAGCCCGTTCTGCGTTTATTTAACTGGTTAAGTGTGTTTGCGGGTTTACATATTTGATCCGTTGTTCCATTTTTTTTCTTCTAGAAAACGATAATTCTAATATTTTAAAAGTTTATAAGCTCATTTCAAAGATGTTTATATAAAAAAATATGTTTTTAAAACGAGAATCAATAGTGCACATAGCAAGAGGACCTTGAAATATAAGTCTCAAGTTCGAGACATGTGAAAGCATTTTGATTGAAATGAGAATTCGTCACAAATTCACAAATTAATTAAATGCTTTCAATATGAATCGAACCTCAAAACCTTAAGTGGTTTAGCTACCACTTAATCCAAGCCTCTTGCCACTGAACTACCAAGCCTGGTTGTTTAAAAATCCAATTAGTATACGCGGTAACGCTTTGAATATCAATACATGTAAATAAACTGAGTTTTTTAAGTGTTAAATAAAGATTCAGAAATCAAATAATTAAAAGATGAGGAATATAAAAATATATTCAATTAAATGGTAACAAGTTATATAAGTTAACATATAAATAGAAATCTCCTTCTTCTAGCCTAGCCACAATAAGAGGTGGATAATAACCCTAAGTTTTTGGGTTCGAGCCCGTTCTGGGTTGTTTAATGGTTAAGTGTGTTTGCGGGTTACATATTTGATCCGTTGTTCCATTTTTTTTCTAGAAAACGAATAATTTTAATATTTTAAAGTTTATAAGCTCATTTCAAAGATGGTTTATATAAAAGAATATGTTTCAAACGAGAATCAATAGTGCACAAGCAAGAGACTTGAAATAAAGTCTCAAGTTCGAGACATGTTGAAAGCATTTTGATTGAAATGAGAATTCGTCACAAATTCACAAATTAATTAAATGCTTTCAATATGAATCGAACCTCAAACCTTAAGTGGTTTAGCTACCACTTAATCCAAGCCTCTTGCCACTGAACTACCAAGCCTGGTTGTTTAAAAATCCAATAGTTATACGCGGTAACGCTTTGGAATATCAATACATGTAAATAAACTGAGTTTTTTAAGAGGTTAAATAAAGATTCGGAAATCAAATAATTAAAAGATGAGAACCTAAAAATATATTCAAATTAAATGGTAACAAGTTATATAAGTTAATATATAATTAGAAATCTCTTCTTCTAACCTAGCGACAATAAGATGTGGATAATAACCCTAAGTTTTTGGGTTCGAGCCCGTTCTTGCGTTTTGTTTAAATGGTTAAGTGTGTTTGCGGGTTACATATTGATTTGTTGTTCCATTTTTTTTTCTAGAAAACGAATTCGTTCTAATATTTTAAATTTATAAGCTCATTTCAAAGATGTTTATATAAAAAAAATATATGTTTCAAAACGAGAATCAATAGTGCACAACAAGAGACTTGAAATAAGATCTCAAGTTCGAGACATGCATTTTGATTGAAATGAGATTTCGTTTTAAATTCACAAATTAATTAATGTTTTCAATATGATTCGAACCTCAAACCTTAAGTGGTTTAACTACCACTTAATCCAAGCCTATTGTCACTGAACTAGCAATCCTGGTTGTTTAAAAATTCAATTAGCATATGCGGTAACATTTTGAATTTCGATACAAATGTAAATAAAGTGAGTTTTTAAAAGTTTAATAAAGATTTAAAAATCAAATAAATAAAACTGAGAATCTAAAAATATATTCAAATTAAATGCTAACAAGCTAATAAGTTAAATATATAATTAAAAAATTATTTAAATATATTCTGATAATTAATCAAGCCTTCTGAATATCCCATGAATTGATTAGTATAAAATAATAAATGTAGGCATGTTATAAAATAAGTTTATTATAATGGAGATTGTATACACAATTTTATTTTTTAAGTATATATTTATTTAAAAACATAATTAATAAAAATAATATTTCTAAAAAATAAATATTTCTAAAAAATAAATAATAAAAATCATCCCAAAATTTGAAACAAACAAGGCCAGATAACGTGAGCATAAATGAAGGGTAACCGTGGGTCCCACTCTATAGGCTAGGGTTAGGTAATAGCAGTTCGAGTATATATTTTATTTTATTTATTTTATTTTTATTTATTCATTTTATTTTATTTTTAATTTAAAATTATTAGGAGGAAGTTGGTCTAATCATTAGTTTTGAACAGTCCGGTTCGGCTTTCCTTTTCACTTTCTTCTTCAATCTATCGCTTTCTTCAGTCATCCCCCGACCCGGTCTAGGTCTACAAAACCGCCAGCCAGTCAACGTTTCAACGCGGCTCGGCTTTCACAGCTTCTCTGTTGGTCAATAAATATTCTATTTTATTGCTTTTTAAATTTATTATATTTTATTTAAATTTTCTTTATTTTATGTAAATATATAATAAAAAATATAGTATTTTGAAAATAGTCAATCAAAACCTTTTATACTGCACAAAAATATGTTTTAGGGTTAAGAATGATTTAAAGAGAAAAATATATCGAAAGTGAAAATCTTGACTGACATGTGAACTTTATATGTTAAAAAAAATAAAAAATAAAAAATATTAATATATAATGATAATTTTTGTTAGTGGTCAATCGATATCAGTATATTCATATTTGTGGGTATAGATTGTCGATTGTCAGGCATTGATATTTTTAATTAGGTTCGAATCGGATATGGGAAGAGAAAAAAAGTATTTAATCAGGTTCGGGGTCAGGATCGGAGATGAGAATAATGCGACCTACTTTAATAATATTAAAAATAAAATATTTTTTATTTAGGTTTAATTTGTGGTCATTCAAATATGGGGTTTATTTTATTTTTTTAAGCTAAAACCAACAGGCTTAAGTAAATGAGTTTGGTTTTGAATAACAAAATAAGACCTAAAATTCATGTTATCCTAAATGGCAGGATTCATTAAGATTTTTAATAATGTCATATCTTTTTGTTAACTGAATCTATGTGAATATATTGTCTTTATGCATGCATTAAAATATTTATTTAATTTTTTAGATAAGTTATCCTGCAAAATTAATTTTAGACCTGTTTTCTAGAATATAATATAGCTTATAATTTTTTTTAAAGAAATCTAATAGAATCTCAACAATAATTATGATTTCATGTTCTATGTTTTTCAATAAAAAATAAATATATAATTTTACTCTTTTAAACGAAATAAAGTTTATTTATTTAAAACATTCTAGAGTAGTGAGATATAAATAATCGATTAAAAAGACCAAAATATCTTTTTATCTGATTAATTTAAAACATCTCGAATATATATTATTAGTTAACACGAATTTAATATATGCTACATTCAATACGTGAATTTAAGGTCTTAATATTGTATAACCATTTGAATTTATTAAAAAATAAAAAATGAACTGAATCTACTATAATTCTATGATATAAGATTATTTTAATTCTAATGAGCTTGGAAATTAATTTACATAAAATAATAAATAATTTAATTAAATGAGGTCATAAATTAAGGTACGAAAATGGCCTTTTTCAGGAAAAGTTAAATTGTATTGTATTGATGAAATGAGGGGTTAAATGGGGAAAGAACATTCACAATAAATACAGGGTAAGGTATCTTTTCCAATAAAAAAATCATAGGCCTCTTGTAATTAAGGCCACGTTATTTAATGCCAACAACAATACACTTAGTCTATTAAATAACCCAAATAAAATAATAAATATTTTCTAACTTATTTTACAAGCTATAACATTCAAAATTATAGTTGAGAAAGTGGCCAAAGTGGATATATGAACTTTGATAAATTATTGTTTTTATTTTTCAAAATGTTTTTTATATCAATGATATTTGAGATTGCTATTTATTTGATTTATATTCAGGGGTGATATAATCTTGGATTGTCAAATCTGATATGTTTTTGTTCAAGATTGTAGTATGGATTTTATTGTGTTGATCTTTTTTTTTATTTTGTGTTGTGTTGTGTTGTTCACTAAGATGATTAGTAAGATGATTTCTGATAATTTTTTTGTTGAGAAAAACTTTGAAAGTCAAATATTTCATCAAAGATCTCGTTTTTTTGGATGAAGCGTTATTAATGGTGAAATTCTAAGGGATGATATATGCATGAAAAAAAGGTTATATTATATTTATCCTGTACGTGTCACGAAAAGGTTGAATTGTCACTCATTACTTTGTATTATAATGGGTGACTAGTAGTTGAAGTCTTTTGTAGAGTATTACTTGAATTCATTGGGTGATGCCCGAGTCTTTAGGTAGTTGTTGAAAAAGTTTGGATTCATGCAGCTAATATGATAAACATAAATATTTGAGTTATTATCCCAATTATTTTTGATAGACTATCTAGTTTGAGAGAAATCGTTGAATTTTTAATGACCGTAGTTGTCCAATGCGTATTAATTATATACTATTATTACAATGTTTTCTGAGATTCGTTTAGAAAAACTATTAGAGTTTGTTGGAGAGCTAATCGTTTTTTTCGATAACTTATTAAGTATATATTTTTTTTTAATATAATGGGACATTTTTTTAAAATAAATAAATAATTGAACAAAATCAATAATAAAATTATTAATATAATAATAAAATTTCATTTAGAAAAAATAAAATAAAATTATAACAATACTAACTTCTAATGTTCAAATAAATAAATAAATCAAATTAAATTAATATTATATAATATATATATATAGATGGATAAGATTATATAAATAGTCCCCTCTTTACCATTTAAATATTTTTGGATCTTTTAATTTTTTTAAAATAAGATTGTATGATGATTTTAAATTATTTAGATATATGAGTCAAATCATCACTTTATTGTTTTCAAATAACTATTTTATCCGTAACAAGTGGTCAATGATTGATGTGGGTCTCATATAATTATTCCTCTTTTATATATTTTTAATTTACCTCAAAAGATAAGATGGATTTTGTTTTTTATCAATGAAAATGACATAACAATAACAGTGTTAATATAAATATATATTAATAATTGAAGCAATTCAAAATATATAGTTATATAATTAACAATATATTTAACATTCATATACAAATTGGTTTTAATATATATATTAAATACAAGTTTAATCAAGTTAAAGGATAGTTTGTGATGGGAAATAAGTATTTTTATTTTGTTAGTCTAACAATGAATTTGAAATATTGGTCAAATTTTTCTTAAAAAAACAAAATATTGGTCAAATTTTGTATTATTTTAATAATACAAATGAAATAAAATAAAATTATTGAAGTACAAGAAGGTCCAACTTTTTCACTTCAAAAAAAACTTTTAATTTGATAGAAATGACGGCTTTCAAAGCACTAAAATCCGAAATGGATGGTCCACTAAAGCCTATTTTTTAGGTAATTTAGTCAAAAGTAAACTTATAATCCTTTTCTCTTAAATGTTTTTATTGAAGAATTAATTTTTTATTTAATTTTCCTTCTTTTCTTTTAATAATAAGAATAATTTAAATTTTGACATAAAACAATCCTAGTAAACATTTGATTTTTTTAAAACTTCACTTAATAAGTGATTTGAAAGATATTATTTTAGAAACTTCACTATATTTTTTTAGATTCTATCAAGATATTATGTTGATGCTATAAAATATTAAGTTGATTGAAAATTTTTGAATATAGATCTCTACACATTAATAATATATTTTATATTTTAATAATAATTAATTAAATGAAATTAAAAAATATTAATTAAATAAATCAACCACAAAAATATGAGTATAGTAATAATTTCAATGACTATACATTCTATCATAATTATTGTTTTAATATCAAAATCTATATCAAGATTGGTCCAAGAATTAGAATTTAAGTGAGTTTGAAATTTTGTGTTGGAATATATTTATTTTTGTTGAATGAGTTTTAAATATAAATAAAAAATTGTGAATGAAACGAGAACTCTGAACACTATAAGTTTACACAAATTTTATACCATTAAAATAATTATTTTGATTTAATTTTTGAATAAATAAAATCAAAATAATTAACTTCAAAGACAAAACCTAATTAAAACTAAAAAATAAAATTATTTGGAATAAATTGTTATACTCATTTATCTTAAAAACTAATTTAGAAAAATCAAGGGATCAAAATAAATAATTTAGGATGAAGTAAGGTACTCATTTCCCGAGATTTTGATATACCGACGATTCAATCAATGTTCTTCAACTAGGATCGAGATGTCCGACCGATGATATTTACATCCGAACCGAGACATCAAAACATATGATCGAGAAACTCCCGAACCTAGGATCGATGACTTACACCCAAGATTGAGAAGTCCAACCGATAGGTCAAACCTATGGATCGATGAATTTAGCTTAGAGATAGCCCAAGGCCGGTAATTTTTACACCTCGACCGATAAATCTCAGTCAATGACCGAGAGTCCTTAACACCTCGACCGAGGCTTCTTAGCCTAGACCTATGGGTCCGACCGAGGATCCCAGATCCCGACCGATGAAACAAACCCAAAGCTTAGGACCCTGACCCTAAGGCCTGTTTGGTTCCCTTTTTTCAAAATTCCAAAATTATTATTATAAATTTGGAACCTCAAACACATTTTCTAAAATTCCCGGAAAAATTAGAAAATACTTTTAAAATATCTTTTAAGATTTCCATAAAAAAAGATTTTGACAAAGGCCTGTTTGGGATTTATGTTTAAACCCCTAATGTCTTTAAAAACTAATGTCCTTCACATATTTTCAACTTAATTAGCAATAGGTACAAACATTTAAATAACGCACAAATTTTATGCATGCTTAGGACCATAAAAAAAAATTGGTAAAATAAAACGTTATACAACCGATTTTCAAAAGCCAATTTATAAGTAGAGACCACTTTTAAAACGGGACGGAGGATGAAACGCGAAAATATTTCTCGAATATCGAATTAAAAGAAATATGGCCAATACGTTTGTACATGTATATCATTTTTATTAATTTTTAAAAATCAATTTACAACACTGTTTTCAAATAAAAATCTTCTTTAAATTAATCATGTTTAATTAATTTAAACTGATTTTCTAAAAATTAAATTGTCATTTGATTAAAATAAAAATTTTCGAATTATTTAAAATTGACCGCGAATTAATTATTTTTAATTAATTCCCAAAGCGGTCAAGAATCAATTAAAAATCTTTTAATAATAATTTTTATTTTAAAAAGATTCCTGACACGTAAATCGTTGTTGAAATTCTCGAACCTCAAACTTTTCTGCAAAACCTACCTAAAGGATTTTTCAGAATTCTATAGCTAGAACGACCCTCACAAATTGCAAATACTAATTTGTTAAGAATTAATCGTATTGAAGCTATAGCGTCATCGTTTGCTGGAATCGAAATATCTGCAAGATCGGGAACACAATTTGTATCGATTAAACAAATTGTTGGAATTCCCAAAGTAATACATTCTCGAAGAGCCGTAGATTCCTTAGGGATAAGAGACATAGGGCTAAAGAGAGAGCCAAAAATGGATCTTTTGTGTATAATCCTGCATAATCTCGAATGTTATCAGTTCCGGTACGTAGACCAAATAATACAATGCAAGCAAAAGCTCCTAGGTTCATGGAGATATAGAACAGCATATAAGTGATCATGCTTGCATATCCATCACCTATTCTTTCGCATGCTTCTAAGACTCGAACTCATCACTAAGTAGGAGATTGACCGGCTTGGCCCTGTTATTGGAAAGGGGGCCTCTGCCCCTGGCAACGGAATTTCCCGAACTTAGTGACTTGTCTTTTTATAGAAGAAGCAGCTAGTTTATCGGCATCTGTTGTCGTTGAATGAAAACCGATTCAATTGTTCTTGTTGGCAGTTAGTTTGATTAAGAAGTGACGAAAGGTTATCATCTTCTATTCGTTGGATCCCGTCTGCTTAACGAAATGCTCTTTCTAGGTCTTTCGAGAAGAGAAGAACAGGATAGCCTTATGTTAGTGGACAGAAGAATAGTCGAGACCAGGAGGCCGGGGAAGTGGTTTATCTCTGGACATAAAAATGGATTTCCGGTGCGGCCTGATTTGACATTGTTGTTTACTTTGATCCGGTCGAGGTGGTTTTCGTTTACCAGCACGTAGGTGGTATAAGTTCCTATGACCGAGTCTTTCTGGCCCCTGTGAACATCTTTTCTTAATGTATTAAAGAGGGCTTCTCTAACCGGTGAAAAGTTGTGGGTGTCCACTAACGGCCATTCCTGGCTCGGCTCCAATAAAACTGGTAATGGTAATCTAAAGACTTTTTAAAAGAGTTACAATGGCATAACTTGAGTTTGTCTTTTTTTTTAAATTATAAAAACAAATAGTTAATTATATTTAAAAAAAATAGAAAATGAGAGGGTAATGTCATATTCTAACATAATTTGTTTTTCGGGATGAGCTAAACCCCACTTAGCCCTTTAATAGATCTATCTGTCTCTGCCTATATCTTGGGCCGATATATTTAGGGTCGACACTAGGATAAGACTAGTTAGGCGGCATAAGTTCCCTCCGAAAAGCACCCAGAATCACAAAAATAAAAATTAATATCCTGACAATATTTAATCCCTAAGGTAGTGTTTGATAAACGATACTAGTTATATAGGTATAAATTGTAAGGATATAAATTGTAAGAAGGTATGATGTATAAATTATATAGGTTATTAGTATTTGGTTGGGAATATAAAACATGTATAAATTATATAGGTTTTAATTTTATGTGGTTTGTTGTTTGTAATATAAGAAAGTAGTGAAAATTGTAAAGGACTATTTTATTCTTATATTTATATACATTATTTGTAATTATTATTTTAATATTTATATTAAATATAGTTAATTAATTATATTAAAATGAATAAAAATAATATTTCATTATCATATAAATGTATTTTTATAAATAATTATTACATATTGTTTATATTTTATATATAATTTCTTATAATTTAACTTATAGTTATATAAATAAAACTTATATATATTAATTAATATTTAATAATTATATTTAAAATATTATTATTATTATTAAATATTTGTATATTTAAAAAAATATTTTTTTTTAAATAAAATATTAATAATAATAATTTTATAAAATAATATTGAAATTATAATGGTATAATTGTTTATTTATTAATATTATTATTTAAATTAGAAATAGTTAAATATAAATTAATATTTAATTATAGTTTATTATTATATTTTAATATAATACAAAAAGAAATAAAATATGAATAATTTTATAAAAGTAATGGATAAAATATAAATATTAAATTTTATATGCTCTTGTAGCAGATAAGAGTATGTACTATTTTATATCATTTTTTAAGTATAATCTACCAAACAACAACTATATCCCATAACAAACATAGGTGTTTATAATATATAACCAATTAAATTATTATTATTTTTTATAAAGAAAAAAAATTATTTATTTATTTAGTATAACAATTATTATTATTTTTTTTTATTTACTTAATACACCTCTATCTTCAAGCTAGAAACCTTATCCAACTAATAAAATGAAATTTATCCTTATTAATAGTGTTCTCTCAATTTTTTTTTTATAATTAATTTGGAAAAAACAAAACTTTGACACATTATGATGAACATTTTTTAGTTAAAATATTTTGTTATAAAATAATTGATGTTGAGATTATAAAATAATAATATAATTATAAAGCAAAAAATAAATAATATAGTGGATAGGGTGTGAATGATTAAAGGAATCAAGTGAAATGACCAAAATGGGCTCTATATATATTGGAATCAACATTTGAGTATCAGATCAGATCATATTTAACGGACAGGATTAAGACTATCATTAATCATTATTACCATATTAGCTTTCATATAATAAAATAATAATAATATTCTCTAATAATTTATTAAGTTTATATCAACGTGAGAACAATTAATGTTTTAATTTTAAATGATAAATAGGACAATTATTTTATAAGATTGATATCTTGTTATTTAAATCTCTTTATAATAATTTTCTCTTAAATAAAATAAGATTGTAACTAATCATTGTTGTTTACCTAGAATAGTTTTTTAATAAAGGTTTGAACTTGTATATTTATATAAATAAAGTTTTTGATGTGACATTACATATTTTTTTAAATTATGTGATTATTAGTTTAATTGAAAATAATATAAGAAGAGGCTATAGGTGATCAGAATCAGGTTGATAATATATTTTTTTTTGGTAAATTTAAATTTGATTTTACAATATTATTATACAATATCTAAATGATTTATAAGATATTTGGATTAACTATTTAAAAAAAATGAAACATGTACATTAGATTGTTTAAAGTCAATATTTATAAAATAATTTAAATAATTCAACATTACATACTTAATTAATTAATTAAAATACTAAATATTTTTAATGACATTTGAAATACTCACCAAATAAATTGTTATACAAACTTGGGGTTTATTCGAATTGAGATTATTAAGGGAAAATGAATAATAATTTAGAATATTTTTGATAAAATTATTTAAAAGGTATTTTTATATAATAATAAAATAATTAATAGTAATTTAAAATATAATATTTTAATATTTT